>NW_027528873.1:5913565-6205198 GCF_008692635.1 Crocuta crocuta | reverse complement strand
GGTGCATGTGAGCCTGAGTGGGGGAGGGTGAGAAAAACAGGAAGAGAGGGAGAATCCCAATCAAGGTCTGTACTGTCAGTGTGGTCAGTGTGGAGCTCAAACTCACGAACCATGAGATCATGACCTAGCCGAAATCAAGAGTCTGAGCCACCCAGGTACCCCCATAAGAAGATTTTCAACTGATAAAGGATGGAGGCAGAGCAGTCATTCCAGGAGGGCAGCAGGAGCCGTAGGGTAGAATGATGGGAGGTCTCCAAAGGACAAGGAGAGGTAAAGTGGAAGTGTGAACTGGGAGTCAGTTTGCAGAGGACCCCAAATTGTTGACTAAGGATTTATTCATGTATGCATTTAGTAATTATGTATCTGTGAAAGAGGGGTATATTCTACCACAGGGGATAATTGTGATACTTAAGTAAGATAGTAACATACAAATGTTATAAATGTATCCACTTAATGTTAATGAAGCAAATGGTCATTTGCTACTAATGTATTAGCTTCTCCAGAGAAGTAGAATATAAATATTTATAATATATATAATATACGTGAATATACATATTTACATATACACACGTATACATGTATATATATATACACACCCACAATGTATTATGGGTATTTTTTTAATATTTCAAACTGAATGCAACTTTTTCTTTTAAATACAAATCTAGCAAGGCCACAATTCCTCTCAGAGAAGTTTATTGTAAGGAATTAGCTTACATGATCAGGGAAGCTGAGAAGTTCCAAGGTCTGAAGCCAGCAAGCTAGAGACCCAGTGCTGATCATGTTAGTCCCAGTTCAAAAGTTAGCAGACTCTAGACCCTAGAAGAGTTGATGTTTCATTTGAGTTGGAGGCAGGAAGAGACTGATGTTCTAGTTCAAGTATTCAGGCAGGAAGAGATTCCTCTTACTCACTGGAGGGTTAGCCTTTGTGTTTGATTCAGGCTGTCAACTGATTGAATGAAGCCCACTCAGAGAGGGCAATTTCCTTCACTCAGTCTTCAGATTCAAATGTTTGTCTTATCCAAAAACACCCTCACAGACCCACCCAGAATAATAGGCACGTTGTGGCCCAGTCAAGTTGACACATGAAGTCACCCATCACTACAAAGTCTTAGTGGTTTACAAGGAACATTCATCATCTTTAGACCACTGGCTCCCATAGGCATCATCTCTAGCAATAGCAGAAACACGTGAGAATGTCCATTGCATGCAAAAGCACATTTAAGCATCTGTTCCTATCATGTCTGCTGGCATTTGATTAACTAAAACAAGCCTCATGGAAAGCTCAACATTAATGGGCCATGGAAATATATCTACCTCTGGTAGGAGAAAACTGCAAAGCCATAGAGCAAAGGGCTTAGATACAGAGAATGGTAAAAATTGAGGGAAATGATGCAATTTACTATGGTACCCCAGTGCCTGACACCTATTAGATATTCAACAAACATTACTTGTGTGCCTTTCCTTTCCCTCCACTCCAGTTGTACGTGCTGTTTTTTTTTCAAGAATTTTCCCATTCCTTTTTGCAATGTTCTACATTGAGTACAAATACACTTGACCTTGAACAATGCAGGGATTAGGGGTGCTGACCACTTCTACCTCCACATAGTCAAAGATTTACATATAACTTTTGACCCCCCCAAAACTTAACTACTAAGAGCCTACTGTTTACTAGAAGCCTACCATAAACAGTTGATTAACATGTTTTGTGTGTTGCATGTATTATACACTGTATTCTTACAGTAAAATAAGCTACAGAAAGATAACATTATTAAGAAAATCAAAAGGAAGAGTAAATGCATTTATAGAATCATATTGTATTTATTGCAAAAAAATTTGGATGTACATGGACCTACACAGTTCAAATCCATGTTGTTTAAGTGTCACTGTATAATATTTTTAAGAATTAAAATAAGGCACTTAATAAGAAAATGCTCTTTCACCCTATGAAAGGTTTCAGGTACCAGGCAAGTTGTTTCTTTAACCCACAATAACTGTTAGTTCTTTTCCCCAGATATTTCACAATCAATTAGGAATGTATAATGTGTGCAGGTGATTTACATCCTATTCTTCAGCATGCCCTACTTCACATTTGCTTATGTTGAATTTCACCTGCTCTTATTTTGCTCAATTAACTATGTTTGTTCCACAATTATCTAATCTATTTAGTATGTTCTGAAAGTCTTTAAAGCTCCTTTCTCATCTTTTCCCTGACTAAATAATTTATCATCTGTTAACTGTCTTAACCGTTCAGCCCTGCTTGTCAGAGAGGTCTTTGAAAATATGATCATTTCAAGTCCCAGTATAGAAGGTGAGGATGTTGTACAATTAATTTCTTTTCATGCTGTGACTTGCCTTTTTCACTTCCTTGTTTTACTAATCTCTCAACTCGTTTTTAAATCCATAATAGAATTTTAAGTCTCACTACAATGCTGCCAGTTTCTTTGTGTACTTCTTTATGGAATATGAAGATCTTATCAAGATGTCAACAGTCACAGTTAATAACTTGAGGCAATGTGAAAATCACTTATAAACAACTGAAGGGTTCCTATGGAATGTTAATCTTTAGAAGCTAATGTTTAATATTAACTTGTATTTAACCCTTAAGATCTCTTATTTCAAAGGAAGAACTTTAATATTTATTGCTTTGTCTAACATCTATCAGGCACTGTATAGACATGGTCAGATACTTTATTTCAATTTAATTATCACCACAATCTTACCAAATTGTTACTATTATATTCATTTTACCAATGAAGAAACTTAGTCTCAGTTTAAAGGATTTGAGCAGGATTATCAGCAAAGATATGAGTGTCCTAATGATTGATTCCAATGTCCACCTTTTTTCTTCTAAACTTTCCTTAATAGCTCTTTCTCAGAGGGGCTGGGTGTGTCCTTAGGGTAAGCATCTGACTTTGGCTCAGGTCATGATCTCATGGTTCTTGAGTTTGAGCCCTGCATCAGACTCTGTGCTGACAGCTCAGAGCCTGGAGCCTGCTTCAGATTCTGTGTCTCCCTCTCTTTATGCCCCTCCCCGACTTGTACTTGGTTCTCTCTCTCTCACAAAGAAAAAAAAAAAAATTAAAAAAATTTTCATAGCTCTANGAGGGGCTGTACCAGTTTACATTCCCACCAACAGTGTAGGAAGGTGCCCGTTTCTCCACATCCTTGCCAGCATCTCTAATAGCTCTATCTTATTCTTTCATGTTCTATGACTCTTCGTGATAAACAAAAATTCTCACCATCCCATAGCAAAATTGAAAATTAAGTATTTCATTTCAAAAATAAATTGAAGCAATAGGACAAAGCATCACTTTTTTCAAACTATACTGTTCCCTTTAAAAATTATGATATTTATTACTGTGGGAGTTTCCTCCTTTCCATTTGAGGATCAATCCTTCATAATATAAAAACCAGTTATAAAAACTATTTCTCCCACACCTATCTGCAAATTCACTACCTATTGCTCTCACTGTACAGAATCTACAAACATTTTGGTCACACATTCCCATTAGCAAAAAATTTAGCATATTCATCTCCAATGTAAATATATTGATTTATAAATCAGTGGTATGGGCTACTTTGATCTGTATGCTAAACTTTTCAAAAGGTTAATGTCTTCTTATTTTTTAGAAAAGTTTTATATCTCTTCCTCCAACTCAGTGTGGGAGGAAAGATAGTTAGAGCCCAGTGCTGAATTATAAGCTCCTCAAGGCCCTCAACAATATCTTATTTGTCTTTACCTGACTCTTCAAGAGCTGAACCATGCTAGGCATGGAACTGAAGCTTTTAAGATGAACAATGAATGACAGAGCTGGCTTTTTAAGATAAGATCAGAGCGAAACCTTTATTGTGCTTCTCTAACTCCAAAATAATATCTTTTACCAAGGACACATCAGACCTTACACTCTTTGCCTAAATAATATGATTTTTTTTCTCACAAAATGAGTCTGCCTTGACACTCAAATCCCCACTCAAGACGGAATGGCTTATATTAAAAAGCACTAAAGTGAGACATCCAGATTTGAGTTCCATCTGTCACTGACTAACTTCATGCCTTTGTACAGGTCACTCCATCCCTCTGAGCATCCCCCTTCTTCTTTTTTTTTTTTTTTTATCATGTATTAGAAAAGCTTAAAATAAATAATTACAAGTGATTCTTCAGTTGTACCAATTTAAACAGGAGAATGCTTATGATTTTTGTCAAAAGAAAAGTTATATTGTACATACTTAAATATTCATCAGACACCTTGAGAAAAGTTACTTGAACTAGTATAATCATGAGAAGACAAATCCAAAAGCTATTCTTCCTTCTTCATAATCCTTAGTAAATAAGTGAATGATGTCTAGAGGTGAGTAAGGATGTGACCGGTTTGATGTTCTGCTAGATCTAAACATACTAAGTGTTGTAAGAGATACTATCCTTCAGTGACTCCCACAGAAACCCAATGTCTATAAATTCCATACCTTTCCCCCATGAAGCCCATCCTTTGGATGGACTCTAGGGAGAGATAAACACAATCAAATTAAAACTGAGTGGGGCGCCTGGGTGGCTCAGTTGGTTAAGTGTCTCACTTTGGCTCAGGTCATGATGGAGCCCTGCATCAGGCTCTGTGCTGACAGCCAGCTCAGAGCCTGGAGCCTGCTTCGAATTCTGTGTCTCCCTCTCTCTCTGACCCTCCCCTGCTCGCTCTCTCTTTCTCTCTCTCTCTCTCCATCTCTCAGAAATAAAGAAGACATTTTTAAAATTTTTTTTAAAAATTAAAAAAATAGAAGTAATGAGGGATGCAATAAGAGCCAAGTCATAAATTTATTTGTGCTGGTCTGTTCCTTTCTGGTCAAGGAATGGATGCAACTTGATTAAATTACAGAAATGTTATTACAGGAAAAGACAAATAAAAGAGAGTGGGGGTCAGGGCTAGAGAGATTCTTAGAATAGCTGAAATTTCCATTTCAGAAGAAATAACATTTATTTATATAATTAAATATATCATATATAAATCATTCTGCTGGACATACATCTTACCTAAAACTTGCCTCTTGGAGTTTTATCAGACTTTGATGTTTCAAAAGCCACACTAATATGAAAGATTAAAATAAGTTATACTGTATAAATGGAAAATGCTTCCCTCAAATGGCAATTTTCTGTCAGAGATCTGCCCTTTATCTCTTGAATTAGATCTAGTTCCCTTTCAAGCATTCTTATCAGAGACTGGAGCAATCACAATACAAAAGAGAAAGTTTAAACACTCTAGAGTTTCACAAAGCTGACCTCTGACTTCTCCATATTTTTTACTTTGACAGAAAGTAAAGTCACATACAGAATATAGGTAAAATAAAAGAGGGTAAATGTTAATGTGTAGTCACAAGGACAACAATAGAATCCTTAATTTTTTCTCCTCCATGTAATGGTTTACTCAAGGAACTCCACAATCAAATGTTCTCTGTGAGAAAGTCTGCTCACTGGACAAATGCTTGGAAAACAAAGCAGATGGGGAAAGTTTTTCCCTAAATTCCTGCATTTTTCATGGGAACAGTTCAATTGCTTTTCTTCTATTCTGCTAAAGTGCTTCCTACCACAGATGTAAGAGTGCAAGGACTGCCCAAAGCCAACATTCGGTACCTACTAACAGCCAAGAGCTTTCAGTATGTCACTTGAGCATGGATAAGCCAGTGTTCTCCCCTTTCTACAACTGAGTAAGTTGAGGCTCAGAAGAATTCAATAACTTGAGCAAACCCAAAGAGCTAGCAAATGGCCAAGGTCTGTTTATCCCAACGCTCACTATATCTTGCTACTATGTGAACAGCCTGCTGATATCCTGGATGTTCCGGTTTTGTCTTCACCTAAGCAGTGGTGGAATAAAATATAAATTCTTCCAAGCATCCCCGTTGTCTCATACAAGATTAATCCTTATTCTCAGTTTGGCTCTCTGTTGTGGATATTTTTTTAATATTTTGAATTGAACACAACTTTTTTCTTCTAAGAACAAATCTAACCAAGCCACAATCCTGTAATTAATCATGGGCATGCATAAAAGTGTAAAACCAGAAAAAAGTATGTTACCCAGTTGTCTGAAGAAGACTATTGTGAATAGTAACACTTCTTACTATAGGTAATAACTTTCTCCTTAAGAACTTACAGTGTATCTATATCTATCACCCCACTCCTTACAACATCTTTCTACAAAATCTAACTACCACATCTCACAGTTACTCATAGTTTCCAAAAACTGCTTTATCTAAGCTACTTCGTTCAAAGATGCAGGAGGAAAGAAAGATTTATTTCATTATCTTAGCCTTAGAAAAGGCTTTTCCTAAGTAAAAACAGAACTGAAGGATGGAGACTGTATGCTCTAGTTGAATATAACTCTAACCATCCCTATAGCCCTGTGGCTTTTCACTAAGGAGTGCTTCTTTCCATTCTGATTCTGCTGCCTCCTCACCCCTTTCCTTAAAGAAAATTAGGGTAGAATGTAGAATCACCATCAAGTGAGTTTCTCCATCTTTCTCACAGCATACAACACATATACACAGGAACGTGCACACACACACACACACACACACACACACACTCATTCATTTCATTTTCTTACTTATGTATGAGAAAAGCTGCAATAATATCTCTTTCCTTACTAAAGCCTGGTGATTATGCAAGTCCAGGCAAAAAGAGTTTATCATTTTCTCTGGGATTCCTTAAGTTTTGAATTTCTCACAATTTTCCTTTTTTAAAAGCTAGTCAGTAAAACAACACTGACAATTATAAAGAAAAGAAGTGGGGTAGAGGGAGGAGGTGGTGGTGCTGATACCCATGCTTTTAAACAACGAAACTAGTCATTAGACACTGAATTTGATAATGAAATTAGCCTCAGGATGTTTCACATGTACTCATTCAACATGCCCTTAGCCAGCTCAAACATAAATTTTCATGGCATTTACTAGATATGCACTGCAAAAAGGGTGAGAATAAAATATATTCCATCTCAAAAATAAGTAAAATAACACTAAGATCTACTCCAAGTGCACAGTGTGGCCCCCTATTATGGTTACCTGGCATAGAGGCCTCTTTGCTCTCCTGAAGCTGGTTAACAGGTTCCCATATGAATTAATGATGGATTTTCACCACTCATTATGTTATTATCATACAAAATAACACTGATGCAAATTACCCACCCTGATGCTGACTCATTAAGAAATGTTTGCTCTTACTAAGAAACATATAATTCATCCATTTGCTAAAAAGCTGTCCCTATGCCTGAAAAAGATTCTTACAGAAAAGAACGCAATCCAATCCAAAACTGAAAATAAGAATCATAACTCAGTCTCCAGTTTTTCTCTTAGATGAGAAAGATATGAGTTTAGAAATATCTTTATTACTTCTCTTCCAGATATGTATCAGACAGGATATCAGAAAGAAGGTGGCATATGGGCCTCATAAGAGGGCTGTAGAACTTCTCTAGCTTGTATTTGTCATTGTGATTATTGCGGATGACTTCACTGGCAATACACAACTCCTCTCTATGAGGGACTGAATGGCACTGGGCAGAGCCACACCCATTTCCCCAAGACTTGTGTTAGTTCACTAGGACCTCATGACAAAGTACTATAGACTGGGTGGCTTAAACAACAAAGATGTATTGTGTCACACTTATGGAGGCTGGAAACCAAAAACTCAAGGTGTCAACAGATTCTCTTCCATCTGAGGACTGTGAGGGAAGGGTCTCTTCCAGGCCTTTCACTCTGGCTTATAGATGGCTGCACTCTCCCTGTCTCTCTTCACATTGTCTTACCTCTATGTACATCTCTGTGTCTAAATTTTCTCTCTGTGTTGGGACACTAGTCATATTGGCTTAGGGCCCACCCTAATGAGTTCATTTTAACTTGATTACTTCAGTAAAGATTCAATCTTCAAATAAGGTTGCATTCTGAGATAGTGGAGTTAGGAGTTCAACATATGAATTTGGAGTGGATGCAATTCCACCAGTAACAAGACATTACCACAGTTTAAGAGAACCAGTGCACATTTTATACAGTAAGTTTTTGATCTCGATTAACACCAAATATTAAGAAGAGGCTAGTGTGGATGCAGGAGATTCAAATAGCATGAAGGCCCAAAGTACTGCCTTCAAAAACTAACCAATCTAGTTTAGGAACTGGATATACATACAAGATAAGTAATAATACAATGTGCTTGTGATAAATAATAAAATTTTATACACTGAATGACATTCTTGCATTTCCTTTTGATTTTCATCATACATTTACTAGTACAACCAAATGTGACTTGTTTGAGCAACCATGGCAGCAGCTGCAGCCGTGACTTAAGCAGAGTGAGTCGAAGCCAGAAAAAGCACCTGGAAATTGCTTGTAGGTGTTAGTAGGCCAGTATCAGAGGTCAGTGTACCATAATTTAGCAGCAGAACCTTATTACTGGTTTACCTGCTCTGGATGCTAGTTGCTATATGTGAGCTAGCAGATAATGCAACAGCCACCTGTTACCTAGGTCATTTTAGTTCATTTCCCAACACTGAGAGATGTATTATAAATTTATAAATAAGGACACCGAAATGTAGGATCTGTTAGCTGACCCAGACAAAGTTGTAATAAAACTTGGCATTAAGGAGAAGTCTAGATCTTGGGTCGTGTTATTTTTTTGGTTTGTTTGTTTGTTTGTTTGTTTTGCTTCACACTGGTTTGCTCCACATTAAGTGAAGGTAGAGGATGCAAACCCTATTGGATCAGTTTGTTTTGTGCAGGTTTTCAGCTCATCTGTACCTGATCCAGGCAGCTGTCTCATACATGTGTTTTGTGGGCCACAAGGCCTATCAGCGAACCATTGTGGGTGCGTCAATAAAAACAACTCAAAATTAATTCTCTTCCAATTTGGGGTCAGAAGCTATCTATCTTCTTACATGAAAAATGAATGTAGAAATTATGTTATAGATAACTGTCATTTTTTTTTTCTAGGAGAGAGAGAGACAGCGTGAGCAGGGGAGGGTCAGAGAGAGAGACACACAGACTCTGAAATAGGCTCCAGGCTCTGAGCTGGCAGTCAGCACAGAGCCCGACGCAGGGCTCGAACCCACGAACCGCGAGATCATGACCTAAGCGAAAGTCGGACGCTCAACCGACTAAGCCACCCAGGTGCCCAGATAACTGTCATTCTTTAGGACTCCTTCTGTTCCCACAATCTTGATACAGAATTTACAAATCTGTTGCTATAGTTTCATGCATTCCCACAAGAGATACCTACCTTTCTCAGTCTTATTCCTCCTGGCTGTAAGGAATAAATGCAGAATCAGAGCATTTGCAGAGTAGAGGAAAGAGAAAAATACAATAGAACAGTCATTGGAATAGTTGAGTTTACATACACATGATTTTCAAACTAGAGGAGTCATATTCCTGGAGACACCTCAGAACCACTTGGTGTGATAGACATGTCCCAAAATTATGGCACTGATCCCTCACATCCCTCATGACCTTTCACAAATGTGATTGTACCCTCCTCTCATCAAAAGGTGTTGTCTATTTTCCCTCCACTTGAAGTTTGGACTGGCCTGTGACTTACTTTACTTTGGTGCTTTGTGAGTTTTGGACCTACATCTTAACAGAACTTACAACTTCTGTTTTAACATTCTTGGAACTAGTATGCCATGTAAAGAAGCTAGGGCTAGACTACTGACTGACAAATGGCAGTACAAATTTTCTCAGCCTTCTGGACATCCTTCCTCATCAAAGGCCCAAACTGTCAGCGTGGGTGAGGCCATGTTGGACCTTCCCATCCAGACCAGATGCCAGTTGAATGCAATGACCTGAATGGCCATGAGAAGACTAGTAGAAGAACCACTATGCCAACCCACACAATCATAACAAATATAACAAATTAAATAGTTCACTTTTTTTAAAACTACTCAGTTGTGGGGTAGTTTATTACACAGAAATATAAACCTGAAAAACCCGAGAGTTTTTCTGAAATACCTATGCATCCCTAACTCACTCTCTTGGAATTGATTCACTACCCACCTTCCTAGGAACTTAAGACTTAGCAGATGAGAATCAATAACAACGTTTCTTGTCCTCCAGTTGTTCAAGTGAAGATAATTAGCCATAGTACAAGCCAGCCTGTGGTAAGTGCCATAATTTAGGAACATAAGAATTTTGTACTTTATTAGAAGCACGCCTCACCTTGATTCTCAAAATAAAAATTGAGAATACCTGTTTTAAAGAACCATTAAGAATGATTCTCATTCAACAACAAAAAAGCAAACAACCTGATTTTTAAAAATAATAAGCTTTGGTGACAATGTGGAGGAAAACGAATTCACATGCACTGTTGGTGGGAATGCAAGCTGGTGCAGCCACTGAGAAAAACAAAATGGATGTTCCTCAAAAAATTAAAAATAGAACTACCATATGATGGACTAATTCCACTACTGGATATTTACCTAAAGAAAACAAAAACGCTAGAGGTGTCTAGGTGGCTTAGTCGGTTAAGCATCTTACTTCAGCTCAGGTCATGATCTCAGGATTTGTGAATTTGAGCACCACTTTGGGCTCTGTTCTGACAGCTTACAGCTTGGAGCCAGCTTATGATTCTGTGTCTCCCTCTCTCTCTGTCCCTCCCCCCTCAAAAATAAATAAATGTTAAAAAAATTGTTAAGGAAAGAAAACAAAAACTATAATTTGAAAAGATATATGCACCCCTATATTTTATATCAGCATTATTTACAATAGCCAAGATATAGAAGCAACGTAAGTGTTCATGGATAGATGAATGGGTAAAGAAGATATGTTTTATATATATACAATGAACTATTACTCATCCATAAAAAAGAATGAGATCTTGTCATTTGCAACAATACAAATGGACCTACTGGGTATTATGTTAAGTGAAATAAGTCAGATAGAGAAGGATAAATACCACATGATTTCATCTATATGTAGAATCCAAAAAGCAAACCAAATGAACAAAAACACAAAAAGAAACCAGATTCTTAAATACACGGAACAAACTGGTGATTGCCAGAGGAAAGGTTTGTAGGGGGAATAGGTGAAATAGATAAAGGGGATTAAGAAGTACAAACTTCCAATTATAAAATAAACCATGGAGATGAAAAGTACAGCAGAGGGGATATAGTCAATAACATTGTAATAATGTTGTTGGTGATAGATGGTGACTACACTTATCAAAAAAAAAACACCAAACAAACAAAAGGACAAAGAAATTGAATAAACATTTCTCCAAAGAAGATATACAAATTTCCAACAAGCACATGGAAAGATGTTTAACATCACTAATTATAAGGGAAATGCAAATCAAAACCATAATTAAATAACATTAATATGGCTTTCACCCATTATTATGGCTATTAGCCAAAAAAAAAAAAAAACAGATTACTAATGTAATCATTTGATTGAAGCTATATACAGATGCTGCTAAAAACTAAAGCCTACCCATTCATTTATTCATTCTGCAGGAACTGGGGTTGGTATAATTTTAGGAATAAAGTCTTATATAAATTGGGTACCATCATACAGCCTTTTATATCATATATAATTAATGTCACCGTCACATTCCTTCCCCACAGTCAGTTCCCAGTTTTGAATTGGCTTCTGTCTCCCATGAGCTTTGTCCAAACTTGATCCAGCAGAACTGCCAAAATACACTAGATTCTGGGAAAAGAGGGGTGGGCATCATGTCTACTCCTGAGCCATCCACTTGACACTTATCTTTCTTCATCAAGATCTTATCTCTATCACTCTCCAATCTGATTCATAGTGTATTACTTTCCTGGTGACCTGTAGAGTACCTGGGTACTAATCCCCCTCAAAGACAAGCAGTCTCTGCGTGGGCATTTGTGGTGAGCTGAACTAGGCACAGGCCATATTCCCAATATTTTCATGTACCTCATCATCCCCCACCATGCAGGGCTGAATAGGCATATCATAAATTACTGAAAATTTGGGGAGCTAAATGAAATAACATTGCAGCCAGAAACAACCAGAAAGAGGATGGTAGACATTCCTAGTCTTGAAAATCTCCAATGATGTGAAGTAATTAGAACTCTAGTAGGAGAGCAAAATGATAACAACTACTTTTGAAAAACATTTGGTAGCTTCATATAAGGTTAAACAAATATTTCCAATGAAACTCCCAAACCCACTCTTACATATTTACCCAAGAGAAATGAAAGCCTATCTTCAAGCAATCTGTTGGTACATACAATAATATTGATAAATCTCAGAAGCATTATGCTAGGCAAAAAAGGTCAGGCTAACAAGACTATACATTCTAATTCCATTTACATGACACTTTGAGAAAGGCAAACTCTAAGGACAGATCAATAATTTTCAAGGGCTGGGGATGGAGGAGAAATAGACTATTGAGGGGTACTAGGAAATGTTAGGGTGGGGTGATAGAATTGTTCTGTAGCTTGATTGTAGTTTTGATTACATGATTGTTGCACTTACAAAATTCTTTTAACTATACACTAAATGAGTAAACTTTACCTTATATAAATTATACCTGAATACTTAAAAAAAAAAAAAAACTCTACAGACATGGCAGGGACAATGGGCTTTATATCTCCAATGCTTATCACCATGATTAAAATATGCCAGTATTCAGCACTCTCAANGGGCACTTGTGGGGATGAGCACTGGGTGTTATATGGAAACCAACTTGACAATAAACTATTTGTATAAATAAATAAATAGATAAATAAATAAATGAATAAATAAAAGTCAAAAAAATAAAATATGCCAGTATTCAAATAAAATAAACATCTTTCTGGCAATCCACCAGGATTTCTCACTGGTTACTCAACCCAGCTGGCTCAGCTGCCTGTCGTGTCCCCTCTTTTCTCTCTGCTTTCTCTTCTTGCACTTTTTCTTCTACCCTACTTCCCCAAATTCGTATTTTTTTCTTATGTTGAACTGTTTCCCTATTTCATTTTAAGATTTAATTATTGTCCCCATTACCCTGAATAGTGCCATAGAGCAAGAGGTCAAGAAATATTTTTGAAAATGGGAGGGAGGGATGAAAGAAGGGCAGAGAGAGGAAGAGAAAAGGAAGAAAGGAAGGAAGAGGAGGGGAAGGGGTCTTCCAACCTTCACCCTCAGGACCTTAGTTTCTATCTCCAATAAGTTTATAGAGCTTCCAAAGAAGAACATTTGTGCAACTGTTAAAATAATAACCTTTCCACCCTTACAAACACAAAGACACATACACACACTTGAATTTTTACTTTAAATATGTATGTTTGTGCATGTAATTTTGATATATCATGTACTCATTAAAGAACCTATAGGATAGACCGAAAGTAATAAGTTTTGACCTATAAAAGTTAGAAAGATAGGATATAGGATCTTGAAAGGTAGTAGCAGAATGGCCAACAAAGTATCTCATCAATATACATACATCTAAGAAGACTCTTTTGTTTTCTAGAAGTACTAAATAGCATAAATAGAATAAGATAATAATTTTGTTGGATGATTAATAGAGTAAGATAATGTGGAGAGAGAATAAAGAAGTTATTCTGGTAAACTGCCTCAATTTCCCCATTGCAAATGGGGTCATACAAGGAGATTAGCTCTGAGAAGACTCAGGTAGAAACACGTAGAAGATCTTAATTTTGTGCAGAATGTCTTTCCAACATATATCCCATTACACACCAAGACTTGGAAGCTTCCTGGCAGAATGAAAAGGACGGTTCTATGCCATAAAAATAATGGATAATATAAAGGATATATTCTTATATAGCTTGGTATCGGTCTATTCTTAATCACAGTGGAGAAATGAGATCTAGATAGAAATGAAAAATGAACATATGACCAATCTCTGTTCTTGGAGCTCAAAGTTTAGCAAGGAATTGCACACCAAAAAATGGTGACTGTCCAATATAATACTTGGGGTAATAGTGACATGTATGGAAAACCATGAGAATACAAGAAAGGGACTGATCCAGGCAATCAAAGGAGGTGTAAGAGAAAAGATATCAGGGGCTGAGAGCGTTGGCTGGTGCAGTCATTTAAGCATTCAACTTGTGATTTCACCTCAGGTCATGATTTCACAATAGTGAGATCGAACCCCATGTTGAGCTCTGTGCTGGGCATGGAGCCTCCTGGGGATGCTCTCTCTGACTCTCCCCTAATCACTCTCTCTCTCTCTCTCTCTCTTTCTCTCTCTCAAAAAACAGAAAAAAAAAGAAGATATATCCAGGTTTTTTTATTTGGTTGGTTTATCTTGTATGTGATAATAAATTTTAAAATTTGCTCTCAGCAACTTTCAAATATGCAATACAATATTATTAAGAGTTTTATTTTTAACAATAATCTTAAGCCATAAAAAATGTAACTTAAAGCCATGTGATACCACTTCACACCCACTACTATGACTAGAATAAAAAACACTGATTATAACAAGTGTTGATGAGAATGTGGAGAAAATTAAACCTTCATACACTGCTGGTAAGAATTTAAAATTTTAAATGCTTTTCAAAACAATTTGGCAGTTCTTCAAAAAGTTAAACATGAAGTTACCATATGACCCAGCAATTTTACTTCTCAGTATATGCCACAGAGAAATGAAAACTTATGTCCACACAAAAACTCACACATGAATGTTAATAAAAGCTAATATGAGAACAACCCAAATGTCCAACAATTGATAAATGATAAGTAAAAATGATATGTCCATGCAAAGGAATATTATTTTGCAATAAAATGAGGTTTTGATAAAATATGGATGAACCTTGAAAATATTATGGCAAAATGAAAGAAGCCAGGAGCTGCTGAAAGGGAGGAATAGAGAATAACTGCTCATGGACATAGGATTCCTTCTGGAGTGATAAAAATATTCTAAAATTGATTAAGAATATAAATAAAAAACATCACTTTAATGAGTGGATTTTATGTTTTTTGAATTATATCTCAATAAAGCTATAAAATTTTCTGAAGAAAATAAGACAAAATCTTATCCTTAACGTTTCTTAATCCCTGCCAGGGAGATGGGCAGTGATAAGAGGAGAGCAGGTATCAATTTAAATTCATCAGAGGAAAACATAGGAAGGGAATTCCAGGATAGAGAAGAGCATGATCCAAGGCCTGGGGGCATTAAAAATCATGTACTGAGGGATTCATGAGAAATCCAGTATGGTACTAGGTGAGTACACAAAGTATGAAGTGATAAGAGCTAAGGCTGGGAAGGGCTGTGTATATTTGGTAAATGAATTCTAGATTTGTCTTGAAGGTAACTGAAGAACAGTGAAAATGAAATGTTTGTAAGCAAGAGAGCGAGTCATGTTTTAGGAATATTTTTCTGGCATGTGAAGTGCACTGTTGAGCCAGTGACTGGAGGCACAGAGACCAGTGGACGGAGGCTGTAATAGTCTGCATGACAATTGTCAACAACTTGACATGGTGATAGTGCTTGATCTGAACACTGAACGAGAAGAGAAATTTATGATCGTTAGTAATGAAAAAGTCAAAAAGACTTGAAAAGTCGCTTATGATGCTAAGACTTCTATGTTGAGAAAATAGTAGATGCTGATACGAGTTTTAACCTTTTAGTGGAAGCCAGTAAAGACCAAATTTAGGGTGTAGTGTCCATGAATGTGCAGTAGGGAGATCTCCTACTTCAGGGAGAGCCATGCCCAAGGACCCCAAGGGCTCTGAATCCCCTGTGTGAGTACCATGGCCACGCTTTCCCCAGGCTCAGCCAATAACCCATGTAGTAGGAATACTAAGGTATGTCCCTTCCTGCAAAATGTGAAACTCCTCTCACAGGCAAATTTGACTCAAGAACTTCTTGCTGCAGCTTTCTTAGAAGTGTGCTGCAATCCAAGGTTCAGACAGTCCAATCCTTTTTCCTACCGTCTCTCCTTCACAGCGATCAGACCTGCAATGGGCTAGTAGCTCTTTTAGCCTCTTCCAGTCCTTCCAGCTCCCTCCCAGTTCTCCCTCATTGTTTGCTAATGACTGAATGTTTGTCTGCCTTCTCCCCCCAAATTCACATGTTGAAATTGGAACCCCTAATGTGATAGTGTTAGGAGGTAGGGCCTTGAGAGCGTGATTATATCAGAAGGTGGAGCCTCATGAATGAAATTACTGCCTGTATGAAAACCTCCCAGAGACCTCTCTCACCCCTGCCTCCACGTAACAATACAACCCAGAAAGGCCCCCATTACCAGAATCCAACCTGCTGGCATCCTGATCTTAGATTTCCAGCCATCAGAATTATATGAAATGAATCTCTGTTGTTCATAAGCTACCCCATCTACAGTATTCTGTTACAGCAGTCCATGCTGTAACAGAAAGAAAGAAAGAAGTCAGTACTAAGAACTGGGGATGCTGCTATAAGAATTACCTAAATGTGGAGGTGGCTTTGGAACTGGGTATCAAGTAGAGTCTGGAAGAGCTTGGAGGTACATGTTAGAAAAAGCCTACATTGCTATAAATAGACTGTTAAGACTGTTAAGGGTGACTATGGTGACAGCTCCCAAAGAAAAGAAGAGAGCTGGACAGACAGCATCCATCTTAGGAATATCTAACTAATCATGAACAAAATGTTGGCAGAAATGTGGATAGTACAGGCCACTCTAATGAGGTCTCAGACAGAAATGAAGAACATGTGGATGGATAAAAGGTAATCCTTTTTTATTTTTCTTTTAAAAATTTTATTTAAATTCTAGTTAGGTAATGGGGCACCTGGGTGGCCCCATCAGTTAAGTGTCCAACTTCAGCTCTGGTCATAATCTCATGATTCATGAGTTCAAGCCCATATCGAACTCTGAACTGACAGTGCAAAGACTGCTTGGAATTCTCTCTCTCTGTCTCTGTCTCTGTCTCTGTCTCTCTCTGTCTCTCTGTCTCTCTCTCCCTCTCTCCCCACTCCCTTTCTCTCTCACACAAAATAAATAAACAAAAACTATTTGTTAGTTAACATACAGTGCAATATTGATTTCAGGCATAGAATTTAATAATTCATCACTTAGATATAACACCCAGTGTTCATCATAACAAGTGCCCTCCTTAATCTTCATCATTCATCTAGCCCATCTTCCACCCACTCCCTCCATCAACCCTCTGTTTGTTCTCTCTCTTAAACCTTGTCATAAAGTGGTAAAGACGTTGGCTGAATTGTGTTAGTGTTCTAGTATTTTGGGGAAGGTAGAATTTGTGAGCAATGAAATTCGATATTTAGCTGTAGCAATTTCTTAAGCAAAGTGTTGAAGGTGTAGCTTGGCTCCCTCTGACTGCTTATAGTAAAATGTGAGAAAGGAGAAATGACTTAAAAATGGAATTGGTAACCAAGAAGGAACTAAAACTTAAAGATTTGGAAATCTCAGCCAATGAATATTGCAAACACTTGCGATAGCATGACAGAAAGAGAAGCCTAAGGGTGTGGCCAAGTAACCACTTTTGATAAGTGTGAACCATTGACCTAGTCCCCTATCTCAACAGAAGCCAAGAGAGCTATTCTACAAATGGAAAAATGATTCCAAAGGCAATTCAGAGAGCATCAGATTTTCCAAAGCCACGATGGGCCCCAGAGTATAAGGGTCAGGGACAGGAGGAGCTGAGTAATTTCAAAATCAAAAGACTAGTGCCATTGGGACCTCAATGTGCATGAGCTGCCCAGTGCTGCCTCGCATCACAGCCTCCACTCCCTGCATTCCAGTGGCACAATTAAGGAGGCCCTTGTGCAGCAGAGGCTACACTGGCCACCTCTATAGAGGGTATAGGCAGCACACTCTGGCTGCCTCCATATGAACCTGGGAAGCAGGGCTGCCTCCACCTGGATTTTAAGGGACAAGGTTTTCCAGCAGAGCTTCTGGCTCAAGACCCCAACCCAGGAGAGCCCCAGGCCCAGGAAGAAAGGTGCTGTAGTGCTGTCCCACTGAGCCATGGGAGTGACATTGCCTTCTCAATGGGCCTGAAGGGGAGAGTCAAAGAGGGTTATTTACAAGCCTTAAGATTTCACAGAGTTTGCATGAAATTTGAACTTGCTTGGGATCTGTTAACCCCTTCTTCTTCCCTATGTCTCCATTTTGGAACGGAAATGCCTATTCTGTGCCTATCTTGGAAGCACATAATTTGTTTGGTTTCCCAGATTCAGAGCTGGAGAAGAGTTTGCCTCAGGGCGAGTTGTACTTTGAGTCTCACCCATATCTGATTTAGACAGTATTTAGATGAGACTTTGAATTTGATACTTTTGGGTTGATGCTGGACTGTCAGGGCTGTTGAGATGGAATGAATGTATTGTGCATGTAAGATGGATATGAACTAAAGGGAGGACAATGGTGGAAAGCTATCGATTGAATGTTTATATCCCCCCAAAATTTATATGCTAAAATTAATCCCCAGTATGATGTATTAGGAGGCAGATCCTCTGGAAGATGATTAGGTCATGAGCATGAAATGTTCACGAATGGGAGTGGGCCCCAGAGTTCTCCCTTGTCCCTTCAACCCTGTTAGGACACAGCAAGAAGGCAGCTGTCTATGAACTAAAAAGCAGGTTCTCACCAGACATGAAATCTGTGACACCTTGATCAAGGACTTTCCGGCCCCAGAACTTTGAGAATTAAATTTTTGTTGTTTGTAAGCCATCTTATCTATCATACTGTGTTATAACCCAGATGGACTAAAACACAGGTGTTTTCTCCAATCAGTTTCTTGCAATGTAATCTCATCTTGGTATCTGCTTCTTCAAGAACCCAAAATAATGAATAGGGGAAAAGAAGTAAAAATAATGCTTCTTATTCCTTTAGCTTATTTTCAATGAAATTCAACATTCACTCAATAGCGTATGTTTTGAGCACCTATACGTACAAAGATCTGTAGAAAAACTAAAAGAACACTACAAAAAATTTCTTGGTTACAGTTGTTTTCCAAGGTCTGTGATTTTATATTACATATTAATGACTTGGCCTTAGTTCAGTATACTTTTTATATTATAGAGGAATATTAGTTATTATATAAAAAGAAACACCATATAGTAGTGAAAGAAAGAAAACAATTAAAACTTTTAAATTGCCCCAAATATTTTAAATGTTTGTTTGTTTGTTTGTTTGTTTTTTGCTTTTTTACAAAGAAAGAAGACCAAAAGAAAACACAACAAAAAAGAACATTGATTTCTGAGTGGAGTGGTAGAATTTTTGCATTATTTTCTGTTTACTCTCTTCATTACATTTTTGTAAATTATCCAGTTTATGCAATAAACATTTTAACAATGAGCAAGGTTTCTATTCTTTAAATATTTATNTAGTGTGCTCTTGGCATCAGGAATAGATTCCCATGATTCATCACTTACATACAACACCCAGTGTTTATCCTAACAAATGCCCTCCTCAGTGTCCATCACCCATTTTCCCTGCTCCTGCAGCAGCCCACCCTCTCAAGATTTCTATTTTTTGAAGTTAGGTAAGACATAGATAGAAAGAGATAACTCTTAGAAGCAGAAAGAAAAGATTATTTTCTAGTTTCAGAGACCTTGGCTAGACTCTGTTAGTGTGTTGCCATGGGAATGAAAATAAAAATAAGAATTGCTATATATTTTTTTAAATTGAGAAAGATCCATATATAGTGCTAAGTCTCCTAGATTATCTGAATCATCCTTCTGCAGTTCTATGTAAATGTTTTCATAGGTCTCCTTATTAAAACCAGGTTTGAAAACTTACCCCTACAAATTGTGCTATGAATTACAAGAAGCCACCTTTTTAAATAAAAGAATAAAATACACTCGCAATGCTCATTAATGCTGGAGGGATGTTTAAGTTCAATCCAATTCAATTGAATATTTAAATTCAATTCAAAAGAGGGAGTTTAGGGGCAGTGATATCTGTGCCCCAGGTGTATTTCAGTTCTCTCTCCACCATACCCCTATTCTTTCCCCCTTTTGATATTTTTCATAAGAACCTGCCCCCTCACCCTGGCTCCTTTTTTGCCCAAAGCAAGAAAGTAAGATGTGGCACAAGCCTGTACCTAAAAGATAAAAACTAAAGGACATTACACTTTTATCCTTGGGAGATTTCATTTTGCTTGCTTCATTATGTCCACAGCAAGCTAGTCTTTCAACATTTGTGCCATTCGATTTCTCCACCAGAATCCAGTCAAGAATAAAATATAAATGCTTTATAACTCTTGCCAACATCCTGAACAACCATTCAAATGGAACTCTAGTTTAAAAGATCCCTAGATACAGAAAAATGAAGGTTACCATTCAAGAACATTGAAGCAAAAAAAGCCATTAAGTGTAATAAATAATAGCATTATTAGAAATATAAAATCATTGTCCTTTCTTTGAGAAGACTAATTTATTTGTTTAAAAGATTACATTCTGGGGAGCCTGGGTGGCTCAGTCAGTTAAGCATCAGGCTTCTGCTCAGGTCATGATCTCGCGGCTCGTGGATTTGGGTCCCGTGTCAGGCTCTGTGCTGAAAACTAGCTCAGAGCCTGGAGCCTGTTTCAGATTGTGTATCTCCCTCTCTCTCTCTGATCCTCCCCTGCTTGCGCTGTCTGGGCCAAAATCTCAAACTTTAACCTCTTGCTAGACTTTGAGCCAAGATCAGTGGGTCTAGGTAGCTCTCAGTGAATGTTGAGAACCATCTAATTTTGTTATAATGCTAAGAAGGGAAATAAATTTGGAAAATATTGAGTCTATTCTGGAGGAACCAGAATCATCTTTTACACATTGCTACAAATTTAACTAGTGCTCTCAATCTCAAATTAGCATCATTTTTTAAAAGTAAATGTTTCAATTACATAAGACCAACAGCACTTGAAATGTAAGCAATCTCATTTCACAATACACAGCAATGGCAATGGCAAAAATAAAGCAGGTCATTATTACAAGGTTCTATCTTAATCATGAGTAATATATTAATATTGGACTGAGAATTAAAGAAAGCTAAATTCTAATCTGAGACACACCCTCTACTAGTGCTAATTAAAGCAAACCAAACTCTCATATCTCTTCATCTACAAAATGGGTTTAATAATGTCTGTTCTGTCAAACTCAAGGACTTATTTGAGATTTTAATAAGAAAATGGTATAAAAGTGTTTTGACCATCATGAAGTATTACTCAAAATAAAGATGATTCTTACTTCCAGCTACAGTAAATTATTAATATACAGAAAATAGAAAAGAGTGGAAATGTGAATTCATACTCCATAAGCAAGGTCAAACAGATGGTAAGGGACTTAGGACAGAAAGAATTAGAATGCTCTCTGTAGTACTCTCTCTCTCTCTCTCTCTCTCTCTCTCTCACACACACACACACACACACACATAAACAAACATATACACCTGCACACCATCCCTAATCAATCAACATTAGCTATCAACATACATTGGATAATAAAAAAAAAAGAGTAATACTCTAATGCAAATTAAAGACCTTCTTTAGGGGCAGCTGGGTGGCTCAGCTGGTTGAATGACCAACTCTTGATTTTGGCTCAGGTCATGATCCCAGTGTTCCAGGATCCAACCCCACGTTGGGCTCTGCACTGAACATGGAGGCTGCTTAAGATTCTTTCTCTCTCTTTGTAAATAAACTTGAGATCTATTTTGGATATAGAATTCATAGACCTGGCTGTGAGGTATTTCCTGTCAAGAACAAGTCTCTAGAGTGAGCAAGAAACCAAGAGGCACCTGGGAAGGTGGTGGCTCATTTATTAATAGGGGCAAACCTCAGAGATGGAACAGGCTGGGAAGGGGAGAAGGAGATGGAGTCTGAAGATGTCAGGTGTACCATGCCTGTGAGACATTGAAAGTGAAGATGTGAGAAAACAAGTCAGGAAAAAGACCTAATGGGAAATAGAAATTAGTGAATTGTCAACATGCAGTTTATATTTAAAGCCATGGGAGTAGATAAAATAGGCTAAGAAAAGAGTAGAGGGAGAAAAGGATGTTGCTAGTGAAATTGCTGAATTACCGGTGAAAAAAAAAGTGTTGTGGGTACACTTCTGAAAAGTCAGAATAATACAAAGATAAAAAGGGTCCTTGGGATTTTGAAACCTGGAGGTCATTGGTGTTTTAGTGAGACAGTTTCAATGACTCTACTCTGAGAAAGTTATTCAAAGGAAATAATTAAAGGACCACAGAAAACATTTAGGTAAAAAGATGTCACAGAATCATTTATAATATGAAATTATTGGAAGTGATGTAAATGAGTGAAAATAAGTACTTAATTAAATTATGTTCCTTCTATAAACAGAATGCTGTTCAGCTATTCAAAATGTTTTTGGGGGTGCCTGGGTGGTTCACTTGGTTAAACATGTATTCTTGATTTCATCTCAGGTCACCATCTCACAGTTCCTGAATTCAAGTCCCAAGTTGGGCTCTGGCAGTGCGGAGCCTGCTCAGGATTCTCTTTCTGTCCCTCTCTCTCTATCCCTCCCCCTCCCTCAAAATAAATGCATAAACTTTAAAAAACAAAAAACAAAGAAAACAAAATGATTTTGAAGAGTGTAAATGTAATTCAGGGAAGTTTTCATGATAAAATGTTAATTTTTTTAATTAAAAAAATTTTAATGTTTATTCATTTTTGAGAGGAAGAGAGAGACAGAGCTCAAGGAGGGGAGGGGCAGAGAGAAAGGGAGACACAGAATCCAAAGTAGGCTTCAGGCTCCAGACTGTCAGGACACAGCCCAATTTGGGGCTCAAACTCATGAACGGTGAGATCATGACCTGAGCTGAATCTGACGCGCTTAAATGACTGAGACACCCTGGTGCCCCCAAAATGTTAATTTTTAAAAATCAGAATACAAAAGTGCATAGCATGACTTTGAATTTTGTAAAAAAAAAAATGCAAATGTAAAATAACACATAAAATATATTTGAAGGAAATATATCAGATTTACCTCTGTGTAAAATTATGGATGATTCTATTTTCTTAATATTTTTTAAGTTTTCTCTAATATTTCTACTGTGACTTTGTGTTACTTTAATAGAGAAGAAACTGTAAGTTACATAGATATTTTAATAAGAGGCTGCCCATATACCTCTGAGGTCCCTAGAGTTTTTAGTGATATAAAAGCCAATTTTCACAATTCAAACATAAGTTTCAAATGATATGTCTGAAAAATTCAGTTCTTTTTATAACAAGTGTGGAAAATATTGATAAATATTGTGACTTTTTCACATGTGTAATAAATCCAGAAATAGCAAAGTTAAAACCACCAAGTCAATAAATAGTATTTAGAAAGAGTTTATTGCACATGTAAGAACAGTTCATGAAATGTGAGCTTTCAAATTCAAAGACTGGTGTGAGACTCAGGGACATGACGTTACAGGATGCCTTATACAGGAAAAATGAAGAAGCTGTTAACCCTTTACGATCATCAGTCATTACAACTCAAGTTTTTAGAAGGCAGGGGATTGGTTAAAGGTGATCATCTCATATTATTTTTAGGAAGATGACATAAGTTTCTTTTATGATTGTCAGAGGCATTTACAACTTAAGTTTAGCTTATGTTCATGGAATAAGCTACTTTGTTTTGCTTATGTGGCTTATATGGTTTTGTCTGCTTGAGGGGAATTAATTCTCAAGTCTGGTCTCCATTTTGTATTTAATTTTAACACATAAAATAAACCCATGCTTTAGGAAAGATATGGGAGGGAATGAAGGACCCAAGGACAGTCAAAGGGAAAATATAATATCAAATAACAAAAATGCAATTGAGTAAATTTAAAGATCAAATTGACTTTATTCACCAATTCATGAATCAGGGTGTTCCCCATCTAGCAGCATAAAGGAATTCTACCAAGATGTGGAAAAAGAAAGTTGTTTAAAGGTGGAAAGGGTGCTGAAAAAGGTATTATTGGCAAAGAACAGGTTGTTTCAGATTTAGTCCCCTTTCTAAAGGGAATGGAAATGGTCTATGGAATAGATTATTTCACTAGTGCTGACCAGGTTAATTCCATGTTAATTGATTTAAGGTTATATTCCTTCAGTTTTGAAACTGCAATTATGTTCGGTATTAAGTCGTGGTTTACTGACCTGGGGTTTAGCACAAGTGACTCTATTTTGGGCCTGCCATCTCTCCTTTTAACCCTACAAAAGAAATGATCTCCTAGGTTTCCTGTAAGTACCAAACCCTAAGCTCAGGAAGGCCAGCCCCTTGCACATCTCCAAATGCCTTGGAAAATATTGTAGAGACATAGAGTGAATGAGCAAGCTTCATGTCTCAAGTCAGGACCCCTGCAGTTCTATTTCTTTAGCTGATTCTGCCGCCCAAACTGCTAACTGAATGAAAAAGAAACCAGAAACTCCCAATCCAGAGTTAAATTTCTATATCTCTCTTTCTAACACGGTATAAATTAAACTAATAAACAACTGCAGAAAGAAAAGGGCAATAATTGATTTAGGCTCCTGGCTTCAAAACCCAATGTTCAAATCCATTGCCTATCAAAATGACACTTTAGGGAGGAGGCTTAGACATTTAGATAATAGCTTACAGCTAAAAACCAAAAAAAGTAATAGAGAAGGTTTTGAATAGGTCATTGAGTTTCTGGCCCAGAGCAAATACTCTGCTTTTCAAAAAAAAAAAAAAAAGTCCATTTCTCACAATGTTGACATGTTTCAAAATCAGAATTGGAAGTTGTTAACAAAGGTAATACCTACTCACAAAAATAAAGAACAATAAAAACCTCAAAACCTGTTTAGTAAAACAATTATAGAAAATAGACAAATACCTTCATTGCACACACACACCCCCACATCCTCAAAGTGATATTTGCCTGCCTCTTCTTTCTTGGATTGAAGAAACATTGAAAGCCCCTGGAAAAACCTACTGTGAGTAAACAAAAACAAATTTTGAGATGAGAAAACCCAATATTTGTTTCTGAGATTAAAAAGGATTTACACATACCACACTTTATGAGCACCTTCATACCTACTTTTCTCTTCTACCCAACCATATGCACTCAAAAGTTCTCTGGCTTGGTTCTACTGCAGTCTACTTTAAACTAAGGTTAGCCTTTATTATCTGCTTTCCTTGCTTCAAAAGAAATTCTGCATTGAACAAAGAATTTTTAAAAATTTCAGTTATAAGTTCATCTGTTTTATAATAACTTCAATCATAAAGGTTAATAAGGAAAATTATTATTATTATTTTTTAATGTTTTATTTATTTCTAGAATAGAGAGACAGTGTGAGCAGGGGAGGGTCAGAGAGAGAGGGAGTCACAGAATCTGAAACAGGCTCCAGACTCTGAGCTGGCAGTCAGCACAGAGCCCGACGCGGGGCTCGAACCCACGAACCGCGAGATCATGACCTAAGCGAAAGTCGGACGCTTAACCGACTAAGCCACCCAGGCGCCTCAGGAAAATTATTTTTTTTATTGGAAAGCATACATTAGCACAACTGGTTTGTAATGTGTTGGGATATCTTGCTTGGTAATCTTATTGCCTTTCCTATTAAAAGCCTATCTTTTTTTTAGTTTTACTTAACTTTCTGCCTTAATTCTTAAGCGAAATTAAATATCCACCTTTCATTCTGAGAGGCTTTCAATTTTTATGTTTTCCAAAGTTTTCATCAAAGTGGACTGTTAGCAGAAGCTTTGTTGAGATAACTCAACTTCTCCTTTTCCTCTTTTTACTATGGGCTCAGTTACCAATAGGCCTAAAATATACCTGCAAAGTATGATAATCCTCTCAACAGACAAATTTGTTTGTTTTCTGTATAATGCTTAATTTTGACTGTAGTAATACAATAACATACTTGTGATTTTAAAAGATTTAGCCAACTTATTACTCTAAAATAATTTTTTCTGGGGTGCCTGGGTGGCTTAGTCAGCTAAGCGTCCAACTTCAGCTCAAGTCATGATCTCGCAGTTTGTGAGTTAGATCCCTTCATGGACTCTAGTGACAGCTCAGAGACTAGAGCCTGCTTCAGATTCTGTGTCTCCCTCTCTCCCTGCCCCTCCCTGCTTGTGCCCTCCCTCCCTCCCTCCCTCCCTCTCTCTCTCTTTCTTTCTCTCTCTCTCTGACTCTCAAAAACAAACATTAAAAACATTTTTTAAAAAGATTTTTTTCTGATTGATATTTAAAAATTAGTTTGATGTCAAAGCAGACTATTTAGTTTATTAATTAGTTTTATTTGCTCCCTAAATCTAAGGACAGGCATATACACAGACCAACTGGACCAGGAATTCCAAACACAAATACCAGGCAGGGTCAATGAGGTAAAGAATATGAGAAAAGTAGAACTGTACTTCTCAGTAAGAGGGCAGGACCCACTCAAAGGAGGCAGCTGTCACTCAGCACCAGCCAACTTTTGCCAGGACAGGACATGGACCAGGAGGAACTACAACTTCAGATTCACCAAGAGAAGCCAGAAATTCATGTTTATATATGTTAGCTACTAATGGTTAAAAAAATGCCCCAAAACTCTGAAGGTTAAACCAACCAACCAAACAAACAAACAAAAAAATGTTTGTGGCTCCTATCCAATCACTGTTTTGCTTCTTCTGGTGAATAAAAAAGAAAAAAAGAAATCCATACATGAAGTAACTCGCTGAAAGCTTTTCTCAAACAATACCTGAATTCCCACTGTACTTCCTCCTTTAGGATATAAATGATATAAAAGATATACAAGATAGTTAAAAGTAATTATGCTATCTGAAAGGAAAAACATTAATAATAGCCATTTTCATACTACCTTAGCTTATAACGTCAGAAAAAATATAGTCTGAAGCTGACAAAAATGATAAACAAAACAGCTAGGCTTTGATGATGGAGATGAGGACAAGAGCCTGATTAAGAGAGCTGCTGTGGATTGTAGAGCATAAGAAAGTCTAGATGTACATGAAGCAAGGGTCAGGGGTTCCTCATAAAAATGGAGTAAATGAGCTTAGGAGGCTTTGAGGATCTAGAGGCTCTGCACGAGTCCCAAGGAATAACAATGAGGCTAGAAAGCTTCATTGACTTCTAAAAGTTGCCAGAGGCCAGCTCTGCTCTCAAACAACTATTTCTATTGGCAACTTAGAGTAGTAAACCCCAAATCAATTAATCAACTGACTAAGTACAGTATAGGGGAAGAGTTGCTCATTTTTATTTTCATCGATCATGTTAAAATTAAACATTATGCAAAGCATTCCAACATTTAAGAATCATATTATTAAAACACCACCAAGTCTTGGCAACCAAGACACAACAAGGAATCAAAGCAAAAGAGGAATTTTAATAGTATAGCAGCTGGTGTTTTTTGCAAGCCAATTTGTTTATAGGTATTGGGTAGCAAACTAGAAAGTTCTTGTAGGATTGGAGAAGGGGCCAAATACTGAGATAAATCTAGGTTACATATCCCAAGTACCATGAGGCCAACCCCTCCAACCCCACCCCCCACTTCAATTGCTTTACTTTGAAGCACTTTCACTCCTTTGTCTTCTGATAAAGCACAAAATTTTCATTATCTTCCATTACGGCACTTACCATAAGCTGGCTTGTGGTAACAGGTATTGACTCTTCCTTTCTGGCAGTTCAAAGACACCTTCATCCATAGCAATAGACAAGTTTTAATTTCTTTTCTCTCTGCTAAACTAACTGCTTAGAGAAATGACAATGCCAAAAAGTGAATCCAATTCTCCATTTGGCCAGTAAATCCATGTGCTTGAGAGGGCATCCTGAAGGTCTACCAGTGACCTTGATGGAACACAGAACCATATACTTCAACAGATCCTTGACAAAAGGAGCACACAAGACATGTGCTTCCCAAAGTTTAGTGTACTTATGACTTACTTAAGGATCTGGTTAAATGCCCATTCTGAGTCAGCAGATCTGGGTCTTGCATTTCTAAAATGCACCCAGTGGTTCTGTTACTGCTGTCCCATACATGTAACACTTTGAGCACCAAGAGTTCAGACAGTGAGTCTTCTGAACTCTTCCCTTGATGCTTTTTCCATTTTTCTTTCCT
Organism: Crocuta crocuta; assembly: GCF_008692635.1. Classification (NCBI taxonomy): domain Eukaryota; kingdom Metazoa; phylum Chordata; class Mammalia; order Carnivora; family Hyaenidae; genus Crocuta; species Crocuta crocuta. Next base: position 6,177,283 of record NW_027528873.1, on the reverse strand, counting down.
CCAAAGCACTAACACAGCACCCAGTACTGCAGTAACCTGCCCAAGCTGCCTGCCATGAACTTCCCCACTCCAGTCCCTTCTTGTGTCCTTTGTATAGTTCCTATAGGGACCTGCCCTTAATGTGTTGCAACCTGGCAAGAGAAAGCTAGTCAACCGACTCACATGAAATAGGTTTTTAAACCTATGCTTTATTTTAGAAATCTCTAATTGATCCAGAGGCAATGAAAGAAAAATTCTAGAACTAGGATAAAGGCTTTTTTGGACTCCTTAAATGCCAACCCATTGAAACAACCTAAGTTCACCTGTGTCAGCTGATTCACTTCTGCTCTTGTATGATATTAAACTGGAAGTTTCCATTATTTGGCACCTCTCAAATTCATCCACCTGGACTGACTATGATTCTCTTTATTTTTGCCTAACCTCTGGGTTGAGATGTCGTGACAGCTTACTCAGGAACCGAGACTGTTAGAAAGGTTGAAGAGCTCCTGAAATCCTATCAGACTTGGCAATATTACAAGGATAAATCAGACACAGAAGAATGTTCAACTTTTGGCTGAAATGAGAATGTCTTTATCTAAATTCCATTAAGCCTGGCACCTTTCAGAATTCTCCGACAGGAACAAAACTCAAACACAGTGTCTGCAAGCCTGCCAAGTTCCCCGTATCTGAATAACCTTCAATTTCGGGCTGGTCTATATCATTGACTTTAGAAAATTACCTGTCATTCCATTTTTGCTTCTTGTGTAATTTAGGTTTTGTTATTGTCAAGTTCAAGTATCATTTACAGCATAACGTAAAACTCCCTTTATGGTCATTATTTTAACCTCCATAAACAGACATGTCCATGAATGAGATAAAGAAGAGATTTTAAAATTGAAAAATTTAAAGACTGGAAGATTAACTGTTTCTGTACAACCCAGAAAAAGCCCCAATTTTGGATATATTTGTTCCTGAGTAGTGTTTTAAAGCAGAGTTGAAAGTTGAGTCCTTCCTGAACTAGATGAAGGTGCTCTGTCTTTTTCATAGGTTAGCCATGAATAGAAACAAAGGACCAATCAAGTTGACAATAAGGCAGCCATATCATGAGGCAATGGAAAGTAAGAGGATTACCAGAATGGGAATCAGAGAAAGGAGAATATTTGTCTCAGGTTTCCCCCTTCACCCACTAGCATGATTCTGATTACAGCTCCTGTATTTGCTTCTTTAAACAAAGATTATCTTAATTATCCTAATGATTTTTTCAACAATTACTTAGAAAAGCATTGCCTCACTTTCCCAATTTGGCAAACAAAAATAGGATCTGATTTTAAAGCACGGGCAGGATGAACTCAGCCACATCCCAGGAGCAGCAGAGCAGAGCACTGACAGGCACAGAACAAAATATTCTCCTCTCCTGAACTCCCAAAGGCACATGAAGTGTTTTCTACATTTCCAGTTTTGGAACTCCCCAATTCCTTCCCTCTGTGCACAAGGTAGAGCAATGTGAGGATCCTCCTGTACCTCTGAGTATGTCTGAAGCCAAACGGCCTTAAAAGCTGGCATGCTCAGATCTCACAAAACCTGTCACCTATGCGACCAAATTATCAAGAAAGCTCCCAGCTAACTTCAGGGCTCTGGCTTGGAAGGAGAAAGCAAGAAATCATTAGTTCTGGAGCACATGCAGCAAGCATATATAAATCCAAATAACTCTGTAAATCTCAGATTCAGAGCTAGAATCAGGGCCGCCTCTTAGCTTCCAGACAGCAGCCTCTGTGGAGTATGAAAAAAAAAAAACAACAAAAAACAGTAAAACTAATGGAAGTTAGAAAGCCATTGTGATGGATACCTCAGTGACCTTGGAGGATAGACAGACAGCGCTGTGGTGGAAAGCCCTGGAAGCCTGCAGCCAGCTGACTGCCTAGCAGCTGGGAAACACAATCCCAGAGTCAGGAACAGCTTCTCAGGAGCATGAGTTGTTTGCAGGAGCCCTTCATCATCCTTAATAAATGCGTGTTAGGTATCTATCATGTTCAGGGTTCCAGTCAGACAGAAAGAAAGATGAGTAAGATGAGTACAGCAAAGGTCCTTTTCCTGTTATCTTCTTGTTTACTTTATCTATAAACACCACTCAACCCCCATGGCCCCCAGGAAACCCTCGGTGAGCATCTGTTGAAAAGGCACATAGCCCAGAACTGAGAATCAGAACATTTCAATGGATTGAAAGACAAGAGCCAACAGATCCACTTATAAATTTTAAAAAAAAAATTGGAAGAAAGAATTATAGACAACAGTTGGCTTAGTGGGTTTGGAAATTAATCAAGGTATCATCAGTATATCTGGATTTCAAAGACATGGTATTTTCAGAAATTGCCTTAATTATAGAATGCCTAAAGTTTTGCTTTCTGAAAATGACCAATTCATAGAATAAAAGATGTTCTCTATGTAATATATAAAAATGAATTTCTCCTCTAATTGTGTACTAACATGAAGTTTGGTCGCTTCTCTTTGAAAACACACTTACCAAAATGCAGCTTTACAAATATTATCAAAACTTTATTATTTTATATCACTTCATCAGGAAGTAGGCCTAGAATAAAATGACAGATATATTCTTTACTCCTCACTCAGCAAAGACCATTATATGCCTCAGGCAAGCAGTTATTTGCCAGACTGAACTATTAAAATATTTTATGACTCAGAACCAATTGTCAACAGTATAACGCAAATATTTTAGAAAGCTTGATTACATAGGACTAGTTCATGAATGAGAAGTTCAAAGTATATTTATTTAATAAATACAATAAATATGTATGTTGATAAATAAAATATTAGAGAGTAGATTAGGTTTTTTAAAGTATTTCCATTGCAAAACAGAAAAGTAGCTGTTGTAGTTACAGGGTATTTTCCTGTTTAATGTCCTCTATGTTAGTAAAGTAGAACATTACTCAAGTATATAGGAAGCCATACCCTAAAATAGGCAAAGCCCAGGGTCAACAAACCTTTTCTGTTAGAAGCCAGACAGTGAATGTCTCATGTTTCACATGCCACATAGTCTCTGTTGCAACTACCCAGCTCTGCAGTTGTAGCACAAAAGCAGCAACACACAATGCATAGAAGAATGAATGTGGTTCTGAGCCAATAAAACTTTATTAACTAAACAAGTCACAGGCCAGCTTTGACCATAGACCATAGTATGCTAACTCCGGAGTAAAGCCAAACTCCAGTATAAAAACAAATCCAACAATGTTATCAAGATTTACCTAATAATTTTAGCATTTGGAATTTATTCCAACTGCATTTTCTAATTATACTAAATCCATATTTTCACAAATAGGTAAGGAATAAAAATTTCCTAAGTATATAATCAGATTAACAGTTTTTCAATGAATAAGTATCCATTAAATAAGAATGTGGCAGATAATATTGTGCTATTAGGTTATATGGAAAATTACATGAGAAGCAAATAATATTCTGCCAAAACATCATAATCATAACACATTTCAGGATCTTAAAGTAGTGCTGATAATTTAATGAGAAAACTGGTAAGATGCCGAAACTGATCCAAAGAGCTTCTGGAAAGGCGGATGTAGGCAATTTAATGAGAAAGTGTTAGAATAAGATTACCAGGTTAGATTTAAAACTGGTTACTGACCAACAACAGAGGTTATCTGTTCTACTGGACAGAACTTATTTGCATATCTACCTAACAAAAATCTACAAGTTAACCTCTGTCCTACAGAGTTGTAAATGACTCAGTCAGTAGAAGCCCACTACTGCACAGAAAAAAATATTCAATAATCCTTTTTTTTCTTTTTACCTATTTCAAAGTTTCAAATAATTTTCCTGACAATTGGAGATTACCCTATATCTTCTCTGCCTCTTTGAAATATCCTGAGATATATTACATACATTCTACCTTATTTTCTTATATTTTTTCCCCATTAAGGTGACCTTCTCTGCATCATAGCACTATGAAGACTCAAAAAATTAATGACAACAAACAGCCTTTTCCCAAGTTGCTCTGCACACCCATGTCCTTGGGATTTACTATTCTGAGACCCTATTTACACAGCCAACAGTGGACAGCTGAATGGATGATGGTATATTAGCACCATGGAATAACTGCAGCTGTTGCCATCATCTTGTAGAAACATTTATTGGCATGAAAATATGTTCACAATATATTCATAGGTGAAAAAAGTAAGCTACTGAAGGATGCATGTGAGCATTTCTTTGTGTTTTCTGCATTAATTTTATAGTTTTAAAAGTTTAAGATTCTCTCCCCACTCCTTAAATGTAGGTTGTGCTTAATAACTTCCTTTCAAACAGTCCAAAATGGAAAGAGGGAAAAAGGGTAAGTTTGCAATAGAGAAACTTGACAAACATGACCTCAGCCAGGTGATCAAGGTCGGTATCAACAGTGATAGCCCATGTTGGTAGAAGGTACCTTGTCATGATATGATGAGATGGAACTTTATCTCTGTGGTCTTCCTCCCCCAAACCCACAGACCTGCTCTAATAATGAGAAGAATTTCAGACCAATCTAAATTGAAGGATATTCTAGAAAATACCTGAACTGCACTATTGAGCACTGTCACAGTCACCAAAAACAATAAAAGTTTGAGAAACTGTCAAATCCAAGAGAAGCCTAAAGGAGACATAATGGCTAAATGTAATGTAGTATCCTGGAACAGACATTAGGTTAAAAAATAGAGAAATCTGAATACGGTATCGGCTTTAATTAATAATAAAGTATCAAATTGGCTCATTAATCATAACAAATGTACCATACTGAAGCAGGGTGAATGTTGGAAAGACCACCAAGTGCCAAATAGAAGCGAGGCAAGATTTTATTCATAGCTGGGCCAAACCTGATCTCCTGATCTTAAGGAGAAAATTGCAGAGAATGGCCCGAACAAAGGTAGCAGTGAGCTTATATGGATTTCAGCAAGGCAGAATATGTCATTATTTAGTTAGCCAATTACAATTTACAGCATTTCATGGTAGCCAGTTATATTGTGTCACACAGATGTTAGTTTTGGGGGGAACCTATCATTTTAAAGTTCTTTGTCTTAAAAGGGTTTGAAATGACCATCATAGTTAGACATTTGAGAAACCATGTGGTAGTGACCATGTGACAGACCACCTGAGGCCTAATGGTAAGGAGGTGTTCTGTAACCTTTGCATACAGGGTGTGGCTAACCAGAACACGGAAGCACAAGCTTGCTAAGCGGATTTACAGAAGCAGAAATAGCATGTTAGTATTTAACGGTGCTTGAGGTCAACCTACAACACATACTAGTGTAAGATGTTAATAATAGGGGAAATTAGGTGTGGAGTATATTGGAACTCTCTGTACTTTTTTCACATTTTTTCCATAAATCTAAAACTGTTTTAAAATTTAAAAGTTTATTAATTTTTTTAGATTTAAGAATCTCTATTTTTTGCATCATTTTTTTCACTTGAATTTCTTAAATTTTTTTCATTTATGTTTAGCTTCATAAAGTATCTTAAGCAAGGGAGACATTTTCTATGAATTTATGTTTCTGTATTTTCAAAACTGCCTTCTCAAGTCTCAAAGTCACTTATCTCAGAAAAAGAATACTTCTATATGTGTCATACCATGATTTTCTTTAATCTTCACTTAGTGACTCCCTTTAAGAGAATTTTCCACACAAATATGAAAAATTGTAATTTTGTTATAATGAGATTTAGATTTCTTCCTAAGGCTCACATTTCCTATCACATGAACTATCTTCTATAATAATATTTTACCTTATGAATATTACCCTGATACTGAAGTCAAATCAAGGCATTTATTGGTAAGATGAAAAATGATAAAAATATTAAATGCAGGTTTTGCTTTATAAACATTCCAGTACAATTGTATGTGACAGAGGAATCTAAATGGTAAGAGGTCAGAGTTGATTTGGGTTTTAAACTTCACTCCATACTTACTTAGAGGTCAAATTATCTGTGCGGTAATTTACTTTAAGCGTAAACAGTATGATATATGTATAACTTAATTTTAATCTATATGCCCACAGTGGCTTGTTGGTAGTTGAAAGACCTCCATTCAGAAATCTACATGACAGAGGAGTCCACTTCAAATGCCATTGTCGAAATCTATATTAGAATATCTGTTAATTAAGGTTGAGTATGTCTAGAAAATAATTTTCATGAGTGAACTAAAAGATGTTCAATGGTATTTTACCTGATCATACCTGATTATGCCTGATTGTACCTGATTTTACCTGATTGTACCACCTATGAATGAAGTAGGTATAAAAAGGCAGGAAACCCAACACTCAAAACCTATTGGTCCCTTGGCTCTGGGTCTTCTCCACTTCCCAGATGACCTTGTAGCCTGACCACACCAGAACACTGTTTGGTCCACTGGCAGGTCATCATTTGTGTCTATGTCAGAGTGAATCTTCAAAACAGTAAAGGCTAACATTTGTTGATCACCTACTGTGTGTCAGACATTGTTCTAAGCCTCATACATGTAGAAACTCATTCAGTCTCTAAACTTTCTAAGATATGCAGGGCTATATATCACAAACAAAGAAACAGAGGTACAGAGAGTTTACATAACTTGCTGAAGGTCTCACTGCCAATAAGTGATGTGAATGAAAGAAGCTCTCCTAACCTACAGAACTGTATTATGTCCTGTATTCTAAAAGTTATAAACTCTAATAATAAAAATATCCTTAAAAGGCTGACTGTTTTGAATATATTATACAACATGACCCCTTCAAGGTCATACTTTTCTCTGTTCTTCTGAAGCAATATTTGAATCCTTTTTATTTCAAATGTTTGTTTACTGTAATGCTCCTTTTTATTAAAATGTTTGTCTGAGGGGCGCCTGGGTGGTTCAGTCAGTTAAGCATCAGACTTTGGCTCAGGTCATGATCTTGAGGTTCATGGGTTTGAGTCCCGCATCAGGTTCTGTGATTATAGCTCAGAGCCTGGAGACTGTTTCAGATTCTGTTGTCTCCCTCTCTCTCTGCCCTTCCCCAGCTCGTGCTCTGTCTCTCTCTGTCTCAAAAATAAATTTTAAAAACTATATAAAAATGTTCATCTGAATCTCTTTTTCAAATGTGTATTTGACAGTTTTACCTGGATCTCTGAAATTTGCAAAATGAATGCTTTCATGGCTTTTAAAGTGCTGGGCTGAAAACAATTGTGTGATAATCCATTGACTCTGGTCAAAATGATTGACCCACCATGTCATCCTCCAAAAGGACAAATACCATTCTTGGCCTTTCTACACCACACTTTGGTGTAGTCTTGGTCTGGCCTGGCAGAACAGATCCTGACAAAGAAGAAACTGGCCACAGGAAAAAAATCTCATGACAAAATCTCATTGAAAAATCTCATGAAAAAATAAATACCACTTCCAAAAACTTTCCTTAAGCAGCTGTCAGTTTAAAAGGCTTTTATCATTTCAAGTAGGGCTCCCTGAGCCCATCCTCCATGTTTGCTTATACTGTCTCTCCTTTGTTATTGCTTCCCACCACTTAACATATTTTTTCATAAGTCATTTTTTTTAGTTGTCCTATTTTCGTGTGTAAGGAAGACCCACTTTTTATGGGCACTCCTTTCTCCAAGAGTCAGAAAAGTGAAACCCCACCCTTGCTCAGTTATTTTCAACCAAATGGACTCTATTCTGCATAATTTGGTGTACCAGAGATGACCCAAAGTATTCCCTTGATGACTTCCAGGACCATCATGACATGAATCACCTAAGAGAAAATAGAATATTTTTTCTAATAGAAAAATTTCATCCTGGCCAGATGAAGTCTGGTATCTATGGGACAAAGAAACATACAAAAGAAAACTAAAATTTGGTTGACTCTTCATACATCCAGAAGAGTTTGGAAACCTTACTGAGTACAGAGAGAGAAATGTAGAGAGATAAAGAGAGACAGAAGCAGTGAGGAATTTGGGGACAACCTTTGTGAAAGTATCTGTTAAAAGGCCCCAGAAGCAAAAATCTCGTTCTTTATTTCTTAAAAGGGGTACAGGCCCAGGTTCCTCTACCAGACTATGTTAGGGAGCATGGACACCTGTGAAACACCTGGTATTGATGCTTTAAAGAGTGAGTACCTGATAACTCCAATAACCTTTATACTTTGTCCTTAGACTCATAACAACCCATACAGTGGGCCTCTACCAGCTTCCAGATTTCCTTCTTCATAGATGCCAAAAAAGTTTCTATACAATTATTTCAACATAAGATTAAATATTCAAAACATTATTATTGAAGTTGCTTAGTCCTGAAGAGGTCACACCTTAGAAATAATGGCCAGTGGTGGCCATTCTGCTTCACAGGGAATGGAACAAAGACTGATCCCTAGGAAAAGTCTCTTTTTTAGAAACTAATTCTTTTGCTGTCTATTCCTTAACTTTAACTTTAAAAAAAATTTAATATTTTATTTATTTCTGAGAGAGAGAGAGACAGTATGAACAGGGGAGGGTCAGAGAGAGAGGGAGGTACAGAATCTGAAACAGGCTCCAGGCTCTGAGCTAGCTGTCAGCACAGAGCCTGACGCAGGGCTCGAACCCACAAACTGCGAGATCATGACCTGAGCCAAAGTCAGACGCCCAACCGACCAAGCCACCCAAGCGCCCCCTTAACTCTTAAATAATAAGAAGTAGATCAAAAAAACCATTCTCCTCAAGTAAGCCTTAATTACAAAAGACTGTGAAATAGAAAATATATTAGTCTAGCAGAAAACAGTGAGTAGATGTTGACATCCAAACAGCTATATTTGCAAGTAACTCTGCCTTATGTTGTAATGTGATCTCTCTTATAGATGAAAGAATATGTTATCCTAAAAATAATAAATAAATAAATAAATGCTTGGATAGTTACCAATATAAACCTACTGAATTACAAATGGTATAAAGAATTTTTTTTAAAGAATCTTAAGAATTATCTGTTTGGGAAGGTGTGATCCAAATACATTTACCATATAAAATTTCTATTTCTAAATGTATATGGTTAAAAAGTATAAAATGTATTGCTCTATATTAGGATATTTTGATTAAATATCATAGTTGATTTTTAACCAGAAAGTCAAGGTTTCACATAAAGTGAATATATAAAATTTTTTTTTTAAATCGACTTAAGCTCAAAAAGAAAAAGTTATCTTGGACTGGTAAAGACCAGCAACAGGGGCACTTGGGTGGCTCAGTTTGTTAGGCACTCAACTCCTGATTTCAGCTCAGGTCAAAATCTCATAGTTAATGAGATTGCACATCATACTGGGCTCTGCACTGACAGTGCTTAAGATTCTCTCTCTCTCTGCCCCTTCCCCTCACCTCCATCTCAAAATAATAACTAAAAGGAAAAAAAAAAAAGACCAGTAACAAGACAGTAATTTGTAACAGGCTTGTGCCTGAGGATAGCCTCTGAAAGTAAATAAAAGAGAGGGAGGGGCACCTGGGTGGCTCAGTCAGTTAAGCCTCTGACTCTGGGTTTTGGCTCAGGTCATGATCTCTCAGCGGTTTTATGAGTTCAAGCCACATGTCAGTCTCTGTGCTGACAGTTTGGAGCCTGCTTGGGATTCTCTCTCCCTCTCTCTCTGCCCTTCCCTGCTTAACTGTCTCTCTCTCTTTCAAAAATAAAGAGACCAAAAAATGAGAGAGGGTAACAGGGAGAAAAGATGTCAGTTTACAATCTGCAAACAGCGAACACTTGTTCTAGAAAACTGGGGAAGGGTGACCTAATTACCTCTCTCTTCTTTAATAAAGTATTCATATTTTATCTCACTTTTATTTCTAAAATATTCATTGCAAGTTTGAAGGTGTTTTTTGTTGCTGCTGCTGTCTTAAATGACCCTGGTTAGGAAAAATGTATCCAATATATGGAAATAAGGCAAAAGGATGGCTGTGTCCTTTCATTGTCGTACTGGGGCATTGGCTAATAAGTCAGCAGCCGAGGGGATTTTATTTTTGACTTACTATTTACCTCTGATTAAAGTTCAGGCTTGTGAAGTTAGGTTTTAACTTGTAGAAAATTGATAAGTTGCAAATGATTTTGGTCTGGTAGAGATAAAAATAATTTCTACCCTGTAGAAAATACAACCCCGGAAATTAAAGCTTTATTGTCCTATTTTGCACCTAATTTAGTACTCTTACTTCAGCATCCTGTTTTTAATTCTCCTTTGGTCCAACTTTGCCATCCTACTGGTTCCCTTTTTAGTAAGTTAAACATACATTTGAGTCACTTTATATTTGACATCTTTAAGTCTAAAATTCTAATTTTAGGGGTGCCTAGGTGGCTCAGTCGGTTGAGCATCTGACTCTTGATTTTGGTTCAGGTCATGATCTCATGGTTCGAGATAATACCCCACATCAGTCTCCACAATAGGCATGGAGCCCACTTAAAATTTTTTCTCTTCTTCTCCCTTTGCCCTTCCTCTGCTCATGTGCACTTGTGTGCTCTCTATCTCTCCCTCAAAAAAATAGTGATAATAATAATAATAAAATAAAATTCTAATTTTAAAAAAGATTTTAATTACATTTTAATTTTAATAAAATTCTAATTTTAAATAATAAAAACAAAAAAATGAAATTTCCATTGGTTTACATAAAGTTTTAAAAAATAGATATTATATTGTATGCTATGGTTACAAGTGCAATTACCATAAGATATGAAATTGGAAATCTTGGGCACAGCATATTTGTTTCCATTTAAGAATTTGAATTTCTGCACTATAAGTAAAGAGCTATCATTTTATGTAAAACATGATATTTCTTTCATTTTAAATGAATTGCAACTGAAATGTGTTATAGTTGTAAACCTGCATGTTCTTTACAAATACCATTCTAACAAGACCCAGATGATCTGAAAATTATATGAAATCATAGAAAAGTTCCCACTTGAATTTCTTGGGCATAAAATCTTCCATATTTTCCACTTATTTTTTAAACTGATTGAATTTTATTTTGATATACGCTTGATATTTTTATAGCGTTCTTAGTTGGATTTTAGAAGTCTGAATTTGTAAGTCCTAAGAAAATATCTATTTGTATTTATCTAAAGGCTTCTGAAAAATAGCTGTGTGTATTAGACCTGTTTTTCAACCAAGGACACCAATAACATATATAAAGTAAGTGTTTTTGACTCATTACTTTGACCCATTGTGACCCATATGTAAAAGTCTACATATCCATGCTTTGTTCTCTGATAATCACAAGAGTTGTAAATATGAGTTATTGCCTTGATATTCCTGGAACAAAATTAAAGATTTTGATGGTATTAGGTTAAGATGATCCTACTGGGAGATTTGGATTGGTATACTTCAAACTTGATATAACAATGTAAGTCATGAGATGGGTTTTTAAAGGGATGTTACAGATTGTAAAATAAAAAAGAATGTGTAACTCAGAAAAAGAAGCAAAGTAAATATAAAAACTTGAAAGATCGGGAGATAATTTAGTAAAGTTTAAAATATATAACCAGGGGAGGGTCAATTAAGTGTCTGACTCTTGATCTGTATTTCAGATTATGATCTCAAGGGTTCATGGGTTTGAGACCCACATGGAACCCCATGTCTGGGCTCTGCACTGACAGCATGGGATTTACTTAGGATTCTCTCTCTCCCTCACTCTCTGCCCCTCCCCCACTCATGCTCTCTTGCTCAAAATAAATAAATAAATAAACTTTAAAAAATAATTTAAAAATAATAAAATAAAAAATATATAAGTAAGTACATAAAATATATAGATTTTGATAGTCTAGACATACAATAATACTTATTTATAGTTTAGTTATATGTTTTTATTAGGGATGATGATGTTGTAGATGATGTACAGAATTTCAAAGATTGAGCATTTGCAATTTATTTTATCTCAAGTAGAGCAGACCCTTGTCTCTTCTCATTGACGATAGTCACCAAGAAAAAACTAGTAGCTAAAAGCATCCACTGTTTTAAGTGTTTGGATTTTCAGCTGATAATATCCCAAAGCCTTCAAAAGGAAAGCTAATGGAAACAATTGAACCAAACTATCAATCACTTAATAATTATATAGCCACCCAAAGACTACATAATTTCTAGAACAAAGCAATTAGCTGCAAATCCTTAGAGTAATACAGTTTAAAATTAAAAGAAATACATAGAAATGTTTAGACGTTAGCCATTTTATGGTTTGTATAATATATTTTTACCGTAGAACTCTAATATTGTTAGTAAATAACTAATTATGCTGGCTGTGTTGGGAATCTGGAATTCTATACGATATATATAAAAGTGTACTATATAGTGTATAGTGTAGAAAAAAGGAGGTAATATTTTAAAATCAAGCATTAAGGTAGGACCACTCTACTGATAGAATGGGATTGAAAATTTCCCATGGGAAATGAGGCAAAATCATCTCATATCTTTACAAAATTTAAAAAACAAAACAAATGAAACTCCCCAAAACTTCCTTCTCTAGGTCTAAAATGTTACTTTTAAAACTTAGCACAGGTTCTATGGCTTCTAATACTATTTTTTCCCCCAGGCTTCTTAGAAAAATGACTTATGCCATGTCTGGGGCAGGAAGGTACAAGAAAAATGAATGTCACTCTATTGGCCAATGATCAAGCTTTCTGAGTTCAAGCCCCACATCAGGCTCACTGTTGTCAGCCTGTAAGCATAGAGCCTGCTTCAGATCTTCTGAACCCTCTTTCTGCCCCTCCCCCACTTGCACTCTCCCCACCCCCCCAAAAAGGATTCATTCTGTCTTTACTTCCTTTACAGCTGTAGTTTGCTGCTGCCTACCAAGAGGTTTTTTCTAATCCACTTCTTATCACTTCTTCACCTTCCTCAAGTGTTTCTTACAGTGAACAATGCAAGTGCTTAAAAAGGCAGAGTTGAGGCAAAAAAATATATACTTATAGGTATAAATGTGTGGATTTTTATGTCCAAAAAGGAGAGAATATGACAAAATCAGTCCCTACATAATCAACAGAAATGTATATTAAATGTTCTAGAATTTAAAATCTCAATTTATTTTTTAAAAACCCTTAAATTTTACTCCTGGAACCAATTTCTTGGGCCCTTTGATGTCATACTGTTTTTTGTTCTTCCAAAATAATACCATGACTTCCATTCTTGTCGATGTATATCTGAATTTCTTTTCAAATATATATTTACTTTACTGTGTCTCCCTTGTATAGTTTAATTTTCTAAATTCATTTTTTATCTAATTTATTGTTAATATTCCCATTTTTGAAATATAAATGAGTCACTTTTAATGCCCTAAGAATTGAGGTGTCTGATTTCTGACTAATAGATGCTCTCTTGTTGCTTCCTGTATATAAATCTTATACAAATAACAAAAGCTTTCTTTTGAAAAGCTTTAGTCTATAATTACTTTTCCCATATCCATAGTAGAACCTGGGAATAAAACCTAGTATCTCATTGATTAAGTGTCTGATGACAGGGAGTAGGGTATTTAAGGTTCACGAATAGGTTATATGGTACCTCTTTGCTGATAAGTAATGGTTTCCTTGATAGAATTTGCCTGACTTACTCTGATTCTAATATATCCCTGGTACCTGGTGGTGGGATCTTAAATCACCAGAAGTTCCTAATACTTACTGAGAGAACCTAACAATTGCTGAACAGTTCTGGTCATAACATAAGGCTATTTTACTATATTAAATATTAATATTCTTACTGACAAGATAAAATTAAATCAATAATCAGAATTCAGAATTTTGTACTATAATGTTGGACAAAGTGATTTTTCAATTAATTACCTTTATAAGCACTTAAAACATAAACAGGCTAAAGTTTGTCATTTTGTCGATAAAATAAATTTAAATAGGGGTGCCTGCGTGGCTCAGTTGGTTCAGCGTTCAACTCTAGCTCAGGTCATGATCTCCACGGATTGTGAATTTGAGCTCCATGTCGGGCTCTGTGCTGACAGATCAGAGCCTGGAGCCTGCTTCAGATTCTGTGTCTCCTTCTCTCTCTATGCCCCTTCTCAGCTTGCACTCTGTCTCTCTCTCTCTCTCGCTCTCTCTCAAAAAATAAACATTAAAAAAAATTTTAAAGAATTTTAAACATACTATATCTTGATTTCTAATCATATAGTCCAATTTTGTAAAAATGCGTATGCCCCTAGAAAGCCAAGCAACTCTAGTTCCACCTCTCTTACTGCCACTGACTCTCTGTATTACCTTGGGCAAGTCATTCAGATATTAATACCTTATCTATCATTCGTTTTTCCCAGAGTATTGTGGTAAAGATCAAACAAGGTAATACTGGGGACAGTGCTTCATAAGTTAAAAACAAATCAGTAAAGCTATAGTTCTCAACCTTTTTTTCCTACTGAAGTGCACAACATAACAGACAATATTAACATACTTTATTAACTCCTCTGGGAATATTTATATATTGTACAAACAGTCACATGGCCCTTGATATATTCTAAATATCATTCTAAGCAATTTGTAAGCAACAACTCATTTAATCCACAACTCCCAAAGAAGTAGATAGCCTTATAATTTCTATTTTACAGATGAGGAAACAGGCACAGAGAGGCCACATAAGTTGCCCAAAGTCACTCAGGTAGCTGAATCACAGAATTAAAACATAAACCTACCACTAAAACTCCTTAACAACCACAAGAAGCTATCTCTCATGAAAAAAAAGTTTAGTAACAATGGATTTCCTTTCTAGCTAGAGTTGTCACTGGCAGCAACTTCATTTTGTGCATATTTCAGGAAGGTAATGTTTCAGAAATGATGCCTTAACAATCTTGTATCCTTAACTGAAATAAAGAGCTATAAACACTAGAGCAAGAAGAATAATTTCACAGTCATTATTATACAATAATCACTCATGCTAGTTAATACCTATTGTGTGTCAGGTCCTGCACTCATCAAGGGTCAGCAAAATAAATCACAGATCATGTACTAAAAAGAGGCCCCACAGCAGTGGTGGAAATAGTCATGGGAGTAAATGACCATAGGATTATGTGAATCGTGTTCTGACATAAGCACATAAAATATTGCAGAAACATGACAGGTGAATAGTTCCATCATCCCTGAGAATCACTGATGAAATGACCTTTAGTTTTGCCTTGAAGGGCAGTAGAATTTTAATAGGTGCAGAAGGGTGGCAGAAGGTGTCGATATTTCAAGGAGGAGAAACAGCACAAGAAAGGGCATAGAGGAATAATAGGCAATAATTTGTTTGTGGGACTGATGATAATTCTTAGCAGCTGGAGAACAGTGCCCATGGGAGGATGCTGGTGGGAAATGAAGCTGGAGAGGAGTATGGGGATGACTCGTGAAGAACCTCGTAGGGCATTTAGGGAGTTTATATTTTATGCTATAGACAAATAGGAGCTTTTTTTTTTTCTAGGTTTAAAAGCAAGTCAATACCACTTTTAAAAAATTGTAGTTTTCAAAGCAAGGGAAGAAATTAGAGATGGGAAGACCCACTAGAGTGCTATAATATTCCTAATTATAAGATAATAAGAGAGTAGCCAAAGAGATCAAGAAGATGATCTGGGAGCACTTCATGATGTAGAATCAGTGGTTGCTGGTGACTATTTGACTAATGGAGATGAGAGAAAGGATGACTCCCAGATGAGAGAAAGGATGACTCCCAAACCAGATCCAATGGTTTGGATCATTGATTCTACTAGCTAAGCTAGGGAGCATACAAAGAGATAAATGTCACCAGAAAGTAAAAACTAAAAACATACCTAGTACTTATGTTCTGTAAGAAAAGGACAATGGGGAGTAACTGAATCAGAGTCTCCCAAAGTAGTGCTTAAATGCAAAACACAGAGAAATAAGATGGGGTAGTAGAATCAGAGGTGGAGAGACACCCAGAATGAATGGAGGAAGAAGCTATTTATCTATCTGCAGAAAGTTATGAGGTGGTAAAAGCCATAGAGAACTAAAAACAAACAAAAACAAAACAAAACCCCAAAACCAAATAAACAAAACAAACAAACAAACATAAAACCGTGCCTCTGAGAGAAGGAAAGTGGAGAGAAGTCAATAGAGGCAAGAGCAATAGGAGGAGAGATGATGCCCTGTGGGTCATTGTCATTTGGAGACCCTTCCAGAGTAAGGTTGCTGGCTTTGAGGAGAACAGCTTCTAGAGCTTCCACTGGGTCTCCAGGAGTGCTTATAGGCCAACTGAAGGACCCACTGCTGTGCCCAGTGATTCCTGACCAGATGGCTGCTCCAGATCTTCCACTCTTTCCCAGGCATCCTGACAAGTGCCTCTCACCTGAGTCAGCATGAGTGTGTCTTTCTTTCTTGAAAACAAACAAAGAAAGACCAAGAATACAATGTGTAACACCTTTGAGAGTTTCAGGACAATTAAATACTTTTCAAATATTTTCAATTATATTTTCAAAACACTTAAGATCTTTTCAGTGTTTTTTTATACTGCTTTTTTTTTGGTCTTAAAGCAATGTTACCACACACAGAAAGACAATAAACTATGCTTATTATTGACTTTAAAACCATGGCATTGGATTTTCTTAGCAAGCATCTCTAAGGGCTTGATACAGTAGTATCAATGAATGCTATGCAAGGACTAGACCCTTCTTGAAATTAATTTCTGAAAAAGCTCATGCTTTTGAGTTTGAAATTTCATGATCATATGGATATGATTTTAATGCCAATGAAACTTCAGTACACAAAAGCTCTCCTTCAGACACTGTACATGGCTTACTAATTATATCTTCCCATAAATTCTAATCCCTTTCCCTCTCATGTTAGACCAGGGGTAGCTGTAAACTCTGAGGTTTTATTTGAATAAAAATTAATAGAGAATTTGTTATAAGAAAATAGAGGATAGATGATGTGGTTTCTTCAACAAATAAATCACAAGGGGAAAAAAGAGAGAAAGGGTATGAAACTCATAGACTGAGAGGCTTAAAATCATGTTAGTCATAATGTGTGGGACTGATTTTAAATAATTTAAATAAATCCAGGTAAAGTGCAAATAAAGATAGAGAAACTACGACATTTTGGAGACATTTGAAAATTTGAACACTAACTGGATTTTGATGGTAAGAAAGAACATTGTTAGTTATATTTGTGATAATGCTTTGTGGTTATGCTTAAAAAGAAAAGAATCCTTATCTTTTAGAAACACATATAGTGTCTGGGATTTATTTCAAAATAATACAGGGGGGCACCTGGGTGGCTCAGTCGGTTAAGCATCCAACTTTGGCTAAGGTCATGACCTCACGGTTTGTGGGTTCAAGTCCCACATTGGGCTCTGTGCTGACAGCTAGCTCAGAGCCTGCTTCAGATTCTGTGTCCCCCTCTCTCTCTGACCCTCCCCTGCTCAAGCTGTCTCTCTCTCTCTCAGAAATAAATAAAACATTTAAATTTTTTTTAAAAAAATCAAAATAATACAGGAAAGGGGAAATGGGTGAGGGCATAGATGAAACAAGATCGGTTATGAGATAAGTATTGAGGCTGAGGATGGAGATTTATACTATACTATGACTACTTGTGTGTATTGTAAAAATTTTTTCATAATAAAAAACTTTTAAAAAATCAATAATGACCTTAAGCATCTGCCCTTTTTGAGCCTTGATATTATATAATATAAGTGAAAGAATTTCGCCTCCCTCCAAATGTGTGTTTATGTGTGTGTGTATAAAAATATGATTGAGAACAAAATGCCAAAATATTAATAGTGACTATGTGTCAATGTTACATTCTTTAGACTGAATGTATCCCCCCCCCCCATTCATATGCTGAAGCCTAATCCCCAATGTGATGGTGTTTGGAAGTAGGGCCTTTGAAAGGTTACTAGGTCATGAGGGTGGAGCACTTATGAATGGGATTAGTGTCCTTATAAAAGAGACCCCAGAGAGCTCCCCTGCTCTTTCAGCCATGTGAGGACACAGTGAGAAGATGGATATATATATATGTATACAAATAACATATATATATATAAATTTATGAGAATTAAGACAAACACAAACAACTATAAATATAAGGCAAATATAGTGGGGAAAAATAAAGGAGGGACAGATTACTTCTGATGAGATGATGTTGGTTGGAATCTTCAGGAGTTGGTGACATTTGAGCTGGGTCTTCAATGTGGGTGGCATATAACAAGCAGAAGTGCATAGAAGTGTATTTCTTCCATTGTCTAGGAAAAGCACTTTTGTGTTTCCCTTTACTCATACGCTCAATACTTCTGATGCCAGATATGTGGGCTTTCCACACATCAAGCAATTCTTTACAACACCAGATGGATCCTCTGTAACTCAATTCAATTCTGACACTATCTATTTGAATTTAGCATCACATCACATAAGATAAATGTTCAGTCCCACAAGACTGCCTCCATATCAGACACCAATTGCAGTCACCTGTACTTCTGACCCATTGTCAATTATTTGGAGTTTCCACAATCCCATATTTGGGCTCAGTAATTTGTTAGAATGGCTCACAGAACTCAGAAAAACAATTACATTTACTGGTATGATAGGAAAAGATAGGATTCAGTGGGCAGAGAGGGAAAGATTAGGACCTGAAGTCCCTGGGTGGGAAAAAAACACATATTCTGGAACAATACTGGGAGTATATGACCACAGCAAACCCCCTCAGGCATGAGGTTCCTCTTAAGAATGTAACAAATACCACCTATTCCCCCTCAGGTTTTCTTCAGGAATTTGATAAAAGACCTAACTAACAATAAGTAGTAGACCATAAAACGTATGACCACAAGGAATGGTATGGCTATAGACCACCCCTCATACAATGGAAATGAGCCAATCAGAAATGGACAACCCAACACCTAAAGCTATCAAGCCAATAAGGGTAGGACCTGAGAAGGAACAAAGGGAAAGGAGGGGGTGAGGTGACCAGAAGCTTATAAAACAAAGACCTATTGTCAATGGGCATTCACCTTCGACTGTCCCCTCTCTATAAAGAGAGGTCTCTTAGTATTCTTACTTCCTGATCTTATACTCTAATAAACTTCTGTCTGTTGCTTATTTTGTGTCCACATTTTCATTTTTCTAAGTGGTGAGACAACGAACCCTGGGTATGGAGGTAAAAAAAATTCTGCAACACTGGTTTATTATAAAAGATATTATAGAAGGAATGAACGAACAGTCAAATGAAAAGATATATAGAGTCAGGCCTGGAAGGGTCCCAAGTATAGGAGTTTCTGTCCCTGTGGAGATGGGATGTGCCAACCTCCAGTAACGTAGATCCAAAACCTCTTTAAGCCCAGTATTATTGAGATTTTTATGAAGGCTTCATCACGTAGACATGATCAATTATTAACTCAGTCTCCAGCTCCTCTTCCCTTTCCAGAGGATAGGCAGGGGTGGGAGGTGGGGAGGCAGCGTCAAGGGGGATGGTGCTGAAAATTCCAAACTTCTTAAATAACAGCTTGGACTTTCTGGGGACCAACCCCCACTCAGCTCATTAAAGGTCACTTCATTAGAACAAAAGATACTCCTATCACCCAGGAAATTCCAAGGGATTTAGGAACCCCGTGTTAAGGAACAAGGGTCAAAGAACAAATATTAGAACAAAAGATGTTCCTAGTACTCTTATCACTTAGGAAATCACAAAGGTTTTGGGAGTTCTAGGAACCAGCAACAGAGACCAATAAATATTTTCTATTATCTTATACTCCCTTATCAACGGAAAGGACTAGAAGCAGCAGTCCAGTGGCACACAACATTCAAAACTTACAAGAGACAAGTCTGTAGAGATGAATTAAGAGTCACATCATAGGTAGCCTTGGATGCCATTTTGAGACCTCTCTGCAGTATTAAAAAATGCAACTAAAAAATTAAATTTTACTCAGATGCAGTTTTATTGGTGTCATAATGGTCCCCAAATGTAATTGTCTAATTAATGACCATAATCAATACAATTGAAAATTTTACTCAAATGGGCCCCTCAGAACTCTTGGATACAATGCCTTGACTGGATCAACTTAGTTTTCCACTGACAGGCTCAGCCTTGGGAATGTCTACTTATTTAGGAAGTCAGTAAAATGGGAGAGAAAAGCAGACTGATTAAAGGAGTGTCCCTCAAACTTCCTTTGAGGTTTTTGCTTAAAACTCACACTATTCCTCTCTTGCCCATCACATGTCTTCTCTCTGGTGTCATACACATGCTTTTCCATGATCTCCCAGTTCATATTCCTTCAACTACACTGAGGTCTCTACAGCCACTGAACACAGAAGTCCTAGCTTGACTTTGAACGTGCCATATTCTGTCAAGCTTTGATAACTAAGCCTTTGTATCTAAGCTCATATGAGAAAAGAATATTATTTTAATACTACCAGTGTCCCTGACAAATAGTATATTAATAAAATCCTACCACTACACATCCCAGGTAGATAGAATAGAAAGCATTGTACATGATCCCTTCTTGAGTAGAGCTGCAGGAACATGCTCAGGCTGGTCTGTCTATGTTCATTGAGCATACCCAACTTGGAGCAGAGAAAAAGCCCAAAATCAGATTTTTATGATCAACAGGTTTCTAAAACAAGCAATTTTACAAAGCAGCCTTAGGCAGCAGTGTATACAACTGTGTGTAAAAACAATGGGCAGTATTAAAATAAAATCCAAATGTCAGGCATAAAAATGCATTCTCTTACCTTATTCTGAAAGAATGCACCAGGGAGAAATTCAGCAAATAAAACCTATTGAAAATATGAGCACTCCTGCAGGCTTATTTCCAGTGGGACATTAACACAGGCTTGCAGTAATACCTCTATTAATGAAGAGAATGTGTTCCAATGACACACTTATTCATCAGATATTTTATAAGCAAGACAGAAAAAAAATACCAAAGATCGAGACGTTACCTTTAGAAGTTCATACAGGAGGGTAAAAGTTTGATACATAATACAAAAATATGACAAAATACTAAAGAAAGTAGCATCAAATCTGCTGGAAAACTCGAATTAGGCCTCTTACAATTTAGTGTAGAAGGAAATGAGGAGAAATCATGCTAATGGATTTTAGGAAAATAGTTACCCCGTTGTGAAGACAGGTGGAAGGTTTGGGGAAACAACTGGAAAGGGTACACTGGGTGACCTGTTGAAGGTCAGGGCAGCATAGGTTTCAGTAGGTCACAGTGATGAAGGACACATTTTCATCTAGATGCAGCCACCTCTGTAGCTGCCCCTGGTGACTCAGGTGGGGTGGAAAGAGGGAGAGACTGGAAGGGGTATTCTAGGGGAAAAAAACCCAAAGTATCTGATAGGAGTAACTCAACTTTACTTTTATGACCTCGACACTTCATGACTTGAATCTCTCACATACTTGCTTCCCAGGGTCTGATAGTCTTTTAAGAGGAAACCACACCTTGCCCTTGATAATTTGAATGAACAGGTATAAAACTTAAGTTCATAAAACATAAGTGCTATTTAGGATAAAGTTGTCATTAACTACAAGAGTTAAAACAAATGACCACAAGAGCCAGCAAGTGAAGCAGTTGAGGGGTGGGGAGGGGAGACTTAAAGCAGAAGATATGCCCTGTCAACAGTGGACAGTTGTCATGCAGCTTTGACTGAGGGTGGCAAAGGGAAAGCCTGGGTGGTTACAAATATTTCAAGAGATTCTTACATTTCAAGAGAGATGCTGATCCCTAGTTTTATGTAAAATGTTTGTATCTTCAAGCATTGGTAACTAACTCATAAAAGCCCAAAACAAAACACTGTTGGCGGTGGGGAGCAGATTTGCCTGTCAAACTCAGGGCACAGACTGCCATTTTGCAAGTGCTGATCAAAAAGTATATAGTCAACTAGACAGGCTGGTAGAAGTAAGAATTACTAAAGCTTTCTCTTTGGGCAAAGCTGAGAGTAAAGAGAGCAGGAAGCCAATAGTTTGAGGGGGTAACGTAAAAAGGAGGTGAAACATATTTTGAAAGTTTAATAATTTTGCTCATTGTAGCCCTGTCTGCCTGTATGTAGATGGAAGAATTGGAAACAATGCAGTGTCATTTGTCAAGCTTTACCACATACAAAGCTTCACTTACCACGGTTTTAATCTGCCAATTTCATTATAGAGGAGATCAGTTCCCAGAGTTTTCACTAATCAAGGTATCACACTATATGTTTTTTGGCACACAGCATATTTATGAATCACATTAAGTTCCATCTACAAGGATGGTTTTTCCAAGATGCCACAGACTGAGTGTGGTTTCAGATTCTGCAGCCCAAACAAGGTTCTGAGGATACAGGCTTTTTTTTTAAGGAATTAAATTGTAATCTGCAATGCAGCAATAATTTACTACAGAGCTTTGGGCAAAAAGCCTGCTGCAAATTGTCTGTCTGAAATGTTATTAACACATCAGCTATCAAGGTCAGCAAAAGGCACTATAGAAGTTTCTTTTACTGTTCTTAGATGGTGAAATATATAAATCACCTAACTGGGGCACAGAACTTGCTTTAAGCAAATAAACTCAACATTTGCTATCAATTGATTTCAAGGAGCAGCAAGCTGATGAAAAGCTCTTAGGATAGTATGAATCCTAAAGCTTAAGTAGATAGTAAGAATCCCCCACAGTGACACCTCAAGGTACACATGTATCTTTGCATAAAAGGAAAGTATATATGTTTATAGGTATGTACACGAGGTATCTGTAGTATATGTGTGAGGAAAGTGTTTTCCTGGAGAAACTAGAAACATCCATATGGTTTCACTATATGGATTCACTATAAATTTTTTTAAAGCTGGTACTGCGTGCTTACATGCTTCTTGCACTCTGTTGTAAATTTATTTTCTATATAAATAAATATTATCTCATTACCAACCATCTCCATTAGAATCCAGCAGACCATGAAATAGGCTTTGCAAGATCAAGCAATGCACTTAGGCCCCCCAAAACATTGTTTTGGCTTCTAGCTTAAGAACTCATGGAGAAATAAAATTTTACATAACAGTTTGGAGAACATACACTATATAATCCTTCCCAGTCAAAGGCATTTCTAAAAAGGAAAGCAGATTACTCATAACTGTGAAAAATAAATGTTTCTATTTCTACCTACTTCTTCTTTGTCTACCTTTCTAGTATTTCTAACTTTTACATTGTTTTCAACAATACATATTTAAAAAAGTATATTTTTGCTAATACAAAAATTACCTAAGGACAAAGCATCCTGAGACTTAAATCTGTTAAATTAAGCGCTAAGTTAAGTGATCAATCTCCACTCATTTTAAGCACATAACTTCCAAGGAAAATGCCAGTAAGAATACTATAAAATTCAAGAGCAAGTCAGTGGCCGTATTCTAGATGCCATTATGAAATGCTGCTAAAATATCAACAAATCTAGTCCATATTCCATTAAGAAAATGATGCCTTAGGGACAATCACAGCAAATACACACAGTTGACTATGGTTATAGGCATTCATTTAAATTGCATAAATTTTAGCACCTTTCATATAGTACACATGCCCAGAGTTCAAAGTTCAAAAGGAATATTTAAGTACCCTCTCAAAGAAACAAAGAGTTTATTTTGCCCAGAATTTTAAAGTGAGTGGGAAATGTAGCAACACAAATTTTTGCAGCATAAGCTCTATTGCCAGGTTTAGGAATTGGCAAAAACCCAGGAACCATGCAAGAGGCTGGCACGGGGGGAACGGTCAGTTTTGATTGGCAGAAAGCAAGCCACAAAGCACACAAAAGCACACTTGTGTTCTGTGTTCTGAGATCCCCATAAAAGAAGCAATGTGAGGGCCCCTGGATACTTATACAGCAAAAACCATAAGGTCTGCAACATGAATGAACCATATCAAAATTTTTATTTAGCACAACACACAGGAAAGTTTTAAAGGAATTCAGCTTATAGCTGAAGAAAAGTTAATCTGTTTCAGCATTTGGTCTAATACAACAGTACCATTGCTCATTATAGTATATTGCTTTTGTGTGGTTGTATCTCAAAGTCAAAAACATTTTTCATATAATCCAAGGGATTTCTAAAGTTAAGTATATTTAAGTAAGAACTTATATAGAGGACTCTATTTTTTTTTTAAGTGATCAATCTTAAAATCCAGCTACGTGGTAGTATGAAAGCATCGCCAGCTGGATGGAAGCAATGTGGATTTGTGGGGAGGAATCTGTCTGGGACCTCTTTGACTCAAGGATCAGTCTTGGCATGATGATGGAGGAGCAACCATATATCATGCATTTCCTAATGGGATGTGTTAGGACCTAGGTGGCTTTGCTCATAAAATATTTGTGCCTAAAATGTTCAAAGTGAATGTAATCACTCCTAAAGATTGAACTTCTAGTTTATAGTAAAACAGGAGCTGGAAGAACAAGCTAACGCAGCACCACCACGAAGCAATTAAACACATTTAAAAAGCAAGTTGTTCTACAACTTGCTCAGTCTCATCAACATGTTAATATCATGGAGACGGAAGGAAGTAATGGAGGGAGAGAGGCAAAAGCAGGTGTTGTAGATAAAAACAGGCAAGATGCATCACAAACAAATGTACTATGCATCCCTCCATTACGATCCTGGTTTCAACAACTGGCTATAAAAGATATGTTGGGGACAGGACAGAATATTTAAATATGGGTAGATAGTATAAGGTAATTATGTTATATTTTTAGTTGTGATAACAGATTTGTAGTTATGTAGGAAACCGCTTTCATTTTCTAAGAAATCTATTTTGAAGTATTTAGGAATAAAATGTCATGATGACTATATTTTACCTTAAAAGACTTTAGAAAAAATAGATGAAGCAAATATGGCAAGTTTTAACAATTTTAAAATCCAAGTAGTAGACATATGGGTATCTATTATATATATAGTATTCTCTCTACTTTTGAGTATGTTTTAAAATTATAATACTAATAAGTATAAGTAAACAAAACAAAACAAAGATGTTTATTTTTTTATATAGTTTATTTATTTTTGAGACAGAGAGAGACAGAGCATGAGTGAGGGTGGGGCAGAGAGAGAGGGAGACACAGATTCCAAAACAGGCTCCAGACTCTGAGCTGTCAGCACAGAGCCAGACGGGGTGGGGGGGAGGCTCAAACTCATGAACCGTGAGAATGTGACCTGAGCTGAAGTTGGACACTTAACCGACTGAGCCACCAAGGTGCCCCAAAGGTGTTTATTTTTTAAGTTGCTTCTGTTACATCCTCTCTTAACAATAAATATTCAAAACAATATTGCATTTAACTATCTTCCTGTCCCATAAATCCTAATAAATAATTTTTGATATTCTATTTATTCATATTCGTTAAGGCTTTTCAAAAAAAGCAAGTTTCTAGGCCTTAATTTGTTAACTTTTACAGAACACTTAGGAGTAGACCTTATTCCACTCTTCTACAACACAAATTAAAATACATATGTATTTTAAAAGATAGTAAGTCACTCAATGCTATCATTTGAAAATGCCCACTGTTAATATTAATATTCCAGTATTTTTTAGAGTAGAAATATTTTGATATACTCAAGATATTAAGTACAAGCTTTTATTTTTGCCTTTTTCTGCACTGTGATAGAGCTCAGGGTTTAGTCTTTTTCTAAATATTTTTAATTGTTTTAATGGATTCTCTAACTGCAGGGTAGATTTTACAACTATAGTGCACTTACACATAAGAAAGAATTTTTCCTAGCCACAGCAATCAGACAACAAAAAAAAGTAAAAAGCATCTAAATTGGAAAGGAAGAGGTAAAACTTTCACTCTTTGCAGATGACATGATAGTATATATAGAAAACCTGAAAGACTCTATCATAAAACTACTAGAACTGATAAATTCAGTAAAGTCATAAGATACAAAATCAATATAAAGAACTCTATTGCATTTCTATACATCAATAATGAAGTAGTGGAAAGAGAGATTAAGAAAATAACCCCATATACGAATGCTCCAAAAATAATAAAATACCTAAAAATAAACCTAACCAAGGAGGTGAAAGACCTGTTCTATAAAAACTATAAAACACTGATGAAAGAAATTGAAGAAGACACAAAGAAATAGAAAGACATTCCATGCTTATGGATTGGAAGAACAAACATTGTTAAAATGTCAACACTACCCAAAGCAATCCCCACATTTAATGCAATCATTATCAGATACCAACAACATTTTTCACAGAACTAGAGCAAAGAATCCTAAAATCTGTATGGAACAACAAAAGACCCTGAATAGACAAAGCAATTTTGAAAAAAAAAAGAAAAAAAGAAAGCTGGAGACATCACAGGTCTAAACTTCAAGTTATATTACAAAGCTGTAGTAATCAAAACAGTATGGTACTGGCACAAAAATAGACACATAGAACAATAGAACAGAACAAAAAACCTAGAGGTAAACCCACAATTACATGGTGCATTAATCTTTAACAAAGCAGGCAAGAATATCCAATGTGAAAAAGACGGTCTCCTCAACAAATGCTATTGGGAAAACTAGACAGCAACATGCAAAAAGAAATGAAACTGGACTACTTACACCATTCACAAAAATAAATTCAAAATGGATTGAATACTGGGGCTCATGGGCTCAGTCAGTTAAGCATCTGACTCTTGATTTGGCCTCAGGTCATGATCTCAGCGTTCTTGGGATCTAGCCTTGTGTTGGGCTCTGCCCTGCAGCATGGGATATGCTTGGGATTCTCTCTCTCCCTGTCTCTCTGCCCCTCCCCCACTCAGGCATGTGCATGCTCTCTCTCAAAATAAATAAATAAAAATTTTGAAAACTGGATTAAAGACCTAAATGTGAGATATGAAACCATAAAAACCCTAGAAAAGAGCATAGGCAGTTATTTCTCTGATTTAGTCTATAGCAATTTTTTTCTAGATAGGTCCTCTAAGGCAGTGGAAACAAAAGAAAGAAACAAAAACAAAACAAAACAAACCCAAAAAACTATTGGGACTACATCAAAATAAAAGCCTTCTGCACAGTGAAGGAAACAATGAACTAAACTAAAAGGCAATGTCGGAAATGGGGAAAATATGACATAGTCAATAAAAATGAACGGGGAAAAATGACATATTCAATAAAAGGTTAGTATCCAAAATATACAAAGAACTTATAAAACTCAACACCCAAAAAACAAATAATCCAATTTAAAATGTGCAGAAGACATAAGCAGACATTCCTCCAAAGGAGACAAACAGATGGCCAACAGACACATGTAAAGATGCTCACCATCACTTATCTTCAGGGAAATGGAAATGAAAACTACAATGAGATATCATCTCATACCTGTTAGAATGGCTAAAATCAACAACAAAAGAAACAACAGGTGTTGGTGAGGATGTGGAAAAAAAGGAACCCTTATGTACTGTTGGTGGGAATGCAAAGTGGTGCAGCCACGCTGGAAAAGAGTTTGGAGTTTCCTCAAAAAGTTAAAAATAGAACTACTCTATGATCCAGTAATCACCCTACTGGGCATATACCGAAGAATATAAAAACACTAATTCAAAGGAATACATCCACCCCTGTGTTTACAGCAGCATGATTTACAATAGCCAAATAACGGAAGCAACTTAAGTGTCCATCAATAGAGGAATAGATAAAGAAGATGTGATATGGAATATTATTCAGCCATAAAAAGAACGAAATCTCACCATTTGGAACGACACGGATGGAGCTAAAGAGTATATGCTAAGTGAAATAAATCAGAGAAAAACAAATACCATATGATTTACTTTATATGTGGAATTTAAGAAACAAAACAAATGAGCAAAGAAAAAAAGAGAGAGAGAGAGAGAGAAGCAAACCAAGAAACAAATTGTTAACTATTGAGAACAAACAGGTTGTTACCAGAGGGGAGGTGGGTGGGAGGATGGGTGAAATAGGTGAGGAGAATTAAGGGTGCACTTGTGATGAGCACTGGGTGATTAAAATATAAGTTAAAAAGAAAAATAACATTGTGAAAAAAAATTTGTTTTTTTAAAAAAATATTTATTTATTTTTGAGAGAGAGAGAGACAGAAAACAGAGCACAAGTAGGAGAAGGGGCAGAGAGAGAGGGAGACATAGAATCTGAAGCAGGCTGCAGGCTCCGATGCAGGGTTTGAACTCACAGAGCTGTGAGATCATGACCTAAATTGAAGTCAGAAGCCCAACCAACTGAATCACACAGGTACCTCAAGAAAGAATTTCATTTTTAAGTAAGGATTTAATTATCATTTTCCATTACAGAAATTTCTAATAGGGAAACCATGATGAGGAAGACCACAGGCTACATTATGACTAGGATCATAATCCCAGTGCTCTTGTTTGGGTCCAGCCTGAATTGGGATCAAAGGCTCATTCTCTTCAAAGCTGCATAATACTGACATCCAGCTGCATAACTTTACACAACTTAAAGCAATTTACCCTGAGGGGATGCTCCTTCTGAAAGGACTTACTGGGAACTTAGATAGTGAAATGTATTTACATAGATAAGACTTAGCTGAATTTAGAAGAAAACCTGGCATGGATACTTGGACTGAGAGTCAGGGTGAAGGTAAGAAAGCAAGGGAAAGTATTGAGTTGGAGAAGGATTTGAAAATGGGTATGTCTGGCAGAGACAACATAAGCAAAGGCATGGCATTGGGAAATGCACCTAATACATTCCAGAAACCAATTTATAACAAAGAGTATAATCTGAGGAGATGTAAAAGACAATTTTTGTAAATAATATTAGACCAATGATAAAAGACCTGGGATGACAGTTAAGTTCATTTGGATTGCAAACTTCAAGCAATATACAGTTACCGTGAGTTCTCAAGCCAAAGAAAGCCACAATAAAAGCAATGTTTTAGGTAGATTAATCTGGCAGAAGTGTGTTGTGTGGTTTGAATTGGGGGTAAATAAAACCTGGGAAAGTAGTGACATGTCTATAACAATGAGTCAGTTGAGGTTTTGAAACCAGGGGATTTAGAAACCAGAGACACTTTAAAGAAGAGTAAACAGGACTCCAGGGCTAATTCGATAAGAGAGATAATGGAGAAGACGAAAATGAATAATGACTTGATGCAACACTTAGTGACTGGGAGAAAGGTGTTCCCTCAAACGAAAGGAGAGTGGGAAGATGCGGGGAAAAAGTTACAGATGAGAGGGAGGCTTCGTTTGGGATAGCAAATTTGAGCTGATAGTGGGACATGCATGTGAAAATATTCTATAGATGAATCTGGACCCGGAGTGTACAGTGAAGCCTGACAATAAAGTAAGGTGAAGAGTTTCATGAGTGCTTTGTGGAATTCGTCATCTTAACTGTATAGAACTCCTTATGTAGGCCAATAGCCTACATAAGTGGTCATTGAAATAAATTCCTCCCATCTTCCCTCCGTCCCTTCCTTCTTTCCTTCCTTCCACAAATATACATTTTCTTCATCATGAATGACCTGTTACATTTAATCTGAATCAATGACATTCTAATCCCATCCATCCCCATTAAGAAGACTGACAAGTGAGAGTCATTTCAGAATATCTAGGGAATGTGTGCTTTCCTCTTCTATGTTGGAAATCACTTGTATGTCAAAAGCCAAGGGATTTTTCATATCATGGGAAATATCAGTGTGAGTCTATCTCCACAGTTTGATAACACATTCCAACCTTTTGAAAAAAAACCTGTTATCAAACCTAGTCTTAAAATGCTATTGCATCTAGATTCAATGTTGCATTAAACCTCCTTATAAAAAATTCCTTGCCATCATCTCTGTAATAACTCTCAATATTACTCAGCTCCCAATATCCATGATATGATTAAGTCCCATTTAGTCTATTCCAGCTTTCTTACATAGTTATTCATGGTGTTTCTGCTAAGTCTCAAACTCAGATAAGTATGAGATCACATAACAATTCACAACACTGTCAAAAAGAAGTGAATTGAAAGGACATCAATGTAATGTCTTAATCATTCAAAAATGAGTGGTGGTAGCTTCAGACAGGCAAGTCAACTGCCTTTTTAGTATTTTTCCCATGGTATCAAATTACTCATTTTCTTTATCCTGTGCCATGATCTAAAGGTCTTATCATATCTTTGCTAACTTTTTTGCACCCGTGTTAATAAAATAACTATTTTTAATACTTCATTAGTTGGCTAATATTAGCTAGAATGCTTTCAGCTGCAAATAAAAATCTAATTAAGCTAGTTCAGATAAAGATATGTATTGACCCATCAATATACCTGTAATCCCTTGGGGAAAGCATAGTATAGTTTTGGAACAAACCAATAACTCCAGTCCTTTTTCTCCATTATTCCTTCCACTGAATTCTCCACTGTGAATTAATTTCATCCTAAGATTAGCTTCTGCCTGATGGAAAAAGAGCTGTGGCAGTTCTAAGCTTTTTATCTGCATCGCTATGGTGACCAGAAAAAGAGAGACTATCTCTTTTGATTGACTCTTTTTTAAAAGCAAAGAAATTTCTTTCCCTGAAATCCTCAACAAACCTTTCCTCACATCTCACTGGCACAAACTGTCACATTACATGTCCATTTCTGAAGCAATCACTGGCAAAAGAAATTATCTTAGGTCAATGACACTAATCCCTAGGGCTGGGGGAAAAATGTCTTTTTACCTGAAACCCATTGATTGGAAGGGGCAAAGGGGTATAGTAACAAAAAAAATGAGGGAAACTGTTAGAAAGGAGAAAGGAAGAAATGAATGCTGTGGTAGAACTTGTAGGTCTGCCAATAGACATTACTTTTATTTTTTGAATGGGGATTTTTGGGATGAGGTAAAGGAGAAAATGGAAAAGAAGCCATTTGACAGTTCTTACGGTTATCCACTCCTCTCAATTGCCTTAATTTTTCTTTTTATATTTCTCAAGATACTTTGCCTGTCATTGCTGTCCATTTATATACCTAGTTGTAAGTTGAATTTCTCAGTAAGATTAGTGACTAGGATCCAATATACTGGGACTACTTCTTCCTAGCAATTTTTTCATGTATATATTTTTCTTTCTTCTATTTTTGGAAATATTAGAAAAATTCCTAATATTTGGAGGGAAAATTCATCTAGACATGAAAACTTTCTGAGTATTATTTCTAATTCTTTTTCAGGAATGTGTGGTATTTTAAAAATAGCATCAGTTTATCTAAGGAGATCTCACATTATCACTGTAAGAGTAAAAGGAAAAAATTAAAAACACAATATACTTGAGACCGGACGGATTTACTCTTGCCTCTGTGTCTTGTATATTGCTCCTGAAAAGGGTATAGTTTCATCTATTGCCTTCAGGGGCCTCCAGGCCCTGTGGGCATGCCTCCTTATTCTGCCACTGATGAGAAGAATAAATCCCTTGTCCCCAGTAGGAAGGTACTGCATGCAGTTACTCCTCATGTCAATTCTGCAACATAAATATCATTCACTTAACTTATTCCCAAGAAAACTAAGGCCCAAGAAGTTAAATCTCACCAAGTTACCACACAAATGATTGGTGGAGTCAACATTCAGATAGTGTTTTTCTGATTGAAGGACTGTATTACTTCCAATGTGCCAAATGGCGTCTCAATCCTAAATGCCATCCAACATTCTTTTTAAATTAATAAACTTCATTTTTTACACCAATTTTAGATTCACAGCAAAGCCAAGCAGAAGCCGAAAGAAAAGTATAGAGTTCCCATATACCCTCTGCACCCTACATGCATAGTCTCCCTCACTATCAGTAGCCCCAACCAGAGTGCTATATTTGTTGGAGTCGATTCACTTTTGGTGTTGTACATTCTATGAGTTTAGACACATGTGTAATACAAGTATTTGCCATTGTAGTATCATATAGAATAGTTTCACTTCCCTAAAAATCCCCTGTGCCCTACGTGTTCATCCTTGCTGACCCCCTACCCCTGGCAATCATTGATTGTTTTACTGTTGCCATAGTTTTGCCTTTTCCAGAATGTCAGATAGCTAGAATTGTACCATATGTAGCCTTTTCATATTGTCTTCTTTCACTTAGCAATATGCTTTTTAGGTTCCTCAATGTCTTTTCATTGCTTTATAGCTCATGCACTAGATGATATTCCATTGTGTGGATGTACCACAGTTTTACTTACCATTCACCCACTGAAAGACATCTTGGTCACTTCCAAGTTTTGGCAAATATGAATAAAGTTACTATAAACATCCATGTACAGGCTTTTATGTGGACATAAGTTTTCAATCCAACTTCACTACACAAATCCCTTAGAAGTACAATTGTCACAAAGATTTATTGCAGGCTTGTCCTTTGAGTGGAATCTCCCAGGGCCATTAAGAATTCTTTAAATAAAAACATTTTTTAAAGAAATATAGATTAGCAGTTAATATTTTATGAGAATTTATATATCCTGATATTGTAAAAACTCAATTTGAAGATTATTAGGCTAATTTAGGTTAATTTTCACTGTCTTCAATTGATAGGAATGAAAGTCTCAATGCCAAATAAAAATGACAAAGAGGAATTATTTTCTAGGAAGTATATATTTGTATACTAACCATTCTTGGTGCATATTTTAGAGTAAACATATAGAAAAAGGAGAAGGCTGTATAAGCAAACACAGAAGAGGCCTCAGATCCTGTGCTCTCATGCAGCAAGTGAAGGGTGTGATGTCTGCAACACTAGAGAGCAAAATAATTGATTTCATATTATAAATTCCACTGAGGGCTTAATGCCCAATAGGGGCTGAGACATCATGTTAATACAAGGACACAGTACATTTTCAGTACAATTTTAGGATTTCAAATCAATTTGAATCTGATGAATTATGTTTAACACAAATTTATATTTGTAGAGTTCATGCTATTTTAGATCATTCTTTTCGTTATAACTGTTAGAGATAAAAGAATGGTTTATAGGAAAAGAAGTAATTAATCAAGTCTTTACAACCAATAATTTCAAAGTCACCATTGAGATCGTGTAGCTTTGCAAGCCAACCAAGAGGGATCCAGTGTGAAAGTTGAGTCTGGGGAAAAGCAAGAAGATGCAGAAGAGAATTGTCTCTACTTTAATGTGAAACACAAACTTGACAATGACAGAAGTAGCCTGACTTAGAACAGATATCAATCAGGTAACTCACATTCCTGCAAGGAACAGGAAGGTAACAAGTAGGGACTGAAGAAAACCAGAGAACCTGTGCCCAATCTAAGGTGGCAACTGCTACTCACCTCCAGACAATTGTTGCCATGTAGGAATGTGGAGTCAGTGCGGTTACATTTTAGTACTTGGTGAATTGTCTTTTCAACTCCTTTGCCCATTTTTAAACTCAGTGGCTTATTTTCTTAGAAGTATTGAGAAATTTTTATATGTTCTGGGTATCAGTACTTTATCAGATGTGTGCTGTGCAAATATTTTCTCCAAGTCTTGTCTCTTCACTTTCTTGACAGTGACTTTTGAAGAGAAAAATTTTTGCATATGATGAAGTGCAGTTTATCAGTCTGCTCTTTCAGCAACCACACTCCTGTATTGTATAGAGTCCTCCATTATCCACAGGGTATATGTTCCAAAATACCCGTTAGATGCCTCTGAACCTCGTACATAAAACAAACATAAGAAGATTCTGAAAGACGGAGAGGAAAAGGCAGACTGGCTGGAGAATTTGGGACCTGAATGATGACCAAGTGTTGGGTTCAGTGGGTTTTCTTTTTGTCTCAGAAAGCCCAGACTTGGAGCTGAAGAAGTCAATGATCCAGAAATGCCAATGGATGCAGACAATAAAAAGCCCCAATAAAATTCTGGTCCCTGTAGTTACAGGACCAGGAAAAGAACAACCTAGAAAACAGAGAAAACAGGACTCTTCAGATAATTATCACTCTACTCTGGCTAAGCATCATAGAAAAAAGCAAGATCCCAACCACATCCATGCCAGCAAAGGACAGATGGGAAGCATAGAAGTCTAGCCTTGTAAGGATATAATGAGGTGTTCCAAGTCTTTCTAGCCATAGTGTCAAAGAAGGCAAAGTAGGAATCAAAAACCTCCATACTAGAGTAAACATCCATGTCTTGCATTGTTTCTAGCAAACCTGCTGTCAATCTTTATTCATCTATAGTGTGTTTTTGTATTCTTTTTTTCTTTTCTCCTTTATCTGCTTTTAAGATTATCCTTTTATCATTCTTTCTAGGTAATTTAATTATAATGTACCTTTGTATAGTTTTCTTCATGTTTCTTGTGCATGGAGTTCATTGAGCTTCTTGAATCTGTGGGGTTTAAAATTTCAACAAGTCTGAAAATTTTTCAGCCATTATTTATTCAAATATTTTTCTCTACCTGCTCTCATTCAGATACTCCAATTACAAGCATAATAGGGTGCTTGAAGTTGTCCCAAACCTCATTGATGCTCTTTTCTATTCCTTTCTCCCATGGTAGTTCATTTTGGATAAATTATACTGTTATGTCTTCAAGAGTACTCATCTTTTCTTTTTCCCTTCAATGTCTTACCTGCTGTTTATCCTGTTAAAATATATCCAGTATATTTTAAAGTCTCACTCTGGCTCATCTTCAGAAATTTAATTTGGGTTTCTTAAAATTATTCTTTTTTGCTTTTTGAACATATGGAATGTAGTTTAATAACTGTATTAATATCCTTATCTTAACCAGTTCTGGGTCAACTTTGATTATTTGACTTCTTTTCATCATTATGAGACCTGTATTCCAGCCTCTTTGAATGCCTAGTAATCCATTTATATCAGACATTGTTAACTTTATATTATTGAAGGATGCATATTTTTGTATACATATTCTTTTCTTTTTTTCCATACAGCTAAGTTACTTGGGAAAATTTTAATCTTTTTGAATTTTTTAAAAAAGATTTTCTATGTAGAACTAGAATAACATTCAGTTTACAGCTAATTAATTATTCTCCTCTATTACAACCCTTTTGCATACTCTACTCAATGCCCTGTGAATTGTGAGATTCTTCTAGTGTGGATGATGCAATCATGCCCTGTTGCTGGCAGTGTATGAATGTTCTATTCCCTCCAACCTTTTTTTGGATGATTCTTTCCTTGACTTCACACATAGTTTCCTCACATGCATGGGTTGATTAAGACTCTCCTGAATACTAGAGGGGGACCCTCTGCAGATTTCCAAGATTTCCTCTTTGTGTAGCTCTCTCTTTTCAGAACTCAACCCTGTGAACCCTACTTGCTATCATAATCTCTCTGGACACTCAGAAGCATCTCCTTAACTTAGGGAGTCCATTGTCCTCTGCCTAGTTTCTCTTCCCAGCACCACAGACTGGAGACTTTATCAGGCAATAAAACAGGCAATAATAGGGCTAATTTCATGTGTTTTCTGTTTTCCCATCTTTTAAGTATCACTATCTTTCATTGCCTGATGTCTAGTGCCTTAAAAACGATTTTATCATATATTTTGTCTTTTTTCCTTGTTTGTTTCCTGAAAGAGTGTAAATTCAATCTCTGTTATTCTCTCATGGCCAAAAGAAGTCTGGTGAGAACCTCAAGAAAGCTAGATTTGGAAACTGTACAGTCAGAAGAGAAAAGAATTTTTCTGTGGAATTTGGCCTTCTACTAATCGCCACTAAGTTTCCTTGTCTCCCTAATCCCCATCTTCACTGACTCCCAGAATGCCTCAGCCTCAGAGGAATGTACTATTAGGAAAAAAGAGACAGGTAATGGACCTGGATCCTATGCCTCTGTATAAGATTGAGTTTTTCTGAAAAGTCAGTGGAGATTCACCCAGCACAGTTTCAAGAGAAGCTTGGAACTAAGGATACAGACTTGAGATTAGGACCTGACATTTCTCTATGAAGATCTGAGGTTGTTTTTTTCTTTTTTTTTTTTAAATTTTTAATGCTTATTCATTTTGAGAGAGACAACAAGCAAGCAGGAGAGGGGCAGAGAGAGAGGGAGACAGAGAATCTCAAGCAGGCTCCTCACTGTCAGTGCAGAGCCTGATGAAGGGCTCGAACTCACGAACTGTGAGATCCTGCCTGAGCCAATATCAAACATCAGATGCTTAACTGACTGAGCCAGCCAGGCACTGAAGACCTGAGTATTTTGTTTTTTAAATGTATTTTCACACCAGACCTGAGGAGTGCACATGATCTGAAGCTGCAAATTCTTCTATGGGGAGAACTCCAAAGGAATGTATGCCCAAATCTCCCCTTTCCTCACATATTGTAGAATAAGCAACTCTTAATTTCATTATTCAGTTCCCTCCAGAATAAGAGAATACACACTAGATTCATAAATATCAGGAGAAGAAACTGTAGTGAAAACCACAAGTTACCAAAGTTAAACTCATTTGTTTAGTCTGAGATTGTTGAAACTTGACCTTTAGAGTGCAATGTTTTCTGGCTGTGCAAAAGCTAGTTTGCTCTTAGAGCAAAACAATTCAAGAAATGACCATTGTGAGGAAAAAATGATTTTCAGGGTATATTCTAGGCCAACTTGCAACACATTTTTAATGCTGTGTTACCAAAACCTGACATTCAAGTTGAAGTTCTCGTGAAAAAGAGAACTTTAATGCTCATGACTGACCAACTTCTCTGCCTTCTTCCAAACATTACCCCAACTTCTCTTTCAGAGAAACTCCTCCTGTTTAATTGAACAAATATCTTATATCTTCATGAAGTTTATTCTCAGAAAGACAGCCAAAATGGAGAGAAAATAAAGAAAATGGTAATATAAGTATATAGTTTTCTTTCTTTTCTCTCCATTTCATATAATCTAGTTTAAGTCTTCCAAATGTATAGAGATTATTTAAAATAATTCTTGCTTCATTAACCAAAAAAAAATCTCTATTAGAAATCTAGTGTAATAAATAGCTGCAAGTCACTTATTTCCTTCTCAAAAACTCTATTTGTCTTCACTTGAATCAAGGAGATTGGCAATAGCTGTGAAACAATTATCTAT
This sequence comes from Crocuta crocuta, assembly GCF_008692635.1. NCBI lineage: Eukaryota > Metazoa > Chordata > Mammalia > Carnivora > Hyaenidae > Crocuta > Crocuta crocuta. The sequence goes on along the minus strand of NW_027528873.1, from coordinate 6,140,533 downwards.
AAGAGATGGCTGAACACTTCCTCAGAGTATAGAAGTGTCTGATGTGCCGCAGGACCCGTTACATTTTGAGACATAATCCCCTGTCCTGTACTAATATTGTGCCCCAAACTAGCTGATAAGTCTTGATTTCCCAACCTCAATGAAACATAGATATAATAAATAAGTACTTTAAGTCCCCCAATTACATGGGAGGTAGATCCTGCCTCTGATAGGACTAGAAAGACCTTCAGTCTGCTCCAGAACTTCAAGGCACCATATAATCTCCTAGTTTCTAGAGCCACATACTGCTCTTCGCTCCAATTCTACAGTTGCAGTCTGTGCTACTAGTCATTTATCCAACATATATTTATTGTGCACCTGTTATGTGCTAGGTATTGTGCTAGATGATAAGAGACAGAAAGGAGAATGAGTCAGAAAAGGTCTATGGGGGCACCTGGGTGGCTTAGTCGGTTAAGCGTCCGACTTTCACTTAGGTCATGATCTCGCGGTTCGGGGGTTCGAGCCCGGTGTCGGGCTCTGTGCTGACTGCCAGCTCAGAGCCTGGGGCCTGTTTCGGAGTCTGTGTCTCCCTCTCTCTGACCCTCCGCTGCTCACGCTGTCTCTCTCTCTCTCCTAGAAATAAATAAAAATATTAAAAAAAAAAAAGAAAAAAAGAAAAGGTCTATGAAGGGATTGAATCCAGGCACTGGAAAACAGAAAAAGCAGAAGGTGAGAACAAATAGATAAGTATAGAAATAACATAATTTCAGAAAAATAAGCACTTCAAAGGAGGCAAAACAAAACAGTTATAAAAGAGTGATCTGAGTGTGGTGTGGAGGTTTCTTTAAATAGAGTGGTTAGGGAAGGCCTCTGTGTGGTGACATTTGGGCTGAGATAGAATGCAAGTCACACAAGGAGCCCAGGTAAGACCATTCTCTCAATTAAAAGGGCAGGAAGGGTAAGGGAAGGGCCTATAAGACCCAAGTCAAGCCCCCTAGTCCTTTTCTGGAATTTTATCTCCTCGACATCAGGCCTTATGAACGCGGACTTTCTGACCTGCCGTACTATGACACATATGTTCCACTCACAAACTCCTCCTGCGTTAGTGCAAGCCCTGAGCATTCCCAGCTTTAACAGAAGAGTCACCATCCCAGGGCCAACCTTCTGCTAGTGACCAACACTTTATCAACCACATTAGTTTCATCTTACAAGTCTATGTAGAAATGATCTTTGTGCATCTTCCCAGCCAGGTTTAGACTTGTTCTCAAAGTACACTTACAGGAAGAGGCAGAAACAAAATGGGGAGAAACTCATGTGTTTCAGTCCTTGGATTCACTCCCTTCCTAAAGCCTGGCCACATTCATGTTGTTGGAGTATGAGACACTCATATCATATCATATCATATCATAAAATATAATATAAATATTTTTCCTTAAGCTAGCTTGAGTTACTCTGTTACTTATAATCAAAGAATATTAACCATAACACTCTCTCCACTTTCCCTTCTATCCTGCAAGTATTTCTTTTTAGTGCCAGCTATGATCTATATACCCATCTTCCTGATGGTAGAGAAGTTTCACTAGACAGTCTGCTATTTCTTAAATGTTAGCGGTTTGTACTGTTTTCCAAATATAATACTGGAAGTATCCAACCTTCAAATTGCCCAGCTGGTATTTATATCATATTTTTCATCTGATGGCTATGCCTTTTGTTAATATAATGTGTTCATTTTCCTGGTCCTATCATGTTTGCATGTTTTTCTTAATATTCACTTTGACATTAGAGTCTTATTTTCCCCCTATAAATATTTTAACAAGCCTTCTTATAATATTTGCCTTAATAACACTGAAAGTTTATAAGTGTGTTCTCTTGGAGCAAAATACCCATGATATATTCTTTGATCAGTAATAATATATAAAAGAAATGTCACATTTGCCTTCCCACTTGTTAATTTAAGTTCAGTGTATTTGGTAGGTATTACAGACTATATCAATTTGAATCTCATTTGTAAATATAGTGAAAGCAAAATAGGAATAGATGCTAAAACTGTAAGAAAAGAGACACTAGAAACTATTTCAAAAAACAAATAACTTAGAATTTGTTCCTGGTAAGGCCAAGGTTTTCTGAGGACACAAATTCTCTTTTTATGGTAGTCATTATCATTCCTCCTCATAAGGAACAATTTCAATAGAAGAAAAAGTTATTGGAAACAAACAATTGTTAGAAAGATTCAGATTTTTAAGTCACTTTCATCTTAGTATAAATGAATGACCCTTACTTACCCTTCCTAAGATGATTTTAGTAATCCATCTACATTTGACTTAATTATGCCAATAAATATTCTTAATTAAAAAATAAACCTCATTTAAACAAGTGATATCTAATTGAAACTCCAATGTCAAGTGTATAAAAGAAAGACACTGAAGATGTGATGTGTTCATATTTTGAAGCCCATAATAGGTGTGTAATGGAATAATCTAATAATCTAGTATATATATCTAATTGGAATTGTGTAGATCAGCTCATTAGTCATTTATTTTATTCTCTTTCAAATGTCTCCCAACAGACTGAGCTGAGATCTTGCCAGCCATTTGTACAAGGGGGAATGAAAAAATGAATGGCTGAAATGTATAGTACATAGATGATAAAAAGTGTCATGGAGAAAAATAAACCAAGGAAAGGGCATAGTCATATTTGGTGAATCTTTTCTACAGGGAAACATTCATGTTCTATTTCAAATGTGAATATAACTTTATTTTACAAATATTTGAGAAAAATTTGATAAGAACCTTAGTGAGTTTAGATTCTAATTAAATAAATAGCTATTTAGAGACTTAGAATAATGTGCAAAGGAAACACTATTTTATAATACTTTAAAAACAGTTTCTAAAAATAAACAATTTTACCAAATTCTAGAGAATAGCACTTATTTAGCAATAAGATCATCCCCCACATTCATCAGCATCATCACTACATTCCCCCTCAACAAAGAACATACCACATACCACACATATACACAAATATTCATGAAAGCAAAAACATTTCACTTAGGTACTAAAATCAATCATAGCAAAGTATGGAAAAATAGGTCTAAGAAGAACTTTATCCCTTGGTCTTACTTTCTGCATCAACATGTTTCTCACACAAAGTTAGTTATTACCCAATTACCTACCACAATTTACACATTGCATCTAATCCCCCAGCAAGCTTTCAATACAAGTCATCTTGTGTCACACTATAGTTATAAATGTTCATTCCCGAAATTTAAGAAACAAAACAGATGATCATAGGGAAAGGGAAGGAAAAATGAGATAAAAACAGAGGGAGGCAAACCATAAAAGGCTTTTTTATTTTTGAGAGAGAGAGAGAGAGAGAGAGAGCGAGCATGAGTGGGGAGACAGGAGGGAGAGAGTGAGAATCCCAAAGAGCCTGTACAATATCAGCATGGAGCCCAATGTGGGGCTTTAACTCATGAACTCTGAGATCATGACTTAAGCTGAAACCAAGAGTCAGATGCTTAACTGCCTAAGCCACTCAGACACTCCCATAAGAGACTCTCAAAGGCAGAGAACAAACAGGGTTGCTGGAGGGGTGTTGGGTGGGGGGATGAGCTAAATGAGTGATGGGCATTAAGAAGGGTACTTGTTGGGATGAGCACTGGGTGTCATATGTAAGTGATGAACCAGTAAATTCTACTCTTGAAACAATCATTACAATATATGTTAACTAACTTGGATTAAAAGAAGTAAAAAATAATAAATATACACTTCCCATTGTCCTGATGGACTTCCTGTTCCTTAAAGGCTTAGATATCTATTGAAAGAATATTTTAAAATACTCAACTATATAATGACTTACCCAGTGATATAGTATTTATTATTTTAGAACATGGTTGTTGTGTTAGAATATCAATTTTTGAGAATTCTTAAGATATGGTGTATTCTAAAATAAGTGTATTCTAAATACCACAATAAATTTGTGTGAACTTGAAACTATAGGAAACTGCAGCTGAAAATGTCTTTAGGAATAATTTGATCCTACTTCTTTTTAAAAAGAGAAAGTTGACAACGAAAGAAACAAAGTGATTTTCCCATGATTATTCAACTCACTAGTGGTAAAGACAGTCCTCAATCATGAATACCCTGGCATCCAAATTATATCTTCTTTCTCTAAAACTTAGTAAATTCTCTGTATCTTCAAATTTAATATCCTGAATTATTTAGCAAACTGATTCATTTTAAGGAATTAGATAAAATATCCTTAAAATGCTTAACTATACTGAAAATGTATGTCCTTAAGTTTATCTATAGGCACCACTAGTTTTATCATAGCAAAATAGCAGCATTTAAATCTCTGCCAAATCATGTTTAACGGAAGTAAACATAACCTCTGCCTTGAGGTTGCAGCCATCCTCACCTTGCTGTACTACTGTCTAAGATGAAAACATTTAGGTAGACATTGTAATATCTCTCAGCAAAGAATGTCTATCCTGAAATCCAAAGAGCTAATCAACCTTAAAGATGAGGCATTTTCCATGTTATCCTTCCAGCTTGACCCAGCGTCAAAGATGAAGAGAGATTATTCATCGTGACTCAGCTCTGGAGTAGCAGCAAAGGAGCTAAAAGGTGGGTGCAGATGGAATTTAAATTTGGAGCATTATAAAACAGAACATTAGGGAGAGTTCTTTTAAGACCTTGGAGTCCATATGGAAATCACATTGGAGACTATCATCAAGGACTGCCTCCTTGGCATCTTGCAGAGTAAAGCATAGAACTGGAATTTTTTGTTTCTGAGTAGAGATTGAAGAAATTTCCTAAATGCTCTTTCCTTTAGCCAACCCCTCTACTGACCAGGCAAGCACATTTATTTATAAGGCAGTTGCTCAGAGGAATAAGGGGGAAAACCCAGAATTTCCCCAAATTGTTAACATACAGTATACTAATGGACTAATGATTAACTGTGATAAGACAGCCCAAAGTGATGTAATTCTAGCTCACTTTAAAGTAGTAAAAATAAACTTGCTCAGGGCATCTGAGTGGCTCAGTTGGTTGAGTATCTGACTCTTGATTTTGGCTCAGTTCATGATCTCAGGGTCATGGGATCAAGTGCTGCATCACACTCTGTGGTGAGCATGGAGTCTACTTAAGACTCTCTCTCTCTCTCTCTCTCTCTCTCTCTCCTGTCTCTGTCCCCTCTCTTTGTCCCACTCCCTTGCTCATGTGCATTCTCTCTCTAAAAAAGAATAAAAAGTAAAAATGAAATTGCTTTCCTAAAGACTTCAAATAAAAATTGACAGAAAAAAATTAATGAATGTGTCTCACTTTTTTAGATTAGGCTTTTCCCTCCTTTAAGAATGATTTTTCAATAGTCTCTTGTTTGGAAACTGTTGAAAAACCATTAGAGCATTTCTTGCTAGTCTTGTTGGAGACAGGAGGCGAATGGATAAAGGATAAGTTCCTATGGCCACAACTCTTCTTCTTTTTCTTGTACCTCATTTTTGTAACTTCAAGTACATTCATCCACAAATAGAAATGCCCTCCAAAGAAAGGACTACCTCTCAAAATATGACAACACATATGAGCATATATTTTGTTCAGCTCAAGGCCTGGTACAAACTAACTTTTTAGTGTCAAAAAATAAAATGGTGCAAGACAAGTATTGAAGATCACAGCACAGACATATATTCTTAAAAGCATCAAGTTGTCAGAAACTTGCCAAAAGGAAACAAATATCACACACAGTGAAAAATCTTGCCAAAACCTTGAACAAAGTTGAAAGATCTGCAGGGCCATAAAATATTTTTGCCAGTAGCTCTAAATGTAACCTAAGTTGGCATGTGACTCCAAAGCTAATCTCATCTGATGGGTCATTTCTTAACATGTACTTAAGAGTATCTTAAAAGGAAACACAAAACAGATATGAACATTAGTTTTAGCAGCTGTCAATACTCAGATTTAGGAATTTTATTAAAACCATACATGAAGGGTAAATAAAAAACTGATGGCTTGAATTAATCCATGGTTTTTAAAATCACTCTTTTTATCCCTATAGAATGCACAAGAAAGGCAGTAAGTAAATGCATCTTAATTAAAACAGTTAATGCTAGCAGCCCCTGGGTGGCTCAGTCGGTTAAGTGTCTGACTTTGGCCCAGGTCATGATCTCACGGTTCGTGGGTTCGAGCCCCGCGTCGGGCTCTGTGCTGACAGCTAGCTCAGAGCCTGCAGCCTGCTTCAGATTCTGTATCTCCCTTTCTCTCTGACCCTCCCCTGCTCACACTGTCTCTCTCTCTCTCTCAGAAATAAATAAAAACATTAAAAAATTAAAAAAATAAAACTGTTAATGGTAGTTTAGTGAAAACTCTTTTTTTTATTTATTTATTTAAAAAAAAATTTTTTTTAATGTTTTATTTATTTCTAGGAGAGAGAGAGAGAGAGACAGCGTGAGCAGGGAGGGTCAGAGAGAGAGGGAGTCACAGACTGAAACAAGCTCCAGGCTCTGAGCTGGCAGTCAGCACAGAGCCCGACGCGGGGCTCGAACCCACGAACCGCGAGATCATGACCTAAGCGAAAGTCGGACGCTTAACCGACTAAGCCACCCAGGCGCCCCGAAAACTCTTATTGAGTAAGAATTGCTGAGAATTTCATGTGGGATCAAAATTACTGAATTGTTTTTTTTAAAGGTTTCTTCATGCAAAGTTATGACGTAAATAAATTTTCTTCAAGTATCAAATTACTGAGACAAGTTTTTGACAGCCTGGAAAATATGTCAGATTAACAAAAGTGTTGCTAAAGATCTAGAGTACTTAACATTTTTCTCCATGTTTGTCAAGATTCATCCAGATTTTTGAGATGGTAACAGCATATTTATAATTCAGAATTTAGTTAATTCAGTTAAGAGTGAGCAAATCATTTTCTCAGAATCAAAACTGAAAAATCTGAACTTGAGAAAAGTATGCATGGCAAGAAGAAAATTAGAATCAAGTGAGAAATTTAAAGATGTTTTTTATAGATTAGAAATTACCAGGGCCTGCAAAAAGGGGAAATGGAGGTATATTACTTAATGGATAGAGTTTTGTTTGGGGTGATGAAAGAGTTTGGAGATGATAGTGTCATGTTTGTACAACACTGTGCATATAATTAATACTACTGAACTGTACATGTGAAAATAGTGAAATGACAAAGTTTGTTGTATATGTTTTACCACATAACATGAAAGGAAAAAAAAGACTCATGACACATGGGGAAAAGAGCAACTAAGTCATCAATTATAACAAAAACATGTCTTTGAAGTTTAACATATCTCAAATCGACATTTATTTTACAATCAATGGTGTCTTACATTTGCTGTCTGTCAGGAAGTAGTTGTGAGGTGGAGCCATTGCCTCGCAGGTTCAAATTTGGTTATTATTCACATTATTATTGGAAAGGTGCAACTCCTGATCACTTTACCCACCACACTATCAAGAACCATTTCAGGAGGAAAATAGGAGTCCTAGTTTTTTTTTTTTTTTTTTTTGTCTTGTTTTTGTTTTTGTCTGAAACCTTATTACATCCATTGGTAAGCTCAAGAAAGTGCCAGCATCAAAGCTTACAGAATTGGCGGCTATGGCTTGAAAAAAACTTCTAAAGACAGTAATGAAGAAATATGGCTCTGAGAAATACGGCATTTGATGACAGAGAGAATGATATACAGTGTGGAAAACCATGTAGAGCAAGGGCTCTGAACAGAAAACTGAGTTATCTGACCTCTGAATATAAATGTTTTGTGAATACCTTAGCCAATCTATTTTGCTTATATTTTCCCTTTTAGTATACAAACATACAAAAAAAGAAAAGTCTAAGCAAGCTGTTTCAATTAATACAAAATTTCTAATTGATTAGACTCACTGTAAGACAGCTTACTTAACAGTGTATTTTTTTTTAACCTCCTTCCCCTTAGGAGTATATAAAATACTGGTGTCTTATAAGCAATGGCATCTTAGATTTCAATAAATACAGTAATTTCAACAAATAGCCATAAACTAATATCTTTAGTAAAAACAGAGCATTCTTACAAAGCTATAGAAAAATGTGAACAAGTCAGTTTTTAAAAATGGTAAGGGATAAGAATAAGCAGTTCACAAAAAACTGAAAAGCCATCAAATTAATTGGATGAAGGATAGTCAGCCTCACTAAGGCTGGAGCTGGAATTATTGGGGGAAGACAATGACTTCCTACTAATGTTTTCTGGTAGAAGGACTGCCTAAAAATGGCACTCCTGATCTGTCTTCGTCCCTTTCTCTGTGACTCATCTAACTGTTAAGTTTGGGAAAGGAAACTTGTTGCGTGCAGTTCAGCTACTTTCTTTCTTTCCTTATCTCATGCATCACAAATTCTGTTTATGTATTTTTTCCAAGGATAGACTGCTAATGGCAGAGGTCTGTTGTTTTCCAACTCTGCCTGTGATAAAAGGGTAAGATTAATTCTAGGATATTGTATTTGGAAAACTATTGTTATCGCAGATATAGGCCAAGCTTTATCAATAGCATAGGTGATAGTCTGTATCTTGATTCCTGCATCTGCCTCTTAATTTATTCTAAACCAAGCAGGAAGGTAAAGGGGGATTACTGGTTCTCTCAAACCTCATCAACAAATTACTAAGCAATTGCAAATAAAAACGAGTAAATAGTATTATGCATATAATATTGGTAAAATTTAAAAAAATAATAGTGTTGGCAGGCAGTAAGAAGCCCATTCTCTTACAGTTTTAGGAAGTATAAACTAGTAAAGGCCTTTGGCCAATTTAAAAGCTTTATTTATACTTAAAGACACACATCTTTGACCTGTAAATTTCACTTCCTACAGAGTACTCACACATATACAGGATTATTTGTATAAGGATATTCGTAACAGTAGTGTTTATAGTGAAAAACTGAACTGGTTTACTAAAGAAGTAAGCTAACTTCTTTAACTAAACAAGTAGTTCAAAGTATGATTAACTAAAGAAGTAGTTCAAAGTATGATTATTTAAAAAAAAACATTTTATTTATTTATTTTATTTATTTATTTTGAGAGGGAGAGAGGGAGCATGAATTGGGGAGGGTTAAAGTGAAAAGGACAGAATACCAAGCAGGCTCTTGCTCTGTCAGTGCAGAGCCTAACATGGGATTCTAACTCATGAACCCCGAGATCATGACCTGAGCCAAAATCTAGAGTCAGAAAGTTCAACTGACTGAGCCATCCAGGCGCCTCCCAAATATGACTATCTTTATGTAGAAATACAATGGAATAACTTAGAATGGTTGGTAAACTACAACTATGGGTCAAACTTGTCCTGATTTTACAAATAAAGCTTTACTGAAATACAACCATGCTTATGAACTTATGTATTGTCTGTGGCTGCTTTTGTGGTATACAATGGTAGAATTTAGTAACTGCAACAAAGACTACATAGCCTGCAAACTCTAAAATATTTACTATCTGATATTTAAAGAAAATGTTTGCCACCCTGATTTAGAAGAATAAATCTATTTAGACTCATAGAGGCTGATCATGAAAAAAACTAAAACAAAAACAGCTGAAGACTCAAATGATCTCTATTATATAGTAAGATCTCCATTATATAAATAATCTGTATGTAATGCAATCTAACATAAACAGCATCAAGCAGTTGCTTATTTGAGGGAAAGAAGGGCTGAGGTATGGAATAGTGGGGTGGGGGTGGCAAACAAAATATCTGGTTCTATCTATGAATTTCTCTTGCCTCCTAGCACTCTTTGTCCCTTCACTAAATCCTTTCCTAAAACTCATGTTCTGCCAAACTGAAGAGGAAAACTCTTCATCTGACTCTACCATTTTTACTGGTAGTGTCACCTTCCAATGAGGAAGGTTGAGATGAAGTGGTTTATTATCAGTGGTAAGCTTGCATATTTTGCCATGTCTTTCCCACTGCGTTTCCTCTTTTGAGAAGTTTAAGACTTAAGTTATAGAAACTGGTGCCATTTAAATTTGATCAGGTAAAAAGCTTCAGGAATGAGAAGTCCCCCTTCCCCAAAAGTTTGTAAATTTTTTTCCTGCTGATTATAAATTATCCCATGAAGCACAAGAAACTGGAACTTCTTAAAGTTATCATGCTGAATCACATTTTGGCAATTTCCGCTAAACCACAAAAAGTTTTCTAAAAATATCTGCTGCCTCTCCCCCTGCTAAAACTATTTAATCTTAGTTATAAAGAGGTAAAAACCAGTGTGGTTGTTCACTCATATCTAGCAAGAAGCTAATTATTAAATTCTTGAATGAAATTCCTTCTTTCTCTGAGCAAGCAATCTATGTTTATTACAATATACTTGTGTAGGATTTTGCAGCTATAAAGTGTTTTACTATACATTATCCTCTATGTCCAGTAAACTTGTAATAATATGAGTGAAAGAGGAAATTCTGAGTTTCTTTAACGTGAATACTATATCAGAGATGTTAAATACTTTGTCTAGGGTAAAAACTGGCAAGTGTCAAAGAAGATTTTCACTCTCCCTCTCAGAAACAACAAAGTATACACTTTTAACAGTTTAAAGATGCCTATATTTCCTCACTTTTTAATTGCCTTTTTTCAAATGACTTAAGAGAAACATTATTTTTCGATGGGAGACAAATGTTAAGTGTTAGAGATTCCTATTTATGGCTTTAACAGCAGCAGCAAGTGACTTTTTAAAGAACGCAGCTAGAGGAAGATAGGGAAGAACTATTCTCAAAACTTCATCACATCTAATGTGCATTATCATTAGTTTCATTAAAACAAAAATCTGCCTACAATTCAATTCTTACCTTATCCTACTTTCCCATTTGAAAATTATATGAAAATCATTACATAAAAGGACTACAAAAAGTATATTTAATGTCCCAGTAAAAGCTAGTAAATCAAAGAAACTGAACCCATGATGGTATTACTATAAAAATACAGGCATTGATTAAAAAACAAAACTCAAAAGGCTGACTTTTAGAATAGATTTCTTTCAATAATTACCTAAACATATGAGATATACATAGGAAAACTAAAATAACAAAATACCATGCTTGACTGAACTCAAACTGCTGAGCTTAGTTTTAAATGGTCTTTCACCTTACAAGGTATACGATCTTACAAGGCCATATTCTTAGAACTTAGGGTACAAGACACAGTCTACAGTTCCAACAAGAAATGGGGGATAAAAAAATAGTGAAAGTAAAAAAAAAAATATTAAAAGGCTGGTAGACTCCTAGAGACCGTATATTAGTAAACTCATGATGGGAACAGTAATCTAAGTCTATATAGATATAGGAATAGCCTTAAGTTTTAAGGTCAAAGGGAAAACGATTTTACCCTTCTGAGATTTTTTTCTCTTGTTTTCAAACCCCTTTTCCTCATCTCTCTTAACCCTGACTTCCTCTTCCTTTACTTCATCTGTATCTCACTCAGGATCTCTCTTCCTCTCCTTGCCCTCACAAATCTTCCCCTCTCCTAATTTATAATTACTGAGGTAATGCATACAATGTTTTCTATAAATATATTTGCATATTCTTTCCTTCAACTATATGCTTCTGGTTCTCAAGAGTTGCAATATGGTATAGTAGGAAGAATGTTGGAAGTCAGTCAGAAAAACATTATTGAGTCCCAGGTCTGCCACTATCTATTTTTGTGACCATGGACAAATAACTTTTCAAAAGAAAAAGAAATAAAATATTCTTATCCAAAATTTAGAAAACACTTAACTTAGTATAGAGTGAGTTATAATATAGACAGTAACTCAGTCATGAATAAGTACTTTTGTGGTTTTTCCACATATTAAATCAAGTGCAAAATTAAAGTAGATAAGGTTACCCAAGACCTTAGGGTTCATTTGTCCAAATTTGTTTCCAGTTTTCAAGATGTTTTGTTCAAGTCAGAATACACAGGTGACATTTGGATTTAATGTGTTACTTAAGATTCTTTGCAATTTGTTAAAAAAAAAACCAAGTCATTTACCCTATAAAATTGCCCATGTTCTAGATTTTGTTGACTGCTTGCCCATGGTAGCTTTTAACATTTTTCCTTGTGCCATGTACTTCCCATTAATAGAACTATGGGCTTGATCAGTTTTTGTTGTTGTTGTTGTTTTCTTTTTTTGTGGTGCTGGGTACTTCTGAGTTATAGTATAAAAGATATCATTAAGATACACCAGTGAGTTTAAGTCTTGTCATCTTGATCCATTCATACAAAGTTTGTCATCAGCTTTTCACTTAATGGCTTCAGGAGTGACTGATGACCATTGCCTAACTCTCATTTCATTAGGGATTGTGAAATGGTGATATTCCAACACTTTGACATTTTTTAAATGGAATAATTCTATACATTTTATAAATTCTTCTACTCAAATTACTCTGGGGTAAGGCAGGATGAATGCTTCTTTATATCCAAGTAATCAGTTTCCAAAATAATTCCTTAATACTCTTCCAAAGGTGACTGAATTGGTTTGTCTTTGCTATTAATATTTTGAATGCATAATTTACACACTTAAATTGTTTTGTTCCATTTTAGTTATTATCCATAATCTCTTATCCAAACAAAGATTATCAAATTACTCCATGCATATATATAGTCGTTGTTTAGAACCCTTGCAGGTAAATCTTGAACTTTTAAGAAAAGACAGTGGTACTTGAGAATTTTCCTGCTTTGGTGAGAACTGAGGTATTACCATTAATTTTTAGATGGGAAATGGTACTGTGATTTTGTTAGAAGAGAAATGTGCTATCTCAAATCAAGTAACATCTCAGATTTGCTCAAAATAACCTGGGGCCAAGTAGGTTGGGATATAGATAAAATATTAGTTTGGCCACAAGTTGCTAACTTTTGAAGTTAGTATAAAACCATAGTCAACTATTGTTCATTATATTATTCTCTTGTATACATTTGAAAAAACCCTGTAATGAAGTTTTAAAACTCCCATTTCAGCAGTAAAAGTTATCTATTATAAAAAAAAGTTTACAACAGAAAACCAGAGAAAAATACACAAACTTTAAGTCCAGCTCATATCCAAGCAGTTTCTGAAAATGATATCATGCAAGAGGAAAAAAATAACTTACTTACACAACCTCACTTTCCATTAAAAAAGAAATTGGATATCTGAAATTAAGAGATAGTCTGAAAAGTGTGATTCTTAAGGTATTCTTTATTAAGATCATTAAAAGTTGTAGAAACAACTTTATATTATAAAGGCACAGGGAGACAGTTCTGATAAAATATTCAAATTAAACAGTAACTTACAGTACAAAAGACAATTTTAATGCACATACAAACCCCAAATGTCTGATTCAAAAATATTTTACTGTGTCTATTAATGGGCAATGATTAAAAATATAAATTGCTGCTGTATAATAAATATCTGATAGTGAACATCTTGATAGCAAAGTGAACAAAATATTTATTGCTTTTCACATACATATTTTTCCCTGTAATTTAAAATTCCTAATTCTTTTATTATCTTCTTCTCAATCTTTCCACATAATCTCATGGGGGAAATGGTAGTTATAACAACTACCTCCAGTAGCAATCACTGTTGGAAGTGTTTTCTCACTTCCTGTTCTGCAATCACAATCACTTTTCCAAAGTTAAGATAAATGTTTGCTAAACCACATAAAGACAACCCTCCATGAATGGCATTCTAAAGTTTGTAATGAACACATATCAAATATAAAAGGTGCTCTGTTTTGAAAATGTGTACTTTATTTGAAGTTCTGAGTAAGTGGTGGATGTTTGCCAAATAATTTTACCTGCTCCCCTCAAAAGTTTTCCAGAGTTGTAAAAAGTCAGCTTAGTAAAATTTCTAGCACTGAAATGTTTCTTTGAGGGCTAGTTGATATCTGTAACATAAGGATGTATAAAAATTAACAGAATGCAATCTATTCTATAATGGAGAGACCTTAACCTTCTCCCAGTTTTTATACTGGGGTTAACATTATTGATTTCATCATCCTTTTTTATTGTAACCCAGTTATAGATGGTACAAGCAGAATTTCTATCACAACAGTAAAATAACATGAATGCGCCATCCTAACTCACGGCTATTTCAACTTAAATACCTACACTAAAGTATTTGATAATCATTGTAAAGTTACTTAACCATATGTCATGTTCAGACAGTATGTAGCAGCTAGTAATGTGCCTGGCAAAGAGCTGACGGTCAATAAATAGTTGCCGAATGAATGAAAAAGAAAAGAAAAACTTGGCTTTGGTTGTGCACATTTAAATCACTTTCTGATTTAGAATAAGGTCAGTCTAGAACTAAATACTGCACAGTACACTAAACTTTGCTGTAAGCTAAAGCAATAATTCTAAACAACAAAAAAAGATCACCTCTGTGAGAGTCATTTTATATATTGTAACTTTTTAAAACAGCCCACAAATTTCACATGTTAATTTTTTATCCACATACTTAAATTTGATGTTTTGATGTTTAACAATTAATGGGGTAATGGAGACCAAGTTGGATAGACTGGCTATACTATGCTTTTCAATAAAAATTGCTAGTCCATCAGTAAATAATGTTATGATGTCCAATTAAATTAAAATGATGACTACCATGTTAATGTCTGCCAAACTATCAATGACTATAAGGTAGGGTATCTTTAAGTCACATATGCATGGAAGCAGTAGCTTAACTTCTGAACATAAAAGAATAACCAGGGAGATCTGAATGTAACAGTGACAGAGTTCTATTATTGAAAGTGTGATAAGAAGAAGTAATAGGTGACCAATTTTAAAATCTAACCATGATACTAGATCTAACATTTCTTTGGCATATGCATTACTATCTTGGACTAGTTAGCATTTAAAATATACTGTGTTTTTTTTTTCCTCAGTCAAAATTAGCATTAAGGTGTAGATTGCTAGTATACTCTTTTTAAAGCCTTTTAAAGGACAAGATGACATTTTGCAACATATGCCAAACTTCGTGTTTAGTGTACACTTATAGGCATAGAGGGATGTAACTGTTAAACAGTCTTAAATGATTTCATGCAATGGTGAAACCACAGAATGTGGAGAGAAAAGTATTTACACAATAAAATATTCAGCTCTGAAAAAAAATAGTAAACCTGGGAATCCTGCCCTAACAGTAAATGTGTACCACATAGCACTGAACAAAAACTAGTTCAAATTTAAATAAACACCTAGAGTAACCTGAATATGTAAAATTTAATAAAAAAACATAAAAATGGGGGGGGGGGACACCTACACATCAGAAGGAAAAAGTGGCCTATAAAACAGGCCAATCTAACTTGACATTCAAAGTAAATGCAAGAGATTCACAAAATCATGATAGTAATGCAAACTAAGTCAAATACCAAGTACCCTTTGATACACAAGCCAATGTAACTATCAGACTCATTTCCGATAGCTTCACAATATTCATTAATCCACTCAGGCATTCAGGGGAGCAAAGCAGTCAATGACAGCTCAAGTCTCCAAAGTGTAAGAACAAACTTATTCGCAGAAGCGTCATGTAATTTTTGAAGTAACGTCTTATTTTGATGTTAACATAAGATCTATCAGTGCAAGTTTATCATCTTCTGAATGTATTACTTCCAAATTTCATTTTTCCAAACAGTTTTTGGTGGTTTAGTTTTAGCCAGTGCTATTTAAATGGAGAAAAGGAAAGTTCACCATAGACTACCTCACATTGTTACTTAACTGTGCTAGATACTCTCGCAGTTCTTTTGCAGCTTGGAATCTGCCATAGCGCTTCTTTGGGTTGGCACACTCATCCAGCAAGGCCTCTAGGCGGCCATCTTTGGCAATTTCACTTGGTGGATCATGAAGGAGTCCTCCAGAAGTGCCACGCCAGGTGGCATGTCTGGATAAGAGGTTCTGACAAACAGCATAATAATTGTGGTCCACAGTCGCACGAGCACAAAGAATTTCTTTTGAAAATGATAAGCAAGCCTCCTTATCACAGTCATCAAATTTGCTTTCATACCATACATCCCAATTTTCAGGTTTATCTGTGAAAGGGGGAAAAGCAGAAAGAGAAAAATACATTTTAAAAAAGTTTTTATTGCTTCACAAAATACACTTCACTAATTAACACAGCAGTATTTGTTTCTACAATTGTATTATAATTTTAAACATTTAAATATATTAACTTATACATAGACATTTACTGAGAGTTAGCCAACATCAGGCTGAAAGATCAGATAAGGTCCCTTCTACTTAAGGGTTCAGTCTGGATAGAAACTTTCCACCATATAGAGGAAGTGCCATACAGAGAAGAAGGTCAGAATGCTACAACAGTACAGTAGTCTAGGCCCAGTATAAGTGCAAAGGCATGGACTTAAGGGATTGTTCCAGATGATTCAGGAGACAAGAAGTTCACTGAGGCTAGAGTATAAGACAAGTACCTGGAGAGAAGGTATAGATGAGGCTAGAGAAATAGGTTGAAACTTGTGTGGTCATGAACGTTGTTTCTTTTATAGAAAGGTAACTGGAGGGCTCATGAGTGGCTCATTAGGTTCAACGTCCGACTCTTGATTTTGGCTTAGTCATCATCTCACAATTTGTGAGTCTGAGCCTGGCACTGGGCTCTGTGCTGACAGCAGGGAGCCTGCTTGGGATATTCTCTCTCTCAAAATAAATAAACTTCAGAAGAAATAAAAAGTAATTCCAGAGTGAAGATGGGAGGGACGAAGATGACAAGAGCCACTATTAATCCAGGAAAAAGCCACATTGTAGAAACATAGGAGACCAAAATCAACAGGTAAAGTTGAAGGTTCTAAACAGATGACAAGGTCAATAGTACTTATATAACAGGGTTAACATTTTATATAGAGAGAATAAATATAAAGTACCTATGAGGTATTCAAATAGGCATATGATATATGCAATTAGAAATAGACTTGAAACTTAGTACTTTGAAGTCAGAGGTACAGTACATGTATTTAGAATGCATCAACATATGAATGCTTGATGGAGCCAAGAGAAGAGCTGAATTATACTGGAAAGTGTGTTGAAACCAAAGGAAAGAAACAAAGACACGGCAGAACTTTGGGACTTAAGGGGTTGGCAGAGAAGAAATTAGTGAAAAAATTCATTCAGCAAATCATTATTTGGATGTCTACTCTAAGGCAGGCAAGGGTATAATACTTGTAAACAAAATAATAGATGGTGCCTGCCCTCGCTGGCTTACAATCAAGTAAGTGAAATGGACATTAAATAAACATTATCATAAATAGTGGAAAATGCTATAAAGGAAACATTAAACATTTTTTTAAATGTTTTTTTAAATTTATTTCTGAAGAGAGACAGCGTGAGTAGGGCAGAGTCAGAGAGAGAGGGAGACACAGAATCTGAAGCATGCTCCAGGTTCTGCGCTAGCTGTCAGCACAGAGCTCCATGTGGGCTCGAACCCACAAACTATGAGATCATGACCTGAGCTGAAGTCAGATGCTCAACCAACTGAGCCACCCAGGTGCCCCGGAAACAAACATTTTTAACAGTAAAAAGGTTTATGAAAGAAACAACCCTCCCTACCATTAGATATGGTGGTCAAGTGTAACATTTAAGCTAAGCTTCAAAGGACAAATAGCTAGCTATATATGGAGCAAAGGGGGAGGCATTTTAGGCAGAGGTCACTGCATTATGGGAAAGCCCAGAAGGGAAAAGGTTCATTCAAGAAACCAAAAGGCCATTGTAGCTGAAGCATCAAGGGCAGTAGACAGAGGGATATTAAATGGGATGCAGATTAGGCCCTGGTAAGAAGTTTTATTTTATTTTTTCTTTATATCTCTTTAATGTACAGAGAACATTACTCAGTCTTTCACTTGAAACATTTACAAATATATTACAAAATTTAAATAAAACCTTGGTTCACCTTAAGATCTCACATTTATTTTTTTAAATTTAAGTATAATAAACATACGAAGTTCTATTAGTTTCAGGTAGAAAACATAATGACTACTCTATATATTATCCAAAGCTCACTATGATATGTGGTCACCAACTGTCACCACATGTTATTACAATATTATTGACTATATTCCCTATGCTGTACTTTTCATCCTTGTGACTTAAAAGTTTGTATCTCTTAACCCTCTTTATCACTTCTGCCCACATCCCCTCTGACAACCATCAGTTTGTTCTCTGTATTTAAGAGTCTGGTTTTATTTTGTTTTTTTGTATTTCACACAAGTGAAATCATGGTATTTGTCTCTCTCTTCCTGATTTATTTCATTTAGCATAATGCCTTCTATGTCTATCTTGCAAATGACAAGATCTCATCCTTTTTTATGATTAATATTCTATCACACATACACACACTACTTCCTCTTTATCCATTCACCTTAGTTGCTTCCGTATCTTGGCTATTGTAAATAATGCTACAATAATCATAGGGATGCATATAACTTTGCAAATTAATATTTTTGTTTTCTTTGGAAAATAACCAGTAGTGGAATTTACTGGATCCTATGGTAGTTCTATTTTTAACTTTCTAAGGAACCTCCATATTATCTTTCACAGTGGTTGCACCAATTCATATTTCCACCAATAGTCCATGATGGTTTCCTTTTCTCCACATCCTCACCAAAACTTATTACTTCTTCTCTTTTTGTTACTATGTATCCTCACTGGTGTGAGGTGATATCTCATTGTAGTTCTGATTTGCATTTCCTTTATAAATAGTGATGTTGAGTATCTTTTCAGATGTCTGTTGGCCATCTGTACATCTTCTCTGGAAAAATGTATATTCAGGTCTTCAGCTTTTTTTTTTAATAGGATTTTTTTTAGTGTTGATATTTAAGTAGGAGTTTGAATACTGTTTCGGATTCTGTGTCTCCCTCTCTCTGCCCCTCCCCAGCTCGTGAGCTCTCTCTCAACAATAAACATTAAAAAAAATTAAATTAAATTTTACCTAAAGGACAATGGGAAGTCATTTTAAAAACATTAATGAAAGAGTGAGAAGATCAGCTTTATGTTTTGAGAAACTATGTGAGTAGAAGGAAACCAAAAGAGGGAATAATTTCAGAAGTTGTTACTAATCAGTCACTTCATGAATTTGACAATTAGGTGGTTCCTAACGGTAATACAGAATTTTAAGTCAAGTTCTAATGGGTGGAGGCATGAATGGAGGCTAGAAAAAGGAAGACTAAGCAATACTTTTTTTGAAAAACAGTTGAAAAAAGCGGGAATGTGGACAAGTCTTAGACATATTTGTTTATGGGGAGGGAAGAGAAACTGGATTTTAAGGAGGGAGTAGGAAGTTGAAGATAACTAATGCAACCAGTACTCAGAAAAGGATCAATTCTGAAATAAAGAGATGAATATGTATTCTTTTTACTAGTTTAGATAATAAAGGGAAGGACACTGAGGGAGTTGCCACAGCAAAACCTCAGTGTCTGTGAAAGAAAAAATAAAGATCACTTCCCAGAAAGAGTACAGAAAAGAGAGTGAATAAATACAGTATTTTGTAAAGTAGATATTTAAAAACAGCCTTTGCCTGGGTGGCTCAGGTGGTTAAGCATCCAACTTTGGCTCAGGTCATGATCTTAAGGTTCGTGACTTCCAGCCCTGTGTCAGGCTCTGTGCTAACAGCTCAGAGCCTGAAGCTTGTTTCGGATTCCGTGTCTCCCTCTCTCTGCCCCTCCCCAGCTCATGAGCTGTCTCTCTCTCAACAATAAACATTAAAAAAAAATTAAACAGCCCTACAATGAGACATTTCAAAAGAAGTACAGAGCTAAAGTAGCACTAGAGCAATGTTTGACTGTATGAATACACTTGTGTAGTTGTATTCATCCAAGATTAGGAATTAGTTGGTATAAAACTGTGACATGTATTCTGAGAATGTCTGGATAAAAAAGTAACAAGAAATTATTTTTATTAACACTGAAATGAAAATTTTAAAAGTTCAGGTAAGCTGTACAACTTTGTGAATATACTAAAAACCACTGGATTACACACTTTATTTTTTAATTTAATGTATATTTATTTTTGAGAGAGAGAGAGAGAGAAAGAGAAAGAGAGAGAGGGAGACAGGGTACAAGCCAGGGAGGGGGAGAGAGGAGACAGAGAATCCGAAGCAGGTTCCAGGCTCTGAGCTGTCAGCACAGATCCTGACATGGGCTTGAACTCACAAACTGTGTGATCATGACCTGAGCAGAAGTCAGACGCTTAACTGATTAAGCCACCCAGGCACCCCTGATCTGTACACTTTAAAAAAGAAAAGCATGGTGGAATCTGCTGCAACACTCACAAAGGCAGGAAGAAGGAGGTGGGGAATAAAGCACGCTAGCGGGCTGTCTACTCCCTGTGGTAGCAAGTCAAGAAATAATCAGAAAGTAGTTTGGTGAGTATGGAATCAGAACAAGGTACTGGGAAAAATCAAGTATTTAACAGGATCAAGACAAGATCATGTAAAAAGCTAAGTGTCAAACTAATAACTTTTGTTACTTTCACTGCATTCCCCAAGTGCCACACAGTTTTGGTCTGAGTTTATCAAAAAAATCCTCATAGGACAGGAGAGGAGGGGACTTAAAATATAAGGCGTTCACCATAGAGCTACAATCTTTCGATTTCTCTTACTAAGTAGATTAATTACAGAGTTACAATCTTTATCTCTGACACTTTAAAATTCCTGTGGCATTTAATTTTCCAAACACTTCAGGTAGTCTGCCCACCTATCCTATGAAAAGCTCATAAATAAATTGAGAGAAAAAGATGTAATAATGTCAAACTGAAGTTTGGGACCAACAGTGCTAGAAATCATCTAATGGTTAGAAGAAAAAAAAATCACTGTAGGAACCCCACAGAACAACGGAACATAGAGCATCACTGTAAGAGATCCCACAGAAAAAGACTTCCATGTTTACTCTGGTAGTCTGTAACTATATAAAAACTTAATTCTGCGTTACATTCCTAAACCACAGAATGTAGCAGACTATATAACACACACACACACACACACACACACACACTATATATATGTCCATTTGAACTCAAGGGATACTTTTTACTAAATATGGAGAAACTGTGACTAAAAGTACAAGTATAATAAACTAGTATTTGTTTACTGACACTGGCCAAGTAAAACAAAGAGGCAAGGCTGCCATCTAAGAAGGAAACTAAAGGTTTGTTTCATATAAATGTAAGCTCTCTTTTGACATAGAAAAAATGTGTACAAAAGACAAATCTAAGATTTATATACTTACTTTGTCTAATTAACCTTTTGTCAGCAACCAAAACATTTTCAGCATCCACAATGATTACCTTCCCATCTCTAGGACCAACTGCAAAATTGTCAAAGCTGACATCCAGGAGGTAGAGTGCAAATTCAAAGTCATTGTTTGTAAGCTGCTCTGCTATTTCCATTAATTGCCAAGCGAGGTCAACTCGTTTCTCCCATGGTGCATTAAAGTAACTCCACAGTTCTTCTCCAACATAATTTACAGCCACCATTCTTCCACAAGCTCCAAGATACTTTGCAAATGGCCAACCTTCGTCAGATGGAAAACTCTACAAAAGAATTATCTTCATATTATAAAAGATTCTGATGAAGATATCCTAGATCTACACCCCAGATCCTCTTGGCAGAGAGGCACGCACTTGGGATTTCTTATTATATTGAGGAGTTGAAGAGAGATAAAGTTGATTTATTTTCTAATTCATACATTACTATAGAGTTAAAATCATTTTAAATAGGTAACTTTACATTATTAAGCTACGCTAAAACCGAGTAAGTCTTATCAAAATTTCAGAACCAAACTGATTGACAAAACATAAGCCATCTTCTTTATTACCAAATCTAGAAGTATTTAAATTTTCCTTTATCTAACTTGTTTAAGTACAATCAACCATCCTTTCTTTTGAATGAACAGCACTACAGACCTATTAGCCAGCAAGCATTTACCAGGCACCGCACACTACTGTGTTGGCAAGAAAAGTGAATGAACTAAACAGAGAATCTCTAAAATAAAAATTTTAGGAGAGAAGACAGATAGCAAGCAAGTAGTTTTGAGTATAATAATTGTTAGTTATTAAGAAGTGGTGTAGGTCCTAAGACAGCATCCACAGCAGGCAGGGGGTAGAATTTAGCAAAGGATTCATAGAAGTGTCTCTTACCCTATACCTAAGGTTGGTAAAGAGCACTCTGATATCTTATTGATGCGACTTGTACTCCCAGTACCAGTCCCATGTTAGTCGTTTCTCTTTCTACTGCCACAGTATTTTCTGTTCACCTTTAGCTCAACTTCAAAATTATTTTTTCTCCTAATCTTAGCAAGGTTTTCTAATGGATTTTGTAATCACTGGGAAAATTCATTTGCTAAAACAAAAGTCTTCCATATTGATGAACAAGTTACTTTCAACCCAAAAGTCAGGCATTATCTAAGATACTTTCCCATGCTAAAACACCCAAATACAAAAATAAGCACTGAGTGTAAAAGGATGAGAAGTAATGTTTTAAACAACTCTTTGGAAGATAACATGACTAGAGGAAGTATGTGTTATGCGCCATTCCTTCAGCCTAGCACCTTTCTTTAAATTGGGGGAAAATTATAAGATGATATTTACAGAAACATTGCAGGGGAAACAAAGCAAAACACCGTAAATATAAATACAACTTACTTCTATTGCTAAAAAATGAACAATC
Organism: Crocuta crocuta; assembly: GCF_008692635.1. Lineage (NCBI taxonomy): Eukaryota > Metazoa > Chordata > Mammalia > Carnivora > Hyaenidae > Crocuta > Crocuta crocuta. Next base: position 6,117,929 of record NW_027528873.1, on the reverse strand, counting down.
TATGTACACTGTAAGAACCAGAGATGAGGCTTTTCTTCTTGGACTCCTTATGTAAAGAAGTAATATTAACCCTAAACTTTTAATAAAAATGAAAAAAGTTAAAAAGTTAAAAACTTTTAACTCCTTATGAAAAGAATATTAATCTTAAACTTTTAATAAAAATGAAAAAATTCAATAATATCCTTAATATTAAAATTTTTGTCAGCTTTAAAGCAAAAGGTTCTTAAACCTATTTCATCCATAAGTATCTATTTTTATTTGTGCTTCCTTTCAATGTAACTATTAATGAACAGTAACTGTACTTGTTCTTTGTATCTGTAACTTTAAGTTTTAGTATCTGCAGTTTTGTGACAAAACACTAGTTATATAAATTAAAGATATGATAGTATGAATCTTTAAATATAGTAAATGAATTGATTCCATTTCAATTTAGATGCAACATCTACTGATTCATTAGCAATCAGACGGAAGCACCTTTTTCATCTTGTATCTGAGAATTTATTTCATTTGGATATTGTAAAAAGTGACAGACTGCTCATGTCCAAAGTGAACTGCAAAAACCTGTTTGCTAACCATGTGTTATTTTCAACTTTTTCTCTCAATTTCAAAATACCTCCATGACCCTGAAAATTTACACAAATGATTACAAAAGATTTAACTGTTTCCCAGAAGTATTCATGTACAAAGTCTGACTTAAAAAAAAAAAGGAAAGCACTAAAAATTAGTAAATGTGAGATTATATAGTTTTGTCCTTCAAAAAATAAAACAAAAAAAATCCCTCCACACACTATTGGTATATTATTCACATGCCATACTGTAAAACAGATACAAACATATCTTTGTGAAAATAAAATGGTCTTTGACAACAGGAGAAAAGGGAACCCTGCCAACATCTGCACATGTACAAATGCCTCCTTGTTTTTGGAGACATTCCAACTGGCAAACAACAGTCAAATATACACTTCATTACTCAAGTCCCTCATAGAAGAGGATAAAATATATGAACAAATGTCACATCGAGCAATTTTATATTCATACAGTGATTTTTGACAATGTTAACTGAAATCCTGTTATGCCTCATGTTAAGAACAGCATTATAATTCTTTCACATAGCTTGCTATCTAATCTTTTGGAAGAATTTTAATAAATGAATTCACACCACTAGTTCGTTCAGATGACAGAATTTTTTCATTGTATTATCAAAATAGTCATATTTCATTAATGAGAAAAGAATTCTCTTGAACACACTATATAGTACAAAGAAAATGCTCCACATTTCCATGGTCAAACAGAGTTTGAGAGACAAAATTTTAAGATGTTAGTTACAGTGTGGACTTGTTAAATATATCAAGCAATGAGAAACACAACTTCTTACTTTCTGATTCTCAAACCTCCACAGGGCAAAAACAAACAAACAAACAACAAACAAAACAAAAAAACCACAGTAGCTAAAATAAGAAGTTTATTGCTGAGGTCCACAGTTTTATTTTAAAATAAATCTTAAAATCAGATTTTCAAAATGCCTAGAACAACAGACATACAGTTTAAAGTAACTGGGCATGAAATGTGTGTATTTTAATGAGTTATTTACAGTTGAAAAAATATGTACAAATACTTTTCATCTGAAGGAAGGAGTCTTTAAACTTGGAATGGTTTAAATTCTAACTGAACTAGAGGCACTCTAACTAATTGTTCATGGTTTTTCACCAGACCTTAAAGTACATCAAAGTGTAATATGTCAAGTTTTTAAAACTAAGTATTAGTTTAAAAATGTACAAAGGCACAAAATAGTTATAAAACTATTTCCATTACTGTATTTTCTTTTTAAATAAAGTTGGTGAGCACCCAAAGAAAACTTCTAGGAGTATTATTAGTAATGTAAAAATTAAATGGAAACTTAAGTATTAAGATACACATGACTAACTGATAAGATTGAAAGAATATTAAATGCCTTCACTGTTAATTTATAAAATAAAAAGTATTTTGAATATGAAACCTAAGATAAATCACTATCTCTCTTTCTCTGTCTCTTTTTAGTAACAGAAAACTGCAAGTTACCTCTTGGATACTTAATAGAACCCATATAATACTAATAACAGTATTACATGCATCAACAGTAGCTTAAAGTCAAAGTTACAGAAATAAGTAAACCACTAAGGTCATCTTCCATTTTAAGAGAACATAAAATGAAGGTGACATAAAATGTACATAATTGATATTAAAGATCAGAAAATGTAGATATCTTACACTGTTTATGGCATAAAACATTCTATAAAATTTTTATATTTAAAAAACAATATAAAATACAAGTAGAATAATAATAGACTTGAAATCACAAGCCTAGCTGTAAGGTCCACCTTCACTCTGCATCTCACTAATGGTGACTGTGGCAAAGCCAAAACTTCTTAGAGCTTTACCTATTCCTCTGTAAAACTGGAATAATATTTGTACCACCATATATATTCATCAAGGCAATCCAAGGACCAAAAGAAAAATAGTACAAAATGTACTTTGCAGATTTAATACTACTTTATAAAGAAATGCTTACCAAAACATTTTATTTTTCCTATTTACCTTATACTTCCTAAATAAATCTGTTAAATAAGAAGTCCAAATATTCATCAAGAGTTCTGCTTCTTTTCATATCACTTACTAAAAGGTGTCTAGGAATAATGAACATCTTCCAAATATAGTCAAGAACTACCAACTTAGAAAAGCATCATCACTGTCCTCTAGTCGTTTCTAATTTACAATGAAATATATAAATTAGTTACCAACTTTAAGAAGTCATAATGAAAAATGTGTAGGCATCCACAGACACTAAAAGGACACAAAAAATTAAACCTTGGTAACATATATACACATAAACTCAGTATTGTAATTTACTTTTCATTTACAATAGCTAAGCACAACAAAATAAATTCTAAATGCTTAAGTAACTTTCTGAAGTATATTCTACAAGTTTTTAAATTGGAATTGCAGGTAAGGGATGGTAGGTTAACCCATATTCCACTGACTATATAAATAGCTGGAGTAAATAAAAGAGAGTTAAGAGAGTCAGTGAGGAATGAAGAGAATAACATTTTGTATTAAAAAATTCTATATCTAGCCTAAAACCATAATGAAATACTAAGTAAACAGTTGTAAATAAAACATAGTCTCTATTCTCAGGAAGCTTTTTCAGCCCTAGTTGGGAGGATGGTTATTATACACACATAAATTCTAAACTACAGAATTTGTTACAAATTATGAAGCAGAGTAGCTGAGAAAGAGTAGAGACCTATTTCAGATTGTGTGGAAAAGGGCAGCCTCTCTAAAGAAGTGCTACTTAGGCTGAGATCTAAGAATGATCTAATAATGCTTAATAATATTAGGCAGACTGGGGAGGGGACAGTCAGAATGTTTAAGGTACACTGTACAGCCAGAAACCATATTCTCAGACCTGAACAAAGGCCAAATCACCTTCAGAAAAATAAATGCGGAGGAAGGGATTAGTCTTCAGGTAATAGTCTGGAGAGGGAGGAAGGGAACAAATCATGCTGGGACTTAAGGAATAAAATACAAACTTCTCAACATGGTCTAAATGGTTTGGAAAAAATCCCAAAACCACTGGAAAAAAAAAAGTCTTAACATTCAGAAATAATTGAACATAATAGAATTAACAAATATCCTGTGACATGCTAGTCTTAAAAAGTTTTTACAATTAAACAAAAAAACCCCCACAAGTTTTTACAAAATCACAATACCCTTTAACTACTGTCTTACCAGATTACGAAGTTCATTTTATTCTATTATGTGAGAACAGTCATTTTAAAAAGACATACAATGTACAAATAAAACAGGTAGACTAAAATAAAGTCAACTCTAGCACTTGTGATCTTTTTCTTTCTCCTTACATGACCAAAAGTAGGGTTTGCATACTAAATTTACAAGATTATACTTCCTTTAATACAAGAAATAAAGTATTTTAATGTTTACTACCTCACAACATTCCATTAAAAGGATTATAACTTTGCAGTTCACCTGAAGAAGAGATGTATTATAAGAGTCATTTTGTAAAGAAGAAAATTCCTAGTAAAAAGAAGCTGACTTGAAAAAAATATCAAAAGATACGATCTAAAATCTGGCTACAGGTTTTCTACAGAACCGGCATTTCAACACAAACAAATTAAACTTGGACATGCTTACAGAAAATGAGTGTTACCAAAAGAATAGAAAATGCTAAAAGATTCAATTTAAGTTTCAAATTATTTTTAAAAGCCCAAATCTGAACAAAATCCCATTGTAGTAATGCATGTTATAACAGCTGTTCATAGAGATTAGTCAACTGTACTGGTGACAGACTAATGTGTTCACAGTTTTGTGAACTGTCTGGAGGGGAACACAGTAAAATTACTGGGATGATTTAATGGTTACCTAATATTTGCTAAAATTTCTCTCTGAGACTTTAGGCTCTTAATTTATACCACCAAATAGTGGCCAAAATCTATTGTAAATACTGTAGAATCTTCATAATCTCAAGACTTTCAAGTTAATAATTATTCCATTTACTTCATTAAATAACTTTTTAAAAAAAAGTTTTTATTTACTTATTTTGAGAGAGGTAAAGAGAGCGTGTGGAGGGGGGCGGAGAGCAAAGTGAAAGGGAGAGAGAGGACCCCAAGCAGGCTCCAGGATCTCAGCAGAGGGCCCAATGGGGAGCCTAATGCAGGGATCAAACCCATGAACTATGAAATCATTAATTACCTGAGTCGAAGTCAACAGTCGGATGCTTACTGACTGAGCCACCCAGGGGCCCCTGAATAATTTTCTGAATGCCATCTTCCACCCACCTCAAATTCCAACAATATTAAGCAATGCCTTTAAAATGCCAAGGTTATGTTATTTCACTGAATACCATGTCCAACCGCTGTTTCTAAAATTGGAAACTAATGTCAAAATGCATCAACAAAAATTTTATATAAGTTTAATAGAAATTAAAAGTCTAAGATGAAGAAATACAGTCTCCCTACCAAAACAAAACAAAATACAAAAACAACCACTTGGCCACATATTTTAAATATGCATAACTTTACTAGTCTCAACTGATACTTTCTTACCTGTCACAATCAGAAAGTGTGATCCACATTTCTAGATTGAAATACAGATCTATAAACACCATACTCAAACAATGACTTCCAATAAAACAAAATTTCAAAGAAAGAAAAAGGATATAATAAGCTTCTTTTGGACCCACTAATCTAAGAATGCTACCTTGCTTTCTTCATCAAGACTTGATTTCTTTTAAACAGTCTGCCAAGTAGACCAGTAAGTACTAACTTACTTCCCTGGTTCTTTAATACATAAGCCGAATTAACATCACCCTACCCACCCCCCCAAAAAAAACCCCCAAATATCTTCTGGTAGAAAAGTATCTCTCTCTGTTATACCTAATGCCTGGTTTTAGATTTGTATTTCTGTTGTTCAATATAGTCAAAACAAAACTCTTGGTTCCCCTACCCCAAAGCCTGGGCTTCCTCCATAATAAGGAACTACTTACGAGTTAGTTGCTCAGACCAAAATCCCAGGAGATATCCTTTATTTTTCCCTTTCAATCATACCTCCACCTATCAGCAAGTCACATGAGCTCCTTCTCAAAATATACTGGTTCTGTCATTTTTATGACCTTGATCGCAACCATCTTAATCCAAAACACCATGCTCTCTCCCAAACTTGTGCAAAAGCTTTTCAGATTTCTCTTACCCTTTACAACCCATTCTACACAAACCAAGCACTACTCAAAACACCTCTAATGTTTCATATTGCTCTGAAAATAAAACTAAACTCTTTAAGCATGGTTACAGGTCTGTATAGGATATGATCCTTGCCTCCCTCTATGATCTTCTCTTCTACCATGCTTTCCTACTCCCATGTCCAAAAACACTACCCTCAGATCTTGTCCAAAAACACTACCCTCAGATCTTTGCACCTTTTGCTTTTTCTCTCATTATTCACACCTCAGCTAACCTGTCATTCTTCCTGACCACCCAATTTAGAATATTCTATCCCCAATCCAATTCTCCATCACAAAAGTCTGCTTTGTTATTTTTATACTATGTAAAATCTGAAATTATCTTGTTTTTTTGTTTGCTGCCCACACCTAGTGCCCCAGAACACAAATGATGCACAAACTGTGACCTGCCCTGTCATCTTCACTGTATCCTAAGGGTACTATAGATCAGCTCCTGAACTACTGAGCAGTGCCACACAATTCTTGCCAGATCTTTTCACCTCAGTTAAAACTCCAAATGTGCATGAGAAAAGCAAAACATGAAGACCCTGAGGCAACACACCTACCTGGGTTGATAATTTTTTAAAATCCTTTTTAATGTTTACTTTTGAGTAAGACAGAGCACAAGCCCGGGTGGAGCAGGGAGAGGAGACATAATACAAAGCAGGCTCCAGGCTCTGAGCTGTCAGCACAGAACCCAACATGGGGCTCTAGCTCGGGAACTCCAAGATCATGACCAGAGCTGAAGTCAGACACTTAACCGACTGAGCCAACGAGGTTCCCCATGATGATAGACAGATCTTTTAAGATTTGTCTCAGAGTCTAAGAAAATTAGACCAGACCTAACTTTCATTTCTGTACTACTTAGAATTATTTAAAGTGTAATAACTTACAGAGAACAGGTAAACTATTTGCTTTTTATTATTGAATCTTTATCATAAGCCCTATTTCCATAATAGTTGTTCTACTTCATATGGAATAAATCCCTAACCCTTTTCATTACTATTCAAAAAACTTATAGTCTAAAGCAGCTACAGAGGTATTTATGATGTGTATACATGCAAATAAGGGAACATTTTGAAGGTTTGTCAAAGAAAGATTAAAATGTGTATTTCTAAGATATCAACGTAATGTACGAAAGAATGTTTCAACTACTACAGCTATCTAAATATTGATTTGCAAAGTAGTAACATATTGAAAAAAACTTTATACCTTATGTATTTTACTGAATAATCCTATCTCCTTTAATCTTTAAAACAATCTTGTTAGATAACTGTTATAATTCCTATTTTATTGGTTAAAAAACCCAGACTCTAAAACTTTAAGTGATCATTTAACAGCTTTGAGGTAGCAAAGAATGCTATCACAATACTGTCCCTACCACTCCTTTCCTCCCCCTGACCCCATCCACAGGCAAAATCCCATTTATCCTTCAGAACTCAATTCCTCTGTGAAATCTTCCCTGGTATCCACTCTTATAAAGATTCATTAAGATGTCCCTCCCTAAATGAGTCATTTGACAGAGTGTAGGTACCTTTTTATTTTTTTGTAGGGCTTATAATGCTATGGTGATTGTAATATTCATTTATATACCTACCTCTTACATAGTAAGCTACCTGCTGCCTAGACAGATCCTTTGAATCCAGATATCTTATAACTATTTACCAAATGAACAAATAAAGTTCAGTTCTTCTGACTCTAAGTCCAGGGCTACAAGTCCAAAGAGCTTCCAGGTATTTCACAGATAACTTTCTCTCAAGAATCAATTTTAATAAGGACATACAAATTGGGTAAGACGTTTGATTACATAATTTCAAACCATTCAGGGTCTATGACTGGGATGAGTAACTATCCACATCTTACACTAGTTATTTATAATTATTTACTAAAGTTCATTGTTAAGTGCAAGGAAAATGCAGGGCTTATAGTCTAAGGTCAAAGAAGTTTTATACATAATGAGTGGAAAGTTAAGAAAGAAAACATGTCAGCATTCTTTGACGTTAGCAGTAAATACTGCAACATAGGAAGTAGGCCAGAGACCATCAACTAGAAAAAATAGTAAATAAAACCCAACCTGATGATCTGCTAAGAAACTGACTACCCATGTCTGGAAAGAAGATCCCCAAAAAGTAAGCTTATCTATTCCCCGAGGAGTATGTGCTGAGGAGTATGTGCTGATCCATGTGATGGAAATGTGAAGGGAAACAGAAGATCAGACAAAAGAACAAAAAGGATCTCAGAATTAATAATGGTGAGAAGATATGAATAAATTCAGAAAATAGGCCAGTGGAGCAAAATTTTGCTCCACTGATCTGGAAGTGGTGCTTTCCTAAGAGTGAATGACTGTTTCTATGGGCTTTCCAAAATAAAAGTCTCTTTGTTGCTGATGTGAGGTATACAGAATTATTTTATTATTTGTTTTTCATCAAGTGTTGATGCAACCGCTGATTAAAAAAAAAAAAGAATAAAACCTCTACATTTAAGGTTATGAATTAGATAAAAAGTGCTCACTTAGAACTACTTAGTCAGAACCATCTCTGAGCACTAAATCTGGGAATGCAGTTCTCTCTAAAGGGAGAGAAGTAGGTGGCTCCCTCCTTAAGCTAATGCTTGCAAAGAAACTCCTGAGGCAGTCTGGAACATCCTTTCAAAATTTTGCTACTGTCCCACAAGACACTTGGCTACATTTAACTCCATATTTATTTTTTTCCTTTAAAGGCAATCTTTGTTTTTTTCGTTTTGTTTTAATCTGATTGTGTGTTTGTAAAAATTTGGGAGGAAGACAAACTTGAAACAGGGTTCTCCAACCTGGCCGCCTTCTCATACCCTCTTATCAGGGAGAGAACAAGCACCAAACCCCCCAATTCTCTTTTAGAAGTTTAAAATTACCAGTTAAAGTCAAGCTTAGAAAAGGAGAAAAAGTAATTTTTTGAATCAAGAGTTTGAGACTCAAAGTAGATTGGGGCTAAAAAGGAAAAGGGCCTATTCCAAATAGTCTCAATTTGTAGGTAAGTAAGTCCCATAAAGAAGTTTATCAACTTGCCCAAAGACAGTTGGCTAAATGGCCATAATCTTCTGTTTACTTCAAAAACTGTATATAAGGCAGTACACGTTAAAAATATTTTCTCCCTTAAGAAGGACTTGTTGAGGACAAAACAATATTCACTCAAAGTTTTCTGTAAAAATTCATCCTGTAATATAGGAATGGATGAAATTAAAGTAATGGCTTATAGTCTAGTAACTACCTTTAAGGTGATCCATATTCCAAACAAGCTCAAACCAGCTGATCAAATATACTAAAGTTACTTCTACCTTATTTTATATCTAATACTGAGTACTTACTAGGCATCTGGCACTATACATTGTTTTGCATGTATTATTCCATGTACAAGAATTGAAATAAAAGTTAAAAATCCATAGTGTTTAAGTGACAGTTACATACTGTAAAAATCAAGGAACTCCTATTAAAACCATGATTCAGAAAATTTTGGACAAAGTTCTACAAATGTAGTGAAACAAATTCCCATTTCCTCCATCCTAAACAAACTTGAGCTTCCTTTATTTCTATAAATAAGACTATCATCACTATCTCTAGGTCAAGTCAGAGATATAGTTTGGGCTTCAGGAATTACAGACAGCATTTTTCTCTAACATACACATACACACAGCTTCTATAAACTCAAGAATAGGAAACTACAAATATTGGTAGAAAATGTACCAATAAAATAACAGAAAACCTCCTGCCATCTTGCTAAACACTTTAAAATTTTGATTTTCCAATATTCCAAGAATGCTATTAACAACATAAAATAAACTAAATCCCTCTCTCTCCAATTTTTTCATAGGATTAGGGCATACTTATAATTAAAACATACTTGGTAAGGTAAAACTGTGAAAAAAAAAGTATCAGAGTAAAAGATAAAGGTTCTAACATTTTGTTGCTTGATGTTCATAAAATTTTTTTAGAAGATGATAATCCTATGCCTGAACAACCTTCCTTTGAACTAGATAAGTTGCTGTAAAAGCTAGTAAAACTATCCAACAATGACAAGGGAGTTGTACTTTCATACTATTTCATACTGGGAAGGCTGAATTACAAATCTATACAGCCTTACATACATACGGTATGCGCATAATAGGTCTCACAGACATTTAATAGCTTTCATGTCTTCTTTTAAGACATAAAAAGAAAATTCAATTTGCTATTTCTTAACATCGGAAGAAGCAATTTTAATGGGCTAAATTTACATATATTTTTCAGTTCTTTCTTTAGTACCTATCAAAGGAGACCTTTAAATATTTATTTTGGAAGCATGTTTACCAAACTGGAACTTTTGTTAAGAGTAGTTTGATGAAGTCAGTTCAAAATACTTGTATTTTTTCCAAAGTAGTTTTTGGACAATATAAGAAAAATCTAATTTGTGACCAACTGTCCAAAAATTCAATAAGTAGCTCCCTCTCCTGGAAAAAAAAAAAGTGCGTTTCTTTTTATGCTGTTAAATACATGCTTGGATATTTAAAAATATTTTTTAAAATATATGAACCAATAAGTACGTATATATAGCCAATGTTCTATCATTATTAATACTGCATACTACCACAGCTATTTACAGTTTTATAGAAACTGTATAAATCCTAAAATTATATTTGTCTACCTAACAGATCATTGATTTGACTTAGTGTGTAACAGCCTTTTACCTAATCACAGAATTTTAAGATTCTTTTCACTTTAGTGGTCTACTCTCAATTACATTGTTCATACTTCTTAGCTACTTTTTTCCCCAACAGATGAAGGGGTTCTATAAAGACAGTAGCAGCAGCTCTATGAAAATCTCTTACTTAAAAATAAGTATTACTCAACTTGCTTGTCATCATGTAAAAAAACCCCAACATACCAATATGAATGACTGGTATTAAAGACCTCAAATTTATATTTCTCATATCACTTAGCAGAGAACTAGGTTGTCCAAATTTAAAATGTAATATACAAAAGTCAAAATTAACAATGTTGATAAATACATTTCCTAACAAACTCTTATCCCATAACCCATCTATCACCCACCCACCTGATCAGAGCAATTGTGTCACTAAGTTTAAATTAGAAGAATACAACTGATTTTTTTAAAGTTGTTTACCACTAAAGATGAAAACAGAAAAAGAATAAGTTTGAGGGAAGAGCTAATCAGAAAACAAGATACAAGCACACTTGGCTATCTCAACTACAAAGTAAACTGAAAATGTCAAGAAAACTTCAAAATTCAAACAATATAAAAACTTCCCAAATAAAGCAGATTTACCATCGTGTACACTGAATGCCAAGATATTTTTATAAGGAAGTGGATATATAATGTTCTTAAAATATTAGTCCTAATATTTGGTTTCTAATACATCAATACTCATAATTAGCTAATAAAAATCTTTCAATAGGCACCCACTATCACAAGTGAGAAAATGTGTACTAAGATAGCTCCTTACTTAAAAATTTTGACAGACTATCTGCAAGTACACTGCTGAAGCTTTCTACAAGGACCAAGCTTGCTAATATAAACTTCTATTTCTCAAAGAAAAAAATGAAAAAAAAAGTTTCAACTCAAATGTATAAGCTATAAATATGGACTTAAGCTTTACAGACTGACTACTTTTATTGAAATTATTTGAGAAAATAATTTCTTGGAGGGAAGTTTACCCTCTAAGTTTTATATACCATTCACTGTTAAAGGGAGCAGTATTTAATATGCAATCTGTACTTTCTATGTGACCAGTTATATACATCCTATGACAGCTTAAAATTTAAACAGACCTACACTGAAGTTTTGAGGCAACGTATTATTTCCTGTTAAAATTACTTGCCTGAGCTAATTAAACAAAGCTGGGTTCTCTTAGCTAAGCTGGGTGGAGAACTTGAGAAAAGAAATATAAATGAATACCATACATTCCTATTCATGCACTTTAGATTAAAAAAACAAAACAAAACCAAGAATACTGTACAACCACACCCCCGACGAGTGACAGTCTCAGCAGAACAGAAAGAGAATGAAGTATAACAAAGTTACTTATGATTAATTTTAAGTCATCCTCCCCACCTTGTATTTGATAAACAGAAAACAGGTATGGAAAAGGAGCAAGGTAACTTTCCTGCAGTGAACAGGAGGGATCACAAGCTCACAATAATCGCCACTATCCAAGGACATCGCACTGAAGCTGGGTGGGAATGTGTAGAGAGTGTAACTACTTCAATGGTCAACATTTTTTGGGGGGGGTTTTCCTTTCTTCTTTTGCGGTCACCAGTGAGAAGATGCCAACCTACTCACCCCTAAAATGTACGTTTGTTTTCAGAGTAAAGTCACGAGAGAGCCAATAACTCAACTAGACCAGAGATGAGAATCTCCTAACCTCCCGTTTGTCACCCTGGCCTAACATGTCATCTTCTTCCTGCAGCCAAATTACTATATGAATACGGCAGGTCACAGAATCAGGATGAAAATGTCGGTCTCGGGCTCAAACTCTCCCAGCCGAAGTCCAAAGATGCCTTACTTTCCCCCCTTCCTACTCCCACTCAAAGCACGACTCATGAATTAACCCCATCCCTGACCACGGTCTCCACTGCCCAGCTTTTCCTCAAATTAGATGCTAGGTAAATGAGTTAAAGAACAAAACAAAGACATTGGGGCCGAAGTTAGACCAGTCACAAGGAGTACTGAAGCGGAGAGCAAACGCGGTCCAGGAACACTTGAGAAGAACTAAGAAGGGTCCAAAGGCTCATAAACAGACTACGCCGTGGAAGCGCAAACCCCGGCGGATACAAGCGGAAAGGCGGGGAGAAGAGCCCAAGGAAACTCACCGGAGAGACATTTTGGGAACGTACAAGACGCGCTCCCTCTGGTGTTTAAAGGATCCGCAGTCAAATCCAAGATGCGCCCGTGTGTAGGTGCCAAGAGCCGACTCTCCACCAGTCAGGTCGCCCTCCGCAATCCGTAACGGCGCCCAAGGGTCCCCCAAGGGCCACCCCCTTCCCACGCCTGCAGGCTGGCCCAGCCGGGCAGCCGCCAGGGTCCTAACTGGGCAACGAGCGCGAGTGGAGCCACTTTTCCGACTCCAGTCCGCCCGCGCGGCCCTTCCCCGCAGGACGCCCCCCTCCCGGGCTCCGCGCCTACCTGTAGCACCAGCGGCTCGGGGTTGAAGGCCAGGGTCAGCAGCAGTTGCATGCGCTCCGAGTCCTTGAGGTTGCGCAGCAGGAAGCTGCCCGAGTCCTTGGTCTCCGCGTAGCGGCGCACCAGGCGATCGAGCAGGCGCTGCGAGGGGCAGTGCACCAGGTCGGACCAGCCCTCCACCGCCTCGGGCGTGAGCAGCCGCACGTCGCCGTTGAGGCGCGCGAACTCGGTGCGGGGCATGGCCTGGAGCAGGTCGCAGCGGGGTCGGCCGGTGGCCCGTTTGCAGATGCTCTGGTCGAGCTGCGCCAGCTCGCGCTGCGAGCCGAGGCGCTTGAGCACCACTCGGCGGCGGCCGCCCTCGCGGGGCTCGCCGTACTGCGCGAAGTAGACGTTCTTCACGTTGAGGAAGTCCAGCAGGCGCAAGCGGCCCCACGCCTCGAACACCACCTGTCCGTTGAGGAAGCGGCGGCACCAGCTCGTGCCGAAGCACGCCGGGCACTTATTGAGCTGCAGGAAGCGCCGGTCGGCCAGCTCGTTGCGCTGCCAGGAGGCGAGCAGCGACGGCGAGTGCAGCACCATCAGCACTAACAGGCTGCCCAGCGCCGCCAGCTTCAGCGAGCGGGACAGGCGGCCCAGCTTCGGGGGCACCAGGCGCCACATCCCGCCCGCCGCCCGTCCACACGCACCCGGAGGGCGAGGGCACCCCGTGGGCGCCCCCGCCGCGCCGAAACCCGGAGAGCGACCGGCAGGGTCCCCGGGCGAGAGAAGGAGCGAGGTCGCGGGCTGGGGCGGGAGGCGGAGTAGGTGTGTAAGAGAGAAAGACGGGGAGCGGGAAGAAGCCGACCAAAGCAGGCTGCGAGTTCCTCAGCAGTCACTAGACTCCACAACTCTCGAGCTCCCTCCTCTGAGCTCCCCGCCCTCCGACTCCGGCGGCGCCTCCTTCAAGCCAACCAAGTTATAGAGGAGCGGGAGGGGGAGGGAGCGCGGGGACCCGGAGGCCGNTCACACCGAAAAGTAGCAACAGTGTAGGAAGGTGGGAAGGATGAGGTGCCTGCGCCTCCCTGACGCCTCACGCCCCGATTCGTACGCGCTGGCTCTCCAGAGACGGAGAGGGGGCCCGGGGGCGGGGCTGGAGGGGCGGAGCGAGCGCGTCGCGCGCCGCCCGGAAAGCGTAAGCGCGAGCCCGCGGGGGCGGCTCCTGGGGGCCGGCTCCGTGGGGGCGGAGCTCGAGGTCGTGGAGGAGGGATAAGCTGGCGAGATCTGGTGGTAAAATGACTTTTAGTTAACAGTTAATCTTTCATGATTGTTGAGTTTTACCGGGGCCTCTCTTTTGGCATCATGGAAACGGTCCTTAAGAGAGAACAAAAGAAAACACGAATTGCAAAATTGCCACCCCCTTGCTCGCCGGACTGCTCACGCCAGGCGGAGGCAGAGGGGGCGGGGCAACGTGCTCCTCGCCTCTGACACGCGTGGGGCGCGCGCCTGGGGGCGGAGCGAGGCGAGGCACGCCTGGCGGGAGATCGCGTCTCGTCAGGCCCGCGCGCCTCTAGGTCGGGGGCGGGCCTGCGGTGAAAACGTGGGGAAGGCGTGAGTTGTTGGCTGATGGTTTGGGGAACCGCATTTTTGGCGTCTGTTATTATCTGCGGTGGCATCTTAAATTTCCTGAGCGGGTATGGGAAATTGCAGTTAAATGGAAAGTGTGATGGAGAGCGAAACGACGCGGCCTGGGGTCGCCGGGAGTTCTGCGCTAACTGCTGCGAAGACGCGGGGATGAGCATTTGGCAGGGTTTGCCTTGCTCCCCTCTTGTTTTCACAGCCCGCCCTAGAGCCGTTTTCTTCTGCTCGGAGAAGTAAATTTCCCGGCGCTGTCCGTGAGCAGCGGGCTGGTGCTTTAGACCCACCCATCCCCCCGACTCCGCCCCGCGGCGTCCCCGGGCTCGGGCCTGCCCTCGGGCCGAGACGCGTTGCTGTGGCGGTAGTCATGGGGACGCGGGGCTGTCTGGCGCTCCGCTCAGGCACTTTGGCTCAGATTCACGCCACAACTGCAAAACTAACTCGGAAATGCTGAACTATAGCGCCTTGTTTTGGTATAAGTTTTAGGGAACCCTGTCTCTTTAGCAGTAGCTGAAGACACATAATGCTTTTTAGTTTTAGCGCTCGAATAGTTAACATGGGAAGTGGTTCAGAGAAAAACGTGGTTCCTGATACCGTATTAAAAACCTGAGTCTTCACCGAATTAACTTTAGGGATTGAACAGTGATTTTTAGAAGACACTGGTAACTGGCATGTATAGATCAACTCTACAAGGGCTTAATAAGAAACCTCTACTGGATCATCAAATTCATTTCTCTGTATTCTCAACAGTTACTTGATTGCAAAAAACGCAGCTATTCTCTTGAAAAGTACTGTTAAGTTTAATATATTGTCCTTCCTGATATAAGAGTTCAAACTTTAAAAGCCTTTCAACAATAAATATATTCAACATAGAAGGAATTTTTAAATGATACTGCATTGAATACAGACAGCTTGTAAGATTTAGTCATGTATAAGATGACTAAGAAATTTGACTTTTACACCTAAGGACTTTGTGCCACCTTTGGCAGTAATTTTATTTAAATTGCGTCCCTGAAATCCGTACAATGTGAAGTTATGAGCAAAACCTCAAATGAGGATTTCCTAAGGAAAGCGTCTGGTGTGATTAGCTTGGAGATGTCATCTGTGCTGCTGCTGCTGCCGCCACTGCTGAATTGTAAACTAGACAAGTCTTTTACTAAACTAAGAATATACTGTCCCTAGTATTTTTCTTACTTGTCCTGGAGATGTGTTTATTAGTACCAGATAATTTATGTGAAAATTCTTTAAAACAATAAAAACACTACATACATTTTTATATTTATAGCTAGAATGAATCCAATAGAATTCTTGACAGTAAAGTGATTAAGCTGAGAGAATTGGACCGTAGTTAGAGACTAGTTAGGTGACTAGTAACAGGATTTAAGAGGAATTGCTTCTATGTATGGAAAAGATCTTTGGAGTTCTTAAACTATTCTCAGCCTCCGAATCCTTGGATTTCTATAGGCATCATTTGAAGAGTGGAAATAAAAAAGGTTACTAGTCTATACAAATTGAATTTTGAAAATATTTGCTTTGTCTCTAAATATTTTACATATGTGTAAAAGCCCTGATACAGTTACGTTTTCTAGACATTTGTCAAAAAAGACAGTGTTCAAAAATTTAATACATTCTTCAAGGTAAAAAAATAAAAAGCCTTAGAGCTATAGGACAGAAATTCAAGAGTGTACTAATTACTGTGTTAGGGTTTGGAGAAAGATTAGTCAGTGAATGATACAGTACATTACCCACCTATCCTATAAATTACAGGATGCTTTTGGTCAATGAATTATAAGATAACATCCAAAGTTCTTCCCCATAAATTTAAATAATGGCAAATAATGTAATTTCCAATGCATTGTAAAATGACATTTTATAGTAGTAGTCACTCTTTTAAATGTATGCAATGGAATTAAGTATTTTGGTACTCATCATCCATTTTTAAAAAGTGAACTAATACTTTGCTTGTCTAAGTATTACATTGTATTGCTGTTTTGTCCTTTACATTTACAGCAATAGTTCTCAGGGACTATTGACTCCCTCTCCCCCCCCGCCCCCCAGGGAACATTTGACAATATCTGGAGACATTTTTAGTATCATAGCTATGGAGTGGGGGCTACTGAGTATCTAGTGGAAGGAGACCAGGGATATTGCAAAATATCCTACATTGCATAAAGCAACTCTCAACAACAAAGAATTAACCAGCCCGAAATGTCAGTTTTGCTATGCTACTAAGAAACCCAGACCTACAGAATTCTATTTTTATCTAGTATGGTTTTAGGCATAGAAGTCCTACTAGTTATCATTCTTTGCTGCAGCCAAAAAAAATGTATATTAATATTTATTGCATATCTTATGGTTATAAGGTTCAAAAATTAAGTCAACCTAGGGAAATTTTTTGTATCATTGTGACTATTACTAATATACAAATGATCAATGTATAAATATCATAATTTTGAATAATTATAAAAAGTAATTATTGAAATATATTTGTTAGTGAGATTGGGCTTTTTATCACTTAGCTTAATTTTTCATGGGTAAATATTATTTATTGCTAGAATCTTACCTAGTCATTAATTTTCTCAATATTGACTTTCAGGTGCCCTGACAGTTATGTCCTAGAACAATGCACCGTAGTGAGTTTCAGGATAGGTAAGAGGTTTATTTCTTTTGTAAAGGCCAAAAGGCTCTTCTCTGTGTACTGAAGTACCTCAAACATCTTTTTTAAGCAGTTGTTTACTAGTATTTACTGGATGGGCCAGATGAGTGATAGCAAGGACACTGGCAGAAACATTCTGGATGTATTCTGAATACAGACCTAACATAATTTACTCAAGGTCTGGATGTGAAAGAAGGGGAAGCAACAGCTCTCACTGCGAGGTTTTTATCCTAACCCACTAGAAGATTTATTATTTGCGGGGATGGGGGATACTAAGAAGAAAAGAATGAGGCAGAAAGAAACACAATTCTCCCTGTCCATTTTCTTTAGTGCCACATTTGTGTTTCTAAGTTTAAGTTAGCTGTTGAAACTTAATTATCTATCAAAATGTAAATAATATTCTATATTACTCTCAGTGTAGTTAAAAAAACTTACACAGTCATTTTCCCACAAAATGATGGGATCTTTTCCTTTGTTTCTAACTCCATTGCCCACAATTAAAACACTTGGCAATTCAGTTGTAACTCTTTACTAAGTAATGTTAATAACCTGATTTGTATGTGTTAGATTACCTTAAGGACAGGTTTTGTAACTAAAAGCTGTTCAGTGTTTCAATAGAATTTTAAACACATTTTTTTTGTATTTAAAATAAAAAAACTTATATGTAGGTAATTTTTAGGACAGGTTCACTATCATCAAACAGTTGATCCCATTGGATGTATAAAACTCATAATCACCAAAGTTATGACTTTGATAATGAGTTATGTAGTTTTCTGACTTGTGCAGAATGATGCAATTTAGCTCAAATGCAACTGCAACTTTTAATTCATGATTTATATTAATTCAAATTAACATGCATTGTTATTGGCCAGGCTAATCCAAAGAGGCACATTTTTCTCTTAGTAAATTGTGAATACTTCTGTTTTTTTCCACATTGTTTTAGTAAAGAAAGTAATATATACAGAGACAGAAAAATTAACACCATTTCAATGAGAGGTTACTTTCATACCCATTTATTAAGATCTTTTGAAAAATTAACCCAAAATGTGTACACCTTCAAAATTAACATTATTTTACCTATTTTGTGGATTGACATTCATACTTAAAGTTCCCCTTATTCAGTTCCATTCCAAGTTCAAGATTCTGAGAGTATGGGTTCTCGAAGTCCAGTGGATGAGACAGGTATATACATACCAGCTTTATTGCATGTCTGAGATAAATATTGAGGCCTAAGCAGTATTGAAGGAGCATAAACAAGTTAGAAATTCTTGAAGTTACCAACATTATATTTGCATTGAACTCCTTTTGGGAGAGTAAGTTGTGTGCACGAGGATAATTTTGCTTCTTTATCCTTTACAGCATGTTTTCTTCTTAAGCCTTACCTCCTATGTCTTTTACCTCTCTACATCTACTGGCTTGTGCCACCTCTGGTGGATGAAGGCACCTACAGCCCAATACTATGGCTAAACAAGCATGCCGGAAAGCTTGAAGAACATCATCTGCCCTTTACAGAGCAAAAACATCCTCTGAGTAGCTAAAGCTTGGACTTCTAAGTAAGGTATCTTTGCCGGATCCTTTTATGGAAATCACATGTATAGGTAAAGGACCCATCATGCCATAGTCTTTAGCCTAATGGCTGGGCCAGTTGTAAAGATGAGCCACACCTGAACAAGGCTATTTATGTTTTGTACTTGGGTATCAAACATAATATGTACTTAGTATTCAAAATTAGATGGTTGAGATATGTTTTTTTGTTTTTTTGTTTTCCTTACAAAAGGACTTATAAACCTTATAGGTAAATAATTAAGAATTCCCATTTTGGGACCTTAAAGATTCTGGCCACCAATTCTAACATGTGGGGTGTGTGTGTGTGTGTGTGTGTGTGTGTGTGTGTGTTGGTGGCGGGGGGTTCCCCATATCAGCAATCAGTTCTCCCAACACCAGCTGGGTGTCCTATAATTTAACTCAATTCTGACAATGTCTGCTTGGAGATAACATCAGATTCCACAGGTTAAGGGCTTAGTCCCATAAGACTGCCCTCTATTTCATTTTTTTTTAATTAAAAAAAATTTAATGTTATATTTATTTCTGAGAGAGAGAGACAGACAGACAGCGTGAGCAGGGGAGGGTCACAAGGAGAGGGAGACACAGAATCTGAAACAGGCTCCAAGCTCTGAGCTGGCTGTCAGCATGGAGCCTGATGCGGGGCCTGAACCCACAAACCGTGAGATCATGACCTGCGCTGAAGTCAGACACTTAACCAACTGAGCCACCCAGACGCTCCTGCCCTCTATTTCAGGTAGCAGTTGCAAGCCTGGGTAGTTACCTTTGCTTCTGAATGACCAGCCATAGGTCAGAGGTTCCCATGACCTCTCCTTTGGGTCACAGGTTAAGAGTTCAGTCTTATAAGACTGTCTCCAGTTCCACTTCAGATGCCAGTAGCAAGTCCAGGTTATCACCTATCTTCTCTTACATACCCTCTCCTCGAGTTCAATTAATTTGCTAGCGTGGCTCACAAAACTCGGAGAAACATTTTATTCATTTTAATACTGATTTATTACAAAAAGTTGCAACTCGGGGCACCTGGGTGGTTCATTTGGTTAAGCATTTGACTTTGGCTCAGATCTCATGGTTCATGGGTTCAAGCCTTGCAGCTCAGAGCCTGGAGCCTGCTTTGTGTTTGTCTCCTTCTCTCCCTGCCCCTCCCCTGCTTGTGCTCTGTCTCCCTCACAGATAAATAAACATTAAAAAAAAAAAAAATTTTTTTTTAAAAAAAGATTTGACTCAGGAACAATCAGATGGAAGAGATGCATAGGGCAAGGTACAGGAAAAGGACTAGGAGTTTCCATGCCCTTCTAATGTGTGCCATTCTCTCTTATTATGTATTCATCAACTTGGATGTTCTCAAAACATCTATTTGGGATTTTATAGAGGCTTCATTACAAAGGTATGATTGATTAAATCATTGGCTGCTAGTGACTGATTCAGCCTCCAACTCCCTTCCCTCCTCTCTCTTCTCATCAAGGGGTGAGACTAAAAGTTCTAATCCTCTATTCCTGGTTAGCTCGCCTGGCAACCAGTCTCCATCCTTCTGTGCTTTTCAAGAGTCACCCAGTAATGTGAACCCAATTGTGGTGGAAAGAGGCTTGTTATGAATAACAAGACATTCATTTTACCTTTATGGCTCTAAAGTGCTTTCTGGAACTGAAGACAAAAAAAAATACAACAATCGATGTTTCCTTTGCTCTCTTGCTCAGGAAATTCCAAGGTTATTATAAATCACATTATCATAGGAACTAACTGTAGAGATGTCATATCATCCAATGTAATCTAACTCCAGAGTGTGGCCCATTGAACTATCAGTACACAACAGATTTACCATCTTTGAAATGTAACTGATTCACTGATCTGTCTGATTTGATAGACCATCAACTACTGTCCTTGTGCTACCTTGTACTTACTAAAGAAAGTTGATTGATATGCAGGGCTTTTTCCTCTTCCCCCTCCCCCTTGGAAATAGTAGAGTTCTAGTTATCTTCTTGAGAAGCCAGGAATTAATCACAAAATAATACATATTAATTTATTATAATTAATTTCCTTGAAGATTAGTCTGATACTTAGAACTTATATAATTATAGGTAAATGAAATAGTGTGCTGATCTAATCACAAGGTTACAAGACCATTATTAGAACTTGCTGACAAATTAAAAATAGCACCTTAGTAGATTAAACTGGAATGTCATAATAATTTGTATTTTTATAGATACTCTATTATTCTAAAATAAAAAAGCATCTAATTGCAGTAATAAGCTTGCACACTCAGTAGTAAATACGGTAATTGAAGTCCTGGGATTTGTTTAAAAACAAGCTTTAAACTCCATATAAGAGCAGATTTTAGTTTTTGTTATTAAGTTTTGATTTGTAAGTCTTTACGACGCTAGTACACAATTTTGAACTGTATGTAATTTGAAAAAAACATTATGTAATCTGCATTAAAAAAAGGAAAAGGAAAAGTTCAGTGTTAGTCTCTAATGCCAAAGAGATGACCAATAGTAAATAGTAAAACCTTAACTATAAAAATCGTTAAATTATAACATGTCTGTTTATTCCTTTATTGGAATATATGTTTCTACCAAAATGACAACCAATGACTTACATTTCTTATGTTGTTTTTTCTCTTAAAACTAGAAATAATTGCAAAGGAAATTTCAGAGACAGTATTTTTAAAATTATTCTTAAATTCCATATACCTTTGTAAAAGCCATATTTAAAGAGAAATATTTTTATCTAATAAAACATTAGACTATCTTTTTTATATTTTCTATTTATTGCTTATATATAGAATTAAAACATTTTTATTTATTGTCTTCATAGCAGCAACAATTCTATCTTTCTTTCTCTCTTTCTCTCTTTCCTTCTTTAAGAGAGGGAGCAAGCACATGCATGAGAGGGGCACAGGAAGAGAGAGAGAGAATCCTAAGCAGACTTCACACTAAGTGCCTAGTCTGACACTGAGATCATGACCTGAGCCGAAATCAAGAGTCTGACACGCTCAACTGATTAAGGCACCTAGAAGCTTCTATATTTCTTATTAATTCTAATAGTTTGTAGATTCTTTGGGTTTTTTTTATACATACCAATTATATAAATTACAGCAGCATCACTTAAATTATGTTTTTTAGGAATAAATCTAAAGATAGGAATAAATCTAAAGAAAGAAGGATGGGCACTAACTCTATACTGGAAATTACAAATCATTTTTGAGAGACAAAGATCTAAATAAATGGAGAGAGTAATATACCATGTTGAAGGATTAGTAGTTTTAATATTGTAAAGATGTCAGAGGTAAAGATGTTAATTTATAATTCAGCATAACCCCCATCAATATTCCCAATAGTTTTTTTTTTTTTTTAATTAAATTGACAAGCTGAAAACTACAGATCTACAAAGAATGAGGAATGACTAAGTTATTCTTAAAGAACAAAACACTGGAGGAGTTAGTATATACAAACAGTAAAAACAAACAACAGGTGGTCAGCTGACTTAGGACAAAAGTGGTTAAACAGTGTAGCTCCCAATGTGGTTTTAAATAAATGATACAAGATCAAGTGAATATCATGGAAAAACGTGTATATCTTGATCTGTCTTTAGATGCCAAATACCAGAACTAACTGTAAAGGAATTACAAACTAAATGTGAACGATAAACTACTAAAGCTTTTCAGAGGAAACAGGAGAATTTCTGCCTGACTTTTAAGAGGCTGTAATTGAGGACATCCCTGAGACCACCCCAAGTTCAGTAATTCACTAACAGAGCTCAGCAAAGCTTGTATACTCATGGTTACAGTTTATACAATAAAGAATGCAGATTAAAATCAGCAACAGGAAAGGGTGCATCAGGCAGGGTATGGGAGAGACCTGGCATAGAGAGCTTCCAGTAGTTCTGTCTGAGTGGCATTGTGTGAACAGTGCTTGTTTCTCACAACAGTGATATGTGGCGATGCACACAGAGTTGTCAACCTGGGAGGCTCAACCAAACCTTGGTGCCTCGCATTTTTTTGGGGGGGGGGCGGTTAAGTTACATAGTTATGGCTCTCTTCCCACATTGCTGATCTTAGTCTTCTGCTCCTCCAGAGGTCAGTGTGATACCACATGGACCAAGACCCCCAACATAAATCACATTGTTAGTATAGACTACTTGGCATGGCTTAAGGCCCTCAGGTATACGAAGACACTCTTATGAGGCAGGACATTTCAGGGGCTTACAGTTACCTCCCAGGAGCCAGGGATGAGGGCCATACCTTTCTTTGGACGAGATTAATCTTGTTACACATCAGTAAAGAGTTCTTAAAAAAAGCTCTAAACAAAAAGGTAAAATGATAAATCGTTCTTATTAAAAACTTCTGTTCATTAAGACAATGATTAAGTCACTCAGAGTAGTAGAAAGTATCTTCAATACATATATTGGACAAAGACTGGCATCCAGATTATGTAAAGAACTCCTAGAGATTGATAAGAAAAAAACCCAATGATGGTTGGTGGGGAGGGGGACAACAAGCAAAAGACTTAAGAAGGCACTTAAAAAAATAAACCTCACCTTTAATACTAGACTTGGCAAAAATGTGGAGTAATCATACCTCTTATACAGTGCTGGTAGGAATGTTAGTTGGTACTTTGGAAAACTGTTTGGCCGTGTCTACTAAAGGTGAACATATATATACCCTGTGACCTAACAGTTTTGTTTCTAAGTGTATACCCAAGAGAAGACTCATGCATTCATTCACCAACAAACATATACTAGAATATTTATTGCCATATTGTAATAGCAAAAAACTGAAGAATATTCCAATGTCCATTAATAAAGAATAGATAAATTATGGTATATTCACCCATGGAATATGATATTGCAATATATATGATAAAACAATTTACAAGTGTGCAAATCAACATGGATGAATTTCACAAAATGAGGAAAAACCAGACAAGATGGTACGTTCTGTATTATTCTGTTTATATAAAGTACAAAATCAGTAATTGGGCATCATATTAACAGTTAGGCAATAAATACAAATGCCATGTAGTGACTGGAAGGTGCAAAAGAAAGGTTCCAAGGAAAAACAGCAACAATAATACACATGGCAATCCAAATCCAAAGAGAAAAGACACTTTCTTAAGGAAGCCAAAAATTCTGCAGAAACCTAATACCTAGATACATTGAGTTTACAAAATAAAATGTTTACTTTCTCTAAGATACTCATATTCAAGATACCTGAAGTTTTCCCAGGAGTAGGAATAATTTGATTTGCATTCACTTTACAGGCCATTCTTAAAGAGAAAATCTGCTTTAAAGGTAAATTTAACCTCTTAAAAAGGGAGACCTACAACTTTTAAATGACTTTTTTTATGGTCTGTATTCATCAAGGGTTTAAAAGCAGTGTGTCACCTTTTTGCACAAATATGGTGTAATAAAATGTGTTATCTTTGTCCCTGGTTCCTGACACAAAGCTTCTGAAACCTTTGGAATTTCCTTAGTGATAAGGCAGGTCTCTAGTAGCTTCAGGATGGGGGCTGGTCACCAGAAAGACCAATCCATGATTATGAGTGTGGAACTTTCAGTCTCACCCCAAACTTTCAGGGAGGGGAGAGGGGCTGGAGATTGAGTTAATCACTAATAGGAAATAATTTAATCAATTGTGCCTATGTAATCTTTATAAAACCCCTAATTGATGGGATTCAGAGAATTTCCCAGTTGAACTCATTAAGGTGCTAAGTGGGTAGTGTACTTCTTCCATTTGACTGTTCCTGAGTTAAACTGGTAATCACAAGTAAAATGCTTTTCTAAGTTCTGTGATTTGTTCTAGTGAGTTATCAAACCTAGGGAGGCAGTCGGATGAACTCAAGAATACTTAGTTTGCTGAGCAGAACTATAGGTATCATTGGCACCCTATTTGCCTAGCTTCTGAATTGTGTGCAGTCTTGAGAGACTAAATTCCTTTTTTTAAAAAATATTTCNAGTTAAACTGGTAATCACAAGTAAAATGCTTTCCTAAGTTCTGTGATTTGTTCTAGTGAGTTATCAAACCTAGGGAGGCAGTCGGATGAACTCAAGAATACTTAGTTTGCTGAGCAGAACTATAGGTATCATTGGCACCCTATTTGCCTAGTTTCTGAAGTGGGTGCAGTCTTGAGAGACTAAATTCCTTTTTTTTNACACATGAACCATGAGATCATGACCTGAGCTGAAGTTGAAAGCTTAACCGACTGAGCCACCCAAGTGCCCCGGGACTAAATTCTTAAACTGCTAGAGCTTGATTTGAATTGAATTGTTAGACATATAGTTGGTATGAGAATTAGTTAATGTGTATAAAAAAACTGTCAACAAATATCTCTTTCTACAGTGACAGTTATGATCTGATTTGTGACCTCCCCCGCCCCTACATTCATATGTTGAAATCCTAACTCCCAGCAGCTCAGAAAGTAACCATATTTGGAGGCAAGTTCTTTAGAAAGATGATTAAGTTAGATGAGGCCATTAGGCAGGGTCCTAATCCAATCTGACTGATGTCCTCATAAACAGAGGAAATTTGGATACATAAACGGATACCAGAGGTATGTACACATACAGAGAAAAGACCATGTGAAGAGGCAGCAAATGTACAGCCATCTACAAGCCAAGGAAAGAGACTTCAGAGGAAATAAGCACTGCTGGCACATTAATCTTAGACTTTCAGCATATAGAACTTTAAGAAAATAAATTTCTGCTGTTTAAGCCACCCAGTCTGTGGTATTTTGTTATGGCAGCCCTAGCAAAACTAACAAATTTATTATTTGATTTTATATCCTTATTTCAGACCAGATTAATTTACACTGATTTTATATACTTATTTCAGACCAGACTTTTTAGCCTGGAAATTTTAGGACTACTTAATTAGTATCCACATCACATGCTATCCCAGCCCAAGGATTTGAATCATGATTTTCATACTTGAAAACTAGCACATGAATTACACAACAGTAACATGAAAGATCAAGTGGAAGAACATCTCAAAGCACAGAACAAAAATACAAACAGATGGAAAGTATGAAAGAAAAGATCAGAGAACTGAAGGACACATACGGAAGACCCAATAGTGAATAGCACAGGATTTCCAAAAGGAGGAAGAATAATGATGCAGTAGCATCAATAATTAAATATTTTATAGAAAAAAATGTCTTGAACTTGAGAAAGCTATTTGTCAACAAAATAAAAGAACTCATTTTGGCAGGATTGATAAAGAAAAACACTATTGAGGAAAATAAGACCATAGACTCAAAAGTTAAAATAAGAGTTATTTACTAAAAATGACATTGCAGAAAAGGAAGAGAGTTCCTATCAGCTATTGCAGAGTAATCATTACTGATTTTTTCTTCTTTTCTTCTTTTATTTAAAGTTTTTTTTAATGTTTTTTACTTTAGAGAAAGAGACAGAGTGTGAGTGGAGGAGGAGCAGAGAGGGAGACAGAATCTGAAGCAGGCTCCAGGCTCTGAGCTGTCAGCACAGAGCCTGATGCAGGGCATGAACTTACAAGCCATGAGATTATGACCTGAGCTGAAGTGGGATGCTTAACCGACTGAGCCACCCAGGCACCCCAATAACCAAATTCTTAATACATCAAAATTATCATGGTTTATTTGTACACAGTACTGCAATCAAACCCCAATTCCAAGATTTACATTATAGTCAATAGAAAATATAGGACCTCAGTAACAGTTAATGAAAAAGGAAATACCAGCAATCACAAATTAACAAATTTACAATATTAGAAGCTAGGTAATTTAGTATAATTTATATCTAGCAAAAGACTATATGATCCATTAATTCCAATACAATCAAGATATCATTTAATTGTCAATTAGTTGTTTGTAAATATGTGAAGATTGATAAAATATATCACTCAGCACAACTGAGGAAGTAGTAAAGGAAAGGACTATAATCAAACAGCAAAGAAAGCAGATCTCAAGACATGGGAAAATAGAGTAAATGAAAGAATGATGAGCTCTGACACAATTGTTACCTAAAGATATATCTAAACAGAGATGCAGAGTGAATGAGTATTCATAATATAAACACTAACTGATGCTTCTTGAAATAAAAGTGGCATACTGCAAAGGAACCCTGATAATAGACTCTGACTAAAGGCAATTAAAGTATATCAACTAATTCAAAAAATTTGGGGCCAGGGAGAGGTGAAATAAAAGTATTCCAAAGGGCTTATCCAGTGAAGCAACAGAGTACCTAGCAAACAGAAATAGTTAGTATCTTATTTCCATTTAACCCTTACTTTCATATGGATTTCATTTTGAATATATGAAAATATCACCAGTTGCATGAAAAAGTGCAATAGAATTTCATAATTAAGGAAAAGAGAAGAGTAATGATCAAACAAGAAAACTGAATAAGAGAAATACTTAAAGGAAAATAAGGAAATATTCTTAAAAATGCAAAGCAGGATGAAAGAAATAATACATAAATGATTAACTTCCCCAATGTATAAAATAGCTTCTTGGATTGGGTTGAAAAAGATAAAAGAAACCTATCAATATATTCTTTTTTTTTAAAAAGTGTTTAAACAAAGTAGTGAAGAAATGTTGAAAATTAAAAAAAAGGCATAAAAGATAAACAATTGCGTGTAAAAAATGGAGGAAAGATGTTATTATCAGATAAAATGTATTAAGATTAAAAGTTCTAAATAAGATAAAGACTATACAATGACAAAAGGCATAGTTTACAAAGAGCATATGATAGAAGCCAGTTTTTAAGCTCTTATCTCTTCAAATTTATTTTATCTCTCAGCTTCAAATTTTACTGTTCTATATTTTGCTTTGTAATGCTGGAATTAGAACTCTGAAAATTGCATTTATGACTGGTCATTTTACTTCTTGTCAACCTCTGGCAATAGGGGTGCAATAAAAGGTTATCACAAGACAAAGAAGAAAAAAACTGTTCTTTTCTTACCATTTGTGTTGTGTTCCTCTTAGCATCACCCTAATAAAGTTTTACTCTGGCAGCTTCAAAATACAAGCAGGTAGTGAGAAGCCATTGTATCTTGTTGGTGTCTATGCAGGGACAAGCAGAGAGAGGTAATGGAGTATCTGATTGACCAGAGAATAGAAGAGCCCCACATAAAGTAAAAGTTACTCACTGGAAATCATAGCAATTCAACTGGAGAACAGTACATAAAACTGGAAGAGGTTTAGCATATTCCAATAAACAGTAAACTGGCTAGTTCCATAAGTTTTTGTAACTGACCCACTAGGACTTCCTCCAAGTACAAGGCTTCAGACTAAAGAAACTGCTGGGATGAAACAAAATTGTTTAGATTAGGAACAACTGAAATGAAGGAAAAAGAAGGTCCAGATAAAAGGGAAAAGGAAGCAGCTAGAATCTGCCCCCAGCAAGCCATTGTAGTTTTACTAATATGTGAAAACAATGTAAAAAGAATCTCATAAGTAAAGAAGCTATCTGAACTAAATCTTCTAAGATTTATGAAAAGTAAATCAGCATAGAAATGAGCATTAAAAAACTATTGAAATCAAATACTGGACAAATAACTACAAGAAAATATGACATAATAGAATAAACCAAAGAAAGCAAACATGCTAGAAAGACATATTCAACATATATGTATATTGAAACATACCATTTCCAAATGAGATAAAAAATTAGGAAAAATATAAGATGAAAAAATAAGAATCAGAACTAGGAAAACTCATAAATTAGTTGATACAGCTCAAAGAAGAATTGAAAACTATATCTGATCTGATCAATAAACTAGAGAAAATATATGCCCCAAACTCAAGTAATCTCTTATTAGAAATAGATTAAAAGAAGAGAATTAAAACAAAAATAAAACAAAATGAAGAGATAAAAGAGATTTGAGAGAAAATGACAAATACTGAAGATCTAAAAAGAAGATTCAGCATATGAAAATGCAGTTCCTTAAGAAAAAATAGGAAATCTGGGTAATAGAGCAAATACTAAAAAACTTGCTGAATGTATTATTATAAAGTGTATATTAGTAGAGCACACTATTACCTGATAATATCAACCCAGAAAAATCAGGACCAAGACATATTCTAATAAAATGACTGGACTTTAAAGAAACAAAATTCCTCTGGGAATCTATGGAAAAGAGCACATATTTAATAAGGGCATCAAACTGCTATTACCATGGGATTTTTTTTAACATCCTTGGTTTATGCCAAAAAATAGAATAACCCATTTAAAATACTTAAATGTGACAAGGCATAAGTAGGATAAAGCAAATGAGTAATTATGATATATTCTAAATCTGCTATTTGTGTGACCTTGAGAACCAGATTATCATAATGGAAGAAAACAGGTACAAAATTGAAAAGGCTACATAAAAAATCTGAATTTGTAAAATCTTAGAAAAAAAAACCTATCAGCCAGCAGCAAATAGTGGTCCTGGTTTCCAGTTTATTGTTTTGTAATTTTTTTAAGGAAACCATGGCTTCTTCAAGAAATGACCGATTCCAGGTTTATACCAAAAAAAATGTACTAGAACATATTGAAATACTGCATATCAGAGAAATAATCAAAAGGATTCAGAAGTCAAATTGAGGCCCTCATTGGCCATAGATACATAAAAATCACAATGGATTGAAACTAATCAAATATGTTTAAATATGTAATTTCATAATAAACAGTATTTTTTAAAGACTTCATTGGTCACTGAGAGGCCTGTAAAGATGCTCAGTTGTTAGAAATTTTACCATATGAGGAAAAAAGTGTCTTTGTAGTTGTGATTAAGTTACAGATATTGACATGGGGAGTTCCTTAATTATCCAAGTGGCTTTTAAATATAATGACAAGTACTATTATACGGGAGGCAGTGGGAGATTTGACTACAGACAGAAAAGAATGTCATGTGGTAGAAACAGAGTCAGAGGAAGAAGATGGAGGAATGGAGTAAAGTAATGCAACGGCATACAGCACTGGTCTCTGGAAAAAAGATTCTCACCTAGAATTTGGAGTGAATGTAGCTCTGCTGAAACCTTGATTTTAGCTGCAAAAGAGTCATTTCAGACTTAAGGCCTTTATAACTATCAAAGAATAAATAGATGTTGTTTTAAGATGCCAAGTTTGTGATTGTTACAGCAGCCAAAGAAAACTAATGCAGTCAGAAATCATTATCTTAAAAATATTAATAAAAAGAGAAGCATTCATTTCTCCTTTCCTAAATGAACAATACCACTTGGTAAGTAGCAAATGAGGAAGTGTCTTATTAACCATTCCAGCTAATAAATAAAAATATTAGGATATCATAGGTATTTTATAAATACTAATAAATTAGAATTTAGACATGGAGCACAAATGGCTGCTAACATCAAAATCGAGAGAAAACATGTACCTTGAGATAAAAGATTATATTCTTACCAAAGGGATAAAAATGTAATTTTATCAAATTTCTAGATCCTAAAGACAGTTTGCAGGAAATGGAATAAAATAGAACATGTTGAATTACATCACAAGTATATAATAAAAAAAATCCAGACTATGAGAAACCAGACTGGACAAACATCTCATTTCTTCAACAAATAATTAGTAAAGAAAAGAAGGGATGACAGGAACACCTGTATATAAAAGGAGACTTAAAACACAATTCAAGTTAAGAAAAATAGGTAAGACTAAATAAACTGTAATATCCAGGGATATCCACTTGGGTCATTAAAAACCATAGAAAACAACAAAGAAATGAGTGTCATAGAAGTTGGGATAGTGTACATAGGTGGGAAGCGGCTGTCAGTGCTAAAGGGCACACAGAGATACTTCTGGGATGGTTAACCAATTTCTATTTCTTGGCCAGGATGGTGGTTATAAGGCTATTCTCTTAGACCATTCAGGCAGATATAACAAAATGCCAAAGACTAGGTAGCTTATAAACAATATTAAGTTTATTTCTCACAGTTCTGGAAGCTGGAAGTCTAAGATCATAGCACTGGTATGCTTGGGTAGTGCCCTCTTTTTAGTTGCAGACTTCTTATATCATCAGTAGGCAGAAGGGGTCAGGGAGCTCTCTGGAACCTCTTATACGAGAACTAATCCAAAGTCTCCACCTACTAATACCATCATATTTAGGGGTTAGGATTTCAACTTATGAATTTTGAAGAAGGGAAACACAAACATTTAGAACATAGCAGATACTTAACCTTACAGTAAGTCACTAAGCTACATTTTCTTTTGTGTGTTTTTCTGTAATTTTATTTTATAATAAAAAGACAAAAAAAATAAAACAAGTAAATACTACACTAGTGCTTCCACCATAAACAACTAAAATTTGGACAAAATATAGGAAAGAACTGTCTTCAGACTTTGAAAAACAGGCAGTTCAAGAGTGTGATCCTAAAGAGAAAGGAAACAATGAAATAAGTTATTCATTCATTCCACCTTTTAATTGGAGGTAGTTTACAGACTGAAATTAGGAAAGGAGAGCATGAACAGGCCTGGGAAATATTTGAATTTAGCAGAATGGAGAAACAATGTTGACCAATCAAGGCATTCCATAGAGATCCCCAAATGGTCCCACCTTAGTAATGGGGCTAAATTTTCCCACATTAAGAATATTCTGTCATCACCTGAACAAAGCTTTTTAAAAAACCTGGAATAGATGAAATAACCATGACACAGCAAAACTCAGCATTCTTTAAAGAAAGACTAAACATCCAGACTCTGTAACATCAAACTCATATTCAGCATTTGATCAAAAATTACTACACATGCAGGAAAAAATGACTAATAGCTAGGAGTGCAATTAATTAATAGAAATAAGTATAATGATGAAATTAGCAGACACATTCTTTAAAATAGTAATTATAAGTATTTTGATAGAGAGGAAAACATGAAAGTGAGAGGAATGCAAGATATGAAAAACTAAAATGAAACGTTTAGATGTAAAAAAATATATTCAAAATGAAGAAAAACAAAAACCCAAAAACAACAGATTAACATCATAGCCGACTGTACACTAAAATCAAAGGTAAGTGAACTGGGGGTCCCTGGGTGACTCAGTTTGTTAAGTGTCTAACTCTTGATCTCAGCTCAGGTCATGCTCTCACAGTTTATGAGTTTGAGCCCTGTGTCGGGCTCTGCACTGACAGTGCAGAGTCAGCTTGGGATTCTCTCCTTCTCTTTTTGCCCCTCCCCTGTTCTCTCTCTCTCAAAATAAATAAGTAAACTTAAAAGAAAAAGGAAATGAACTGAAGGTATAGCAAACAACAATAAACTGTTCAAACTAAAGGACAAAGAGAAAAGGGCCAAAAGTAAATGAACATATTGACTCTGTGAGTGTGGAACAATATCAAGTGATCTATGGATAGTGTCCCAGAAAGAGGGGGAACAGAAAATTTTTTGATGATATAGCAGTCAAATATTTTTGAAATTTGAAGAAAATTATATACTCCCAACAGCCTGAATTCCAGTTAGTCCCAAACAGAGTAGACAACCAAGAAAATCATGCCAATAGACTTCAGTTGTTGAAAATTAATGACAAAAATTCTTTTAAATGAGCCCAAGACAAAAAAAGTCATTTTACTTGTAGTGCAATCAATAGGATAAGAATATTGACTTTCATTAGAAATAATATAAGCTGGATGGTGATGGAAAAACATCTTCAAAGTTTTGTCTTCAAAGGCAGAAAGAAAAAAATCTTTAATCAGGTTCTATAACTAGTTAAAATATCCTTCAAAAATGAAGGCAAAGTAAAGACATTTTCAGATAAAGCTAAGAAAATGTATCACAACCCAGCACTATAAGAAATGATAGAGGAAGTTATTTTAGACTGAATAAAAATAATGCCAGATAGAAATTGGTTCTATACAACTGTTCTAATAATCCAGTTAAAGATAGAGATTTTCAGGCTATGTGAAAAAACAAGGCAAACTTTATGGTGTGCACTTTGAATATAAAGACAGTGGTAGGTCTTTAGTTGTAAAAAAGCTAAAGTGGCTATATTAATATCAAAAAATAAGGTGAAGTGATAATACCAAAGTAAAGAATGCTATCTTATAATAATTAAAGGATCAATTTGAGAGGGCATAAAAATCCTAAACATGTATTCACCTAATAACTGAGTTTCAAAATGCATGAAGCCAAAACTAAAAGAACTGAAAAGAAAATTAATCTATAATTATGATTGAAGATTTCAGCACAATTTAGTAACTGATAAAGGAAATTTACAGAAAATTATTAAGTTTACGGAAGACATGAACAATATCATCATGCCTGCCCTAAACTGAAATATAGAAAATTACATTCAACAAAAAAATGTATATTCCTTTGAGTGCATAGGAAATATTCATCAAAATAGACTATATGTGGAGCCACAAAAAATTTTCTATTAAATGTAAAATAACCAAAATCATCCACAAAAAATTTTCTATTAAATGTGAAATAACCAAAATCATACAGCATTATTCTCTGACCATAATGAAATGAAATAAAAGAATTATCTTAAATAAATACCTAAATATTTGAAAACTAATCTACACAGTTTTAAATAACCCAGATTCAATGAATAAATAACATGGTGAATTAGAAAAAAAATGTTGAAATGAAATATATTATTTTTGAATTAAAATGAGAATAACACACTAAAGTTTTTAGAGGCAGCTAAAGTGATGCTTAGAGAGAAATTTATAGCCTTAAGTGCTATTATTTTCTTGAAAAATAATGATATTAATATCTTAATGCTATTAATGATAATATTAATTTTTTAAAAATCAATGATCTAATCTTTTATATTAAAAGGTAAAAAAATTAAGTTCAACATAAGTAGAAGGAAGGAAATAAGGAATAGAGTAATGAATCAAAATAAATAATAAATAGAATAAATATCAGTTGAACAAAAATCAGTAAAATTGATAAACCTCTTGCTAGATTGATCAGAAAAAAAATGAAGACAAAAATTTCCAAAGAGAGGAATAATAAAGGGGAAAACTCTGTAGAGCTTATAGGACAAATTTCATGATAAAATGAACTACTTAAAATTGATAAATTGAAACTGAAAGATCAAGTGAACAAAATTGACACAGGGGAAAAAATAAGTATGTCCAAAGTTCTCCTATTAATAAAAAGGAAATTTATTATTTAAAAACTCCCAACTTCTAAAACAAAGAGCATCATTCCCACATGGTAGGACTGGTAAATTTAAGGAAATATTAAAAGAAAATTGACACTAATCTTACATAGATTTGAGAAAACAGTGGGAATTAAATACTTCCAACTCATTTTAGGAGGCCAACACTGTCCTAATACCCTAAAACCAGACGGAGACATTGCAAAGAAATAAAACTACAGATCAATATCCCTCATGAACATAGATGAAAATATTCTTATCAAAATATTATAAATCTAATCCAGAAAAATATAAAAATATCATTACCAAGTAGTATTCTGGAAATGCAAAATTGATTTAACTGTCAAAAAAACACAGATATTTGACTCGAAATGGATCAGAGGTCTGAACATAAAGGCTAAAACATTATGAAACTTCTAGAAGAAAACCAAGGCAAAATTATTACAGAACAGGGATAGACAAAGATTTTTGAGAAAACATACCAAAACCTCCCATCATAAAAGCAAAAAATGATATATTTACTTATCAAAATTAAAAAAACTCTTTAATTTTTAAATTGCTTTTTGTAAATTTTATAGTTTAATAAATTATTTAATAAAGTAAGGAATTAAAGTGACTGGTACAGTGGTTATAAACCTATTGAGAGAGGGGTACCTGGGTGGCTCAGTCAATTGAGCATCTGACTCTTGATTTCGGCTCAGGTCATGATTCTGTGGGTGTGAGATCAAACTTCACATCAGGCTATGTGCTGAGCATGAAGCCTGCTTGAGATTCCCTCTCTCCCTTTCTCTCTCCCTCTCTCTTTGCCCCTCTCTTCTAATCATGGTTGCTCTCTAAAAATAAATAAATAAATAAGTAGATAAATAAATAAATGTTGAGAGACTGGGCATGTGAGACTTGAGATGTAATTGTTTGAATACATAAATTTCAGGCATCGATGAAGAGATCATCCCAATTCTGTTGACTTCCTGAAGTAATGCTCAGTGCCAAGAAGTCTCTTCAATCTTTAAAAATCTATCTGGCAAGGTAAGGCCACACTTCATCCCAAAGTAGAATGTGGAAAACAGCTGTATGTCTTAGGACTAATTTAAAATCTCATATTCTTTTGTAAAAATGATTTATGATTCTGACTTTCCTACTACTTTTCTCCTTTTCAGTCTTAATTGTCAGCTGTTGGTTTACAGTGCTTATCCAACTTATCCTTACTGAATTGTATGTCTTTGCATGATGCTGTAGAGGTGCTGAAAGATCCATAGTGATAACTGCCTTTCTTCTTCTCTTCTGTGCTTCCAACTCAGGATTGTTTTATTATCCATTCTGTAGGTGTAAATCTGTATTATAATGTGTTTCCTGACACAGGTACAGTCTTAGTTCCTTTTGAAGTGGATTTCATAAATGTTATTATTATCATTTTAGGTTTTGAAACAGTATCTTTTTTTTTCTCAGTATTGAGATACAATTGATATATAATACTGTATAAGTTTAAGGTGTACAGCATTGTTTGACTTACATATTTGTGACAAGATGACCATGGTGAGTTTAATTTCTATCACCTCATACGGATACAAAAAAAATGAAATAGAAAGTGTTTTATCCTGTGTGATAGGATCTCCTAGAATTTATTCTCTTAACAACTTTCAAACATACCATACAGAAGTGTTAACTATAGTCATCATGTACATTACATCTGTAGTACTATTTATAATTGAAAGTTTGTACCTTTTGATCACCTCCATCCAATTCCACCCTCCTTCACCCACTGCCTCTGGTAAACACAAATCTGATCATTTTTTTCTTTGTTTTTTTTTTTTTATGAACTTGGAAATTTGATTTTTGTTTTATTTTTTAAAATTGTTTTTAATGTTTATTTTTGAGAGAGAGAGATAGAGTGTGATTGGGTGAAGGGCAGAAAGAGAGACACACACACAGAATCTGAAGCAGGTTCCAGGCTCTGAGCTATTAGCACAGAGCCTGATGCAGGGCTCAAACTCAGAACCACAAGATGATGACCTGAGGTGAAGTCGGAAACTTAATCAACTGAGCCACCCAAGGTGCTCTCATTGTTTTGTTTTGTTTTTTTGTTTCTTTAGAGTCTACATATAAGTGAGATCATACAGTATTTTTCCTTATTTCACTTAACATAATATCTTCAAAGTCAATTGGTGTTTTCCCAAATGGCAGGATTTTGTTCATTTTTATTTTGAATAAGATTCCATCGTGTGTGTGTGTGTGTGTGTGTGTGTGTATGTATATACTACAACTTTTTTATCCATTTATCCATGTATGGAGATGTAGGTTGTTTCCATGTCTTACATATTGTAAATAATGCTACGGCTAGCATAGGGGTGCAGATTATCTTTTTGACATAGTATTTTCATTTCCTTCTCCTATATATTCCCATATGTGGAATTACTGGTTGTTCTAATTTTAAGTTTCAGAGGAACCTCCTTACTATTTTCCATAGTAGATGTACCAATTTATCATCCCACCCACAGTGCACAAGTGTTTCCTTTTCTCCACATCCTTATGAGCATTTGTTATCTCTTATCTTTTTTATTGTGGCATTCTAACAGATGTGAGGTGATATTGTGGTTATTTTTTTTATTCTTGAGAGAGAGTTAGAGACATCATGAGCAGGGTAGAGTCAGAGAGAGAGGGAGACACAGAATCTGAAGCAGGCTCCAGGCTCTGAGCTAGCTGTCAGCACAGAGCCTGATGCGGGGCTCGAACCCATGAACTGTGAGATCATGACCTGAGCTGAAGTCGGACGCTTAACTGACAGAGCCACCCAGGCACCCCTGTGATATTATGGTTTTAATTTGGATTTCCCTGGTGATTATTGGTCCTGAGCACCTTTTTATGTACCTGTTGGTCATTTGTATATCTTCTTTGGAAAAAGTCCATTCAGATCCTTTGCCCATTTTTTAGTTGGATTATTTGGGGGCTCTGATACTGAGTTGTATAAATTTTTTTTATATATAGTTTGGATATTAGCCCCTTATCAGATACATAGTTTGCAAGTATTTTTTCTCCATTTTCACTTTGGTCAATTTCTTTTGTTGTTTTCGTTTTTGTTTTCTGTGTAGAGCTTGTTAGTATGATGTAGATTCACTTATTTTTTCTTTCTTTATTACTTGTGCTTAGGTAGGTGCCATATCCAAAAAATTGCCATGACCATTTCCTGTGTTTTCTTCTAGAAGTTATATGGTTTCCAATCTTAACCTTTAATCCATTTTGAGTTCATTTTTGTGAGCAGTGTAAAACAAACAGGTTTTAAGTTTAAATTTTTTATATGGGACTATCTACAATTTTTCTAGTACCATATATTGAATAGACTGTCTTTTCTCCATTGAGTATTCTTGGCCCTCTTGTCAAATATTTATTGACCAGAATAAACGTGGGTTTATTTCTGGGTTCTTGATTCTGCTCCTTGGTCAATGTGTCTGCTTTAATGCTGGTATCATATTATTTTGATTACTATACCTTTATAATATAGCCTGAAATCAGGAAGGAAGATGCTTCCCACTGTGTTCTTTTCTCAACATAACTTCCCTTTTAAAGATCCCATTAAAATGAAAAGGCAAGCCATAGATTGGAAAAATATTATATACATATGTCTATTAAAATATATATATAATTATATAATGTAGTAAATGTATATTATAATTATATTTTATAAAAGATTATATGTAAATAATATGTAAGTGGCAAATAAATACTGAGAAAAATGTTCACTCTCAATAGTCCTCAGAAAAATGCAAATTGAAACTCAGATGAACAAATGACTATATATCTTTACCATGGCCAAGATGAAAAGAATTAGAAATATAACTTACGGGCAAGAATGTGAAACAACAGGAACTCAAACATTGCTGGTTGGATTGTAAAATTGTATAACCCTTTAGAAAACTGATTAGAAGTTTTACACATTATTTAATAAAACGTTTACACAAATAAGTCAATGTCAAGAAATAACCTAACAATTTACCCTTTTCAAAAAATGAAGAGAAAATTATATAGAAATTTATCCCAGTAACAATCAGTGCTAGAAGACTATAAAACATTATTTACATTTTCCCCAGGAAAAGAAAGAACATCCTAAGAATTTGATATAAAACCAAATTATTGCGCAAGTTTAGTCTCATAGACATTTCAAACCTATAAAAATTAGAGGATAAGTTATATTACTTTTATAAAGGAAACCACTGAAATTATTATAAAGAAAATAAACATGCTTAAAATTAAACCATAGAAAAAAAACTGGTAGCAAATATTTATAAAAGAAGAAAACATAAAACAATTTGACAGAACTAAGTCCAAATATATCTCTCAGATCAATAAATTTATATGGAATAAACTCACCTAGTAAAGAAAACTGTTAGATTAAATCACAAAGGAAAACCCAAGTATAAATTGTAGTTTAACGAGATCCAATCTAATCGAGAAAGGTTGAAAATTAATATATGGGCATAGACATAACTGCAAGTACAAACAAAATGAAAATAGGGGATATTGCGTGTTTTTTCCCATTTTACGAGAAATAATTGACATACATCACTGTATAAGCTTAAGGTGTACAGCATGATGGTTTGATTTACATGTTATAAAATGACTATCACCATAGTTTACATCCTCCATCTCATATAGATACAAGAAAAAGAAAAAAACCCAATGTCTTCTTGTGATGAGAACTCCTAAATTCTACCCTTTTAGTAACTTTCCCATGTACCATACAGCACTGTTAACTATAGTCATTATGCCGTATATTACATCCGTATTATTACTTTATATGCTAAAGATAAATATATGATATAAGACAAATATAAGATAACTGGAAGTTTGTACCTTTTGACCACCTTCTTCCAATTCCCCTCTCCTCATCCTTGTCTCTGGTAGCTACCATTATGGTCTCTTTCTATGAATTTGTTGTTCCTTTTTTTTTTTAGATTCTACATATGATCTCACCTAGAGATCACACAGTATTTGTATTTCTCTATCTGACTTATTTCTTTTAACATAATGCCTTTAAGGTCCATTCATGTTGTTGCATGGCAGGATTTCCTCTTTTTATGGCTGCATAATATTCCATTGTATATATACACCACAACTTCTTTATCTATTCATCTGTCAATGGACAATGTATTGTTTCCATGTCTTGGCTATTGGCTATTGGCTATTGGCAATAATGCTGCTATGAATATGGGGATATAGATGTTTTTTCAAGTTATGTGTATGTTTACATGTATTAGTTTTTTCACACTAATTGCTAGATGCTTATCAATCCCATTTCCTCTTCCACATGGGGCCACTACCTTTCTCAGCCCAGACTGCAATATGGATATGGTCTTGTGACTGGATTCTGGCCAAAGTAATGTGGTGGGTAAGATACACCCACTTCAGGCCTGACAATAAAATGTTTCATGCAGTCTTCTCACTTTTTTTTCTTGGCCAACTATAAACAAAAGATTTAACATAAAATTCTGAAGGAGCTATATAAGATGGCCTGAACTAAATTGCTCTTTTCAAAATATCAATATATAGTTAATAGATTATACTTATTTCTCTATAGAGTATGCCCTTCATACCAAAAGGTGACATCTTCAGGGGTGATTTCCTCATTCCAGGGCCTATATCTACTTAAATCCCAACTATCAGATATCCTTAAGCTTCAGTTGAAAGTTAATGTTGAAATATTCCTGGGTAAGGCCATAATAAAATTCATTTTCATTCACCTACTTTCTTCCATGTAGAGGTTATCAATCATCAAGACTTGTACAACTGTTAATATTTCCAGGCCAGTCCAATCATTTAATGAAAATGATCTCATTCCTATCACATCCTTTTGTCTAGATAATTCCTTTTTCTGTACTGTGTACTCACTTTTTTTTTTAATGTTTTATTTATTTCTGAGAGAGAGAGAGAGACAGCATGAACAGGAGAGGGTCAGAGTGAGAGGGAGACACAGAATGCAAAACAGGCTCCAGGCTGTGAGCTGGCTGTCTGCACAGAGCCCGACATGGGGCTCGAACCCACGAACCGTGAGATCATGACCTGAGCCGAAGTCGGATGCTTAACCGACTGAGCCATACTGTGTACTCACTCTTGACATAGGTTTATAGTTTTGGGTTCTTCTGGAAGCTGATCTTTTAACTATAAACTAGTTGCCAACTCTTACTTACCACTTTTTTTAGTAAATATATCTTGTTACACTCTCCTGGAACCACTTTTCAAATCTCTCCTTTAACCCATCTGCAGTCCTAATATTTTCTTTCATACAAAGTTGAGTTTTCTGGTTTTCCTTTTCAAGATCTAAAGAATTTCTGGCTATGACATTTATAGATATTTTTTGCAGATTATCTGGTGATTATAACTAGTGATAAAGTGTTGAATTATATCAGTGTATTAAAACGTATTTAACACATTTTAGATTTCAAAGTCCTGTTGAACTTCTAAAATCTCAACCTTATCCAATCACTGTTGACAAAATGATTGATGTTATACTCCTTTAAATGTTTCCATATGAGATTATTTAAATTCCCCCTCCTTCCCCTCCCCCATCTTTCTGGAGTGTTGTACTTCCTCGGCTGAAATCAAATATTACTTTAAAAGTTTGGGCAATATAATGGCCTCCCTTGCCTTTTAGACCTTTGGCTCCAGTAAAGTTTAAAAGTACATCATTGAAGGTTAATTTATCCTCTGTTAACTTATAAAGCTGGCTCATATTCTCCAAGTCTACTTGCCAATATTATTCCCATATCTAAAATACCCTATTGTTCTCTGAAAGCGAAAGTAAAAAGGTGCTTTATTATGAAGAGCATAAACATTTTTTTCACTTAAAGATTGTGCTACATGATTCAATTTTTCTTTTTGTTTCTCTTTAACTGCCTCTGAAAAACAGGAGACACAGTCCATTAGCTAATAGTTCCTGGGAAATAGTAAATCCCTAAACAAGTACTGTGCCTTGTTAAATGCAGAGAATTTATTAAAATAGTGGTTGTATTACTTTTCTCAAGCTGGGTGGCTTTAAAAAAGAATGCCAAAATCCATTGTCTCATGGTTCTGGAGGCTAAAAGTCTAAAATCAGGTGTCTACAGGCCTGTGCTTTTCTGAGGCCTATCAGGGAATCCTCCCTATTACATCATTCTAGCTTTTGGTAGTTTGCCAACAAATTGTGGCATTCTTTGGCTTGTAGATGCATTACTCTGTCTTCACATGATATTCTCCCTGTGTCTCCTCCTGGAAGTATTCTTCCTTTTGAATCTCAAACATCTGGACCAGCAGAGTGTAAGATTGTGGGTACAGGAGGCAAAAAAAAAAAAAAAATTGCTGGTGAACACTAGGAGTAACAGAGTGATGCCACTCCCATATTATCCAGGAGGCTATTTATGTTTAAATTAGCATCCAGTATATAGTTTGTTTCTCCCATAACCATGAGTCACAGGTCCAGGAATCAAGGGATAGAAATGGAGAAATGTGAATGAATCCTATTACTATTAAATACAACTCTTTTCTGTACTCCAAAGGCTGACTGATAATAGTGCTTTGCTGATTGGTTAAAATTCACTCTTAAAAAATAAACTTTCAGCAGTAAATAATTACTAATATAAATGCATAATGATATATTGCTTACATGTAAATTATTCTTTAATTTTAAATTTTATTTAAATCCAAGTCAGTTAACATATAGTGTGATAATTATTTCAAGAGTAGAATTCAATGATTCATCATTTATATATGCTCATTCCAGTGCTCATTCCAACAAGTGCCCTCCTTAATGTCCATCACCCATTTAGCCCATTCCACTACCCAACATCCCTCCAAAACTTTCAGTTTGTTCTCTGTATTTAAGAGTCTCTTATGGTTTGCCTCCCTCTCTGTTTCTTTTTTAAATTTTTTAATGTTTATTTATTTTTGAGAGAGAGAGAGAGACAGAGCTAGTGGGGAAGGGGCAGAGAGAGAGAGAGGGAGACATAGAATCTAAAGCAGGCCCCAGGCCCCAAGCTGTCAGCACAGAGCCTGACTTGAGGCCTGGACTCAAGGTCATGACCTTAGCTGAAGTCGGATGTTTAACCAACTGAGTCATCCAGGTGCCCGTGCCTCCTTCTGTTTTTATCTTATTGTTCCTTCTCTCCCCTTATATTTATCTTTTTTGTTTCTAAAATTCCACATATTAGTGAAATCATATAATATTTCTGTTTCTCTGACAGACTTATTTTGCTTAGCATAATGTACTCTAGTTTCATTCATGATGTTGCAAATGGCAAGATTTCATTCTTTCTGATTACCAAGTAATAATCCCATTGTGTGTGTGTGTGTGTGTGTGTGTGTGTGTGTATATATAACAGGTATAATCATTGGGGTGCATGTACCCCTTTGAATCAATTTTTTTATCCTTTGGATAAATACCTAGGTGTGATTGCTGGGTCATAGGGTAGTTCTATTTTTGATTTTTTGAGGAACTTCCTTACTGTTTTCCAGAGTGGCTGCACCAGTTTGCATTCCCACCAACAGTGCAAAAGTGTTCCCTTTTCTCCACATCCTTGCCAACGTCCGATCAAATAATTTTAAGAATAAAAAAGCAGTTAGAGCTGAAAATGATCATTTCTTTTTAAAAAATGTTTATTTATTTATTTTGAGAGAGAGCTCTGTACACAAGTTGGGGGGAGCAGAGAGAGACAGAGAGAATCCCAAGCAGGCTCCACATTCAGTATGGAGCCCTACATAGGGCTCAATCTCATTACTGTGAGATTGTGACCTGAAGCAAAATCAGGAGTCGTACACTTAACTGACTGAGCCACCCAGGAGCCCTGAAAATTATTATTTCTTGATCATGAGAGGTTTTTTTAGCCATAGCCTAAAAAGACCTCATCCATCATCCAAAATAATTTTCACAATAATTTCATGTATCAATTCTAAGGACATTTAAAAAGTTGTAGGGACAATATTTCCTTTTATATATGTTTTCTGTAGTAAAGGATTATAACTCATCAGTGCCAGTGTTTAGGTCATAGGTATAACTCGCAGAGGAAGTAATTCACTTTGAAAGGAAATGACTGCTCCACTTTGTTTAAAAACAGTCCAGTGTTTTAAACTTAATAGAGGAAAAAAATACACCCTTATGTATAGATGATGATCTAAATTTATATCTGCAGCTCTGATTGCTTCTCTGAGCTCCAGATATACATATCAGCCATAATGACCCTATCCACTGGGATGACCATTATACACCTCAAACTTAACCTAGTCCTTCCAGAACTCTTGTGTCAGCTCTTTATCCCCATCTTAGTAGAAGTTAAACTCCAAGAATTCTTATTTCCTCTTTCCTTCACACCCTATATTCAACCTATCTGCAACAACTGTTGGATTTACTTTCAAATTATATCCCAACCATTTCTTGAAAGCTCTACTGCTACTGCCCGAGTCCAAATCACCATCATCTCTCACCCTAACTACTACAGTAATCTGCCTCTTTTATGAGACCATTACCCTACCAGCCTGTCTCCATGAGGAAGCCAAGGTGATATTGTTACAACATAAATTAAACCATATCTCTTACTCTACAGCTCAGAATATTGCCCAATGTCCTTGTCTTGGTTTAAGGAGCTACGTACACTTCTGTATGACCTCATCTTGTACCACTCTCCCCCTACCACTGCTGTAGTCACACTGTCCTTTCAGCTCTTCCTGTGAACAAACCAAACTTGTTCAGATCTCCTTGTTATTTTTTTTACCTTTCAGTCCTCACATCATTTAGGTGTCTGGTCAGATGTTCCTTGAGAAACTTTTTCTGATCCCTCTAAAATGTATCCCTCCCCACTACTTAATTCCTTTGACTCCTTGATTCATTTTCTTCATAGGAATTGTTTAAATTTTGCTTTCACACTAATTGTCCCCCTCACATGAATAGGAGTTTTGCCTTTTTCATG
The DNA here is from genome assembly GCF_008692635.1 of Crocuta crocuta. Taxonomy (NCBI): domain Eukaryota; kingdom Metazoa; phylum Chordata; class Mammalia; order Carnivora; family Hyaenidae; genus Crocuta; species Crocuta crocuta. Next base: position 6,074,176 of record NW_027528873.1, on the reverse strand, counting down.
GCTCCATCTCTAGTGCCTGGTGCAGTGCCCATTGCTTAGACAGAAATTTAAGTATTTTTGAATGAATGGATGAATGCATTTATTTAAATATTCATTATTCTAAAATTGAGGCAAAATAGTTTAATTTAAAAAGGTATAATGCTAGCTTACTAAAGAGTTACATTGCTTTGGAAAAATCTCAGTTAAAATTGTTTGCAATTTGCTTTTATGAAGAGTTAATCTGCTGAGTGACTCAACCATTAATAGGCATGCCTAGTGTCAGATGCAGGCATTATAAAGGAAAAAAAAAGGATGAAGAATATATAATTTGTCTTCATCCACAGCAGTGGTTTTCTACCTTGGTCATACATTAGAATCACCTGGGGAGGTTGTAAAAGTCTGATAATCAGGCCAGATGCCAGAATAAGTAATTTAGAATCTTGAGGATTGTATCTAGGACTTCATTAATATTAAAAAAAAATTTCCCCAGCTGATTATAATGGACAACAAAGATTGAGAACCACTAATTCATGAGGCAGGAGGCTTTGTAAAACTATTCCTGATACTGACAACAGTAAACAAGATATTCCAATATTTGTTCAAGTAATTAATTAATGAACTAATGAATGAATGGGTGAATGTAAAGGATGCTGATAGCCAGTTGAACTGAACACCATTTGAAAACCATTCAGAGGGTTTGGTCTACCAATAAGGTTGCTAGATTTAGCAAATAAACATATAGGATTCCTAGTTACACTTGAAATTTAGATAAAGAAGGATCTTTTTTTAAGTAGTGTATATCCCAAATATTTCAGGGAGCCTATACATACTAAAAAATGTATTCATTATTTGCCTGAAATTGAAATTTAGTGGGCATCCTATATTTTATGTGGCGACCCTACTGACTACTAATGAAGGAACAGTTAAGGTTGTTCTCTTGTAAAATTCAGTATGTTAAAATATTTAAAAGAATTCACTGTTGACGTGGTAATTTAATCCTCTATCTTCAGCCTTACAAAGCTACCATAAAAACAGTCTATTATCCTTACAAATGAATTTAATTTTGTCTTTTTAAGCTATTAATAGAGCAATCATAAAAATGAGGTGAGTTCTTACGCATTATAGATTTTCCAAATGAACTTAGAATTTAGATTCTTCAGTAACTGTTTTTGAACTACCAACTCTTATACCCTAGAGTATAAAAAGAAGATTCAAAGTGTTTTTAGGACCTATAAAGTACACTTTCAACATAACCTCCAACTCAGGGACTATATTTTGCATTCTCTTCATACTCCTATAAAGCGTGAGAAAGACAGGAATGCTTCAGACCATGGACCTTTGTTTCTTCCTATCTATTTTCTTCTCTTATCATACTGACCAGCTAAAACTAAGATTATGTGGTGATAGTGAATAAAACTTTACTTTAATGATGGAAAAATAGAATAATTGAAATAAATCAGTTGAATAATTGGTCATTCAAACAGAAGTCTCAAAGACATTACCTTTTTCTTAAAGGATCCATAGAAGATCCCACCTTTTGCAAATGCAGATAAACACCCTTCCACCAATGGGTGGACTACTCATGTGTTCAGAAATTCTTCAATAGGTGGGTGACCCAAAGAAGTATAAATTATGGTTCATTATAAGTGTGGAAGGAATGGAATGGTGAAAAGGCAAAACAGGAAAAACTATTCACATTTCTAACATTTCCTTTCTCAATATGCTAATTATTATGGACTAATTCCATGCTTCCTGCAGAATTTGCTTGAAGTGGCTTGCTGAGAATTAAATGGTCAAAAAAACTTGATTTTCTGTCAACAATTTCCTTTATTGTTTGAAGACCTCTTCTTCAAAACTTGCCCAAATGTTGTAACAAAAATCAAACTTTTGCAGCAATTTTTCTGGTTATATACCATTTCTTTCTAGACATTTTAGCAACCAACCCTAAATCTAACGATGGATAAAGAAACTCAGAAGAGGAAACTCAGAAGAGGAAAAGGTCTATTCAGGTAGAAATTTTAATTCATCTATTTCGTAATTCTGAGACTATTTTAGTAAGGGTACAATCAGGCAAGCTGTATATTTTCTGCATATTGCTCTGGCTGACAATCTGCATGAGGGTACAAGAGCATTAGAACTCAAATAGATTTTTCTGACATGGGGTATATCTAGCATCCTGCTCTTTCATAAACATTACTACACCTTTTTCAGAGCTTGAGATGACATAATCATAGGCTGTGTAAATTTTAAGCAACCACACTATTTAAGATATCTGATGTAGGCATTGCATAATTTTGAAATAGAAAATTTCAAATTTTGTTTTTAGAAAAACTCTCTTGGGCAAGTAAATCCAGGTGGGAAGTACTTAGCTCTATAAGTTCAGTAATCCTCATATTTATTTTGCAATTCAGTGCAAAGGTGTATACTCTCAATCTGAAAAATTATACATAGAACTATTTGATTCCCTAACTGTGTTTGTCAAGTTTCATACATATATATGCATAGATGTATTTTTTTAGTTTATTTGTTTTATGTTTTTTTTTTTTTAAACAGTATACCTATGGTGGTGGTAACAACAACAATAGCTATTCTTTACTGAGGTAGTATAGTTAAGGTTAAAGGCACAGTTCTTGGGAAGTTTTTCTTCCTGTGTTTTGACCACAGCTCTGCCTAATAGGTGTGTAGCTGTGGCAAAACTAACCTCTCTAAACCTTAGAAAACAAGATAATAAAAATAGCTACCTGTTAGCACTGTATACTAATTGAGAAAATATATGTGAAGTCTCCAGCATGTAGTAGGCACTAGATGATTGGTAGCTGCTCTTCTAAGGGTAGAATTTGTAAACTGGAAGTAAACACTTCAGTGAACTTATCTCTGAATTAGAGGTAATAACAGTTAACTACCTTTAAGGCTTTGTGAAGATTAAATGATGCAAGGTATATATAATACACTGAGCTTAGTGGCTGGTACACAGTAAGTGAGTCAATAAATAGGAGCCATTGTCTTATTATTATTATTACTCTTTTTTCAGGCTCCATATGTACTGCATTTCCAATAAAAATATCATCCTCAATATATTGAGAAGAAACTTGGGCCAAAATAGGCTAGAAAGTAATTGGGCCAGCAGTCAAACCCTAGTCTGGCTCCAATGCCCCATATCCTTTCATGAGAATCTTTTTGGCTCTAACCAAAGGTCATTCCAAACATTAAGAGAGCTGACACTAAGAGACCAAGAAACATGTTTTATTTCAATTCAATTGCTCAGAGATGGGACACTCTTCCTACTATTTTGCTGATTCTCTACTATATAATAACTGAAAAATACATTGCTTACTCTGAGTTTTGAGGCCTTTAACAATCATAATGATATTATCTTTGATCATTCAGACAATGAGAATAAAGAAATTGCATAACTAAATAAAGAACGAAAGAAACCAATATCATGTTCTTTAAATTCTCCAAAATGTCTGATAAAATTATAGACTTCATTCACTTTTTGGTGAATTTTAAATGGGCAAGAAAACTGACGTTTAAAATTAGAAGTATTTTGAACAAAAATGTTACATGAAATTATTATTTTTCTTCTAATGTTTAGTTTTTACCTCAAGTGTTTACAAAATGCACATGGCTAAATATAAACAAGTCAATCAGTTGATGTTCCAGATGTCTTGGGAAATATCCAGATGTTTGTGATCTTAAAAAAGGATGTTTTCAAAACAACCATTTTATTTTCTCACTTTTCAGCTGCATGTGCTAGCCTAGCTATTACATTGACTTAGCTGTAAATTGCTTTTAATGTAAAATAACCTGAATCTTTTCACAGGGAAAATATGATTCCAAAAATATAAACTTCAAGTCACTTTGAAAATATTTTAGAAAATTAGAATGGAAAGGAAAAGAAGCACTATTAAAACCAGGGGTTGACAAAGCTTTTCTGTTAAAAACCAGATAGTAAATATTTTAGGCTTTGTAAGTCACATGGTCACTCTTGAAAGTATTCAACTCTGCCTTTCTAGACTTGATAGGCATGGCTGGATTTCAATAAAATTTTATTTACAAAAGCAAGCAGCAGTGGGCTGCATTTGGTTGGCCTAGGTCTAACCAGGTTGAAGATACCAGATGTATTCTATTTTGCATAATAAGTAAACATTTGCCAACACAAATTAGGGAGAAGAAATTTTTAAATAGGGGCATCTATCACTATCCAGTTGGCCTTGATGATGTAATGTTATACTTCATTTGCTCCTACCTTCTCACTCCCTCTTCTCTAACTTCCTTTATCTCACGGGAGGCTGACCTTAACAGACTGAATCACTTTCAGACTTTTGGGTGACATGAGAAGCTAAAAGAGAAATTCTTATAACTCTGGGGTAACTCACTCAGACATAGATATTTCACTGCCTTCCCAACCTGAACTGCTGTGTCCTAGGGGAAATCCACACTGGGCATAAATCTTTCCTCTCTCCTCCAAACTAAAGTGTATTGCTTCTCTGTTCTCTCAGGGTAAGCTTCCTGCTACGTCTCACTTAGAAAATACTTGATAAATCTGCTGAGCAAAAACTAACCCTCAGGGAGGGACTTCTCTTTATTAGAGGATTTCAAGATATGCCTTAAAAAGTAAATAAGGAATTTATGAAGATAGTGCTAACAGCTACCCTAGGGAACATGAGGGGCTAAAGAGCCATTATGGTATCTCCTACCTTAGAGAAAATCCATTATCCATAAGGTCAATCTTGATACTAGTAACAAACCAAGATGTGGGGACCCAGATATTTTTGTATCACCTCACCAGATACCAGTTAGATCTTTTAAAACAAGTGGTGTAATGTTTATTCATGTTTGATACCACCTTAACTAATATTCCATATATATTTTTAAATTAGTCTAAATTGTCAGGAGCTATGCTACCCATGATATGATTGAGAGATGATGAAATAGAACTCAAGTGGTAATTTTTTTTATATTATCTTAATTACAATTAGAGATGTTACCGGTTTGACTAGGTATGTGTATACAAAAAAATCTACTGTTGAAAAAAAAAATCACTTTAAAACTCTGTTAGTGAACTATTTGTATTTACATATTTCCTGAATATGCACTTCTTGGAGCACTGACCTTACAAGTCTCTGTAAAAGAATGTGGACATACTAACTATATAGCCTGCTCTTAAAGGATGGCAAAGCACAGGAGTGGGTTATAGGCTCTGGGAGGTATTGCAGTAACTAACCTATTTAAGTTTCTTTACAAAATATTCTCTGAACCTACTTACACATGAAACCTTATTTTGAATGTGATTTATTAAGACTTCATAGAATTTATTTTGAGAAATGCTGGTAAAATATATTAAATATTTGGTTTTAGTCACTAGGAAAATTGCCACTATTTCATTCAATTATTTTTGGCATCTGTTGGTTGATTTGAACATTTGTTGTTTAAAATTCTCATCTTTGAAGATTTAAAAAGAAAATATATTTCCTCAAATATCAAATATCAAATATATGTGTAAACACAGCTTTTGCCTGCCTCCAAGTTTTAGGATTTGTAATTGTATGTGAAGGGATTAATGTCTTAAATAGGCTTTGTGTTTTGAGCAGTGGACAAAGTGAGATGGTCATAGGAGTATCTAAAAGAAATGAAAAATATAAGAAAATATTTTGAGTTGGGGCACCCTATTGGCTCAGTCGGTTAAGCATCTGACTTTTGATTTTTGGCTCTGGTCACAGTTCGGGACGAAACCCACGTTAGGCTCTCCAGTGAGTATGGAGCCTGTCTGGGATTCCTTCTCTCTCCTCTCTGCCCCTTCCCCACTTGCACTACCTCTCTCTCAAAATAAATAAACTAGAAAAAAGGAAAAGAAAAGAAAGTATTTTGAGTTGATCCTAATCCTGAATTTTGTGTTCAGAGATTTGGCTATACCATATATTATTTTTTCCTTCTAATTTTATATTTATTCTCAAATTTTAAATATAGTGAAAGAGTTATATTAAAACCAGTGATATAATCATAGCCACAAATTATAATCTCAGGGATATACGATTTTGTGGTAGTTGGACTACAGACAAAGACATACTTACACTGCCACAAAACTGCAGCAAAATTAGCTGGAGTAGCAGAATTTCACTAATTTTCCATTAAAAAAATTGATCTTAAAAGGGCATTAATTTCCAGAGATGATATTGGACTTCATGAACTAATTTATTATGTGGAATATGATGAGAATTTCAATACAGTTTTTGACCACTCATGAAGAAAATACTATTGATATTGTTATAAATGAAATAATTCTTTGAAGCCAAAGGCATCAAAATGTAGAATTTCACCTAAGTAAAATGCATATTTTAAAAATATTTTAAATAAAGACATATTTTACATATAATAAAATACGCAAATGTTAAAGGAAAGCTGGATGAATTTTTATATACATATAAAACCTGTATAACCATCAATAGATCAAGAGGTAAACATTCCCACCTTGTCAGAAAGTTCTCTTCTATTCCTTCCCCATTGATACCCATCTATCCCATAGCACTATTTTGACTTCTACCACCATAAATTAATTTTGCCTGTAAAATACATATTTTAACAATGCGCTTTTATTGTTGCTAACAAATATATAAAAAGGAAAAAATACCATTTGAGTACTAGTTTGGGGCAAATGAATATAAAAAAGAGAATAGTGGTTATATATTTAATAACAATAATGATTAGGTTGTACTTACAGGCATTTAGGAATACTTTATCAAAGTGATTTCTAAAATATTTGCCAAGACTTTAAGAGTTGTCAGAAGCTACTGATTTTATGTACGCTTTGCCTATAGTTCAGTGAAACTCATGACTGTTTCTGTATGAATACTTTTTTATGTTCTTTGAGTCCATTATTAGAGGACCAGAGTACAGATTAGACAAATGCACTTCGGTCAAGAATTTTATAATCTAATATTTGTAGATCTTACATACCTTTCATCATTTACCATTATTTGTTTTAGTAGCCTTTATCTTCTAACTGGTATGTTTAAAGCCAGTCTAGGATTGGAATCTGGTTCTCTACCACTCTTACCCTATGGTTACATCAGCCTAGTGAAAAGAAAAATAAAAGATCTTTCCTTTGACAACGGACCATAGTGATGTAGCCACAAAGCCAGATGCTCTTGCTCAAATGGAACTTTGTAGGCCCTGAACACATGGTTTCTGGGAAAAACCTGAAGGACATGATTTTCCACAATGTGTCTGAACAGACAAGATGGACTTCAGAGGCTGTAATGATAATAATTATACTTTGTATGGTCTTGAGTTTTCCTGCTTCCCAAGTTGCTTTTGAGAAGGGGCAGAATGTAAATGAAATAAGATCCTCAAAACAGCATTCTTTGGGTGCTGCTTTTCTGGCCTGCTTCCCAACTCTGAACACCACAATTCTGTCTATAATTATCAGCTGGGTTCAGGCTAAAGCTTGAGTAGACCATCTATAGCGTTAATCTCTTCAAGCAATATTCTATGCTGGTTATTGCTATTGGCGATCAATAGCCCAACCCCACCTTACTCCTCTATTCCCCTGGTTGAGTGTAACAAAAGCCTTATAAAAGAAAATTATAATGATTTCTGTAGCCTCCTTTTAATTTTTTAAATTATTACTCCATCTAAATAAAAGATTTCTGTTTTTTGTCAAAGATATTTGATTCAGGTAGTTCCCTCAATATCCCAAACTTAAAATTCAAGTTAAAAAATGTACACCTAGAATTTTGCCTAGATATGATTTTTTTCTCTCAAAGTATTCTTTTTAAACTTAATTTAAGTGAAAACATTTAAACAAACCTCTCTTGGCTTCTGTTATGTGCTTGACACATATCCTAAGTCCTGGGGAAGCAACAACAAATAAGATCACAGTCTGTAAGATGAAGGTTCTCAGAGGAGCTGAGGTCGGAGAGAAGGGATAGGTCTGGGGACATTTTTTCCTTTCTTCAAAAATTTTTTTTCTAACGTTTATCCATGTTTTTGAGAAAGAGAGAGAGAGAGAGTGCAAATGGGGCAGGGACACAGAGAGAGGGAGACACAGAACCCAAAGCAGGATCCAGGCTCTGAGCTGTCAGCATAGAGCCCGACTCGGGTCGGGGTGGGGGGCGGCTTGAACTCATGAACCACGAGATCATGACCTGAGCCAAAGTTGGACGCTTAATTGACTGAGCCATTCAAGCACCCTTTCTTTTCTTTTTAAAAAATAATCCCACAGTATTGGGAATGTTGAGAAACACATGTAAATATTGTCGTGTAGCTATCTCCCCAGCATCTATTTGTCATTTTTTAGAAATGTTCCTGAACTTTCATTTTGGTACCTCTGGCTCTAGGGTAGGGTGGGAAGCTCAGGCTAAGACAGAAAACATATTATCATGTTCTGATCTCAGTGATTAGTTAATGGTTGCACCACCATTATAAGTAAGCCAGGTTAATGCATCGAGGACAGAGACCTGGAAAGGAATGAGCTGAAGCTAATATATAGAAGACAGAGACCTAGAAAGGAGTGAGTCTTTAATCAAACCAACCCTGAAGCCTACTGAAGACCTAGATTTTCCAGTTACATTAGTCAATAAATCTCTTTTGTTTTTAAAATTTGTTTTGTCTTATAGTAAACATTAAGCTGCCATCACAAAGAAACGAAAAACAAATACTAGTTGCTAAAATAAGATGGTAGTTTATTTCTGGTGTAATAGTTTGACTTCACTATCTAAGCCTAAAAGAGCAGCTCTATTAAATGAGGTAAACCAGGGACTTAGAGTCCTTCATATTATTACTTTGCTACCACTAGGATGACCTCCTTTTGAGGATGATTGAAGCTGGGTCACTGCCTTGTCTATAGCCTAGCCTATAGGAAAAGAAGAAAGAGGGGTAAAGGAATTATATCCCCAATGTTTTAAGGCCAAAGCCTAGAAATGGCAAACATTACTTCTATTCACATATCATTGGTTCTAAGTTTCATACCTGCCATACCAAACTACAAAGCTGACTGGGAAATGTAGTCTCTAGCTGCATGCCTATCTAAAACTTGATTACTGAGTAAGAAGGAGAAAAAGGATTTAGGACACAGCTAGCAACCTGTCACACAGATTAAGTTTTTACTGTTCCTTATGACATCAAAAGTTCTGAGACATTAGAGGAGACATTCATGTTAACATTTGTATGTAATGAGGTAAGTACAATAGAAACCAAAAAAATGAAACATTTTCCCCACTATGTGTTGCCTTGAGGGTAAAAATAGCAATTCTAAGGAACTGTTTCTTCCAACATTATTAGTAGGGCAGATTTAAATCATTAGAAGTTTCCTGAGGATGTTTAATTATTTTCCTTTGACCCATTGTCTCAGTTGTCTCTAACCTGATCAGTTATCTGCTTTTCATTCAATCTCCTGCTTTACTTCAAAGTACAGTCTCCAGAATGGCCTTTTGTTGAATATGTCAAGTCATGGTCTTTCTGAGCACATGCAGAACTAAAAATGTTTTCCAACTAATCATTACTTTTACTTGTTTAAATGAGACTACAGAAATAGTCAATGGCATTTATATCAAAGTACTTCAACCAACCAAAACTTATTATACTCATTGGGCCATCTATGTGTAAATGACTCATTTTACTCATATAATTTCACTGTAAAATTACATAATGGAATGTTTTAGTTAAAAACCTAAAGAAATGATGTTACAATTTTATTTGAAAAAAATATTTACTTCTTATTAAAAAGTAGCAGCATACCAGAGCTTATAGATTTTTTAATAGACTTTATTTTTTAAAGCAGTATTAGATTCACAGCAAAACTGAGAGGAGGGTACAGAGAGTTCTCCCATACTCATTGCTCCTGCATATGCACAGCATCCTTCATTATCAACATCTCCCATCAGAGTGGTGCATTTGTTACAATTGATGAACCTGCATTGACACATCGTAATCACCTAGACTCCATAGTTGATATTAGGGTTCACTCTTGGTGTTGTACATTCTATGGGTTTTGACAAATGTATAATAACACATATCCACCAGTATTTTACAATACTGTATAATGTATAGTATCATACAGAATAGTTTCACTGCCCTAAAAATCATCCTAGCCCTGGCAACCATTGATCTTTTCACTCTCTACATAGCTTTGCCTTTTCCAGAATGTCATATAGTGGGAATCATACAGTATATAACCTTTTCAGATAAGCTTATTTCACTTAGTAATATGTGTTTAATTTTTCTTGAGATCAAGATATCTCAAATACAGCCATCCCATTTTTTATAATAGTCCAGCTGATAATTTTCACTTGAAGTCATTTTTTTTTTTCTGTTTAAAATATTCTGATTCCACATTAGATCTAAAGTGAGGCTTTTAAAAGCTTTGGGAATCATTACTGAGGTTTCCCAAGAAGTTGTTTAATCCCTTTTGGCCATATTTTATTTTCATCCTTAATCTCAAAGATTTGCTATAAAGGGAATTTTCATTATAGCATTACTTCTTTTCAAACCCTATAGTTTGTAGAAAAACACACACACAAAGTTCGTTTATTTATAAATATGTATATATTTTAAAATTTTAATATTTTAATATCTTAAAAAATGACAGGATATTTCACTTTACCCTAGCAACTAGGTCTATCAATGGCTGTTGCCCTTTTCATTCATCTTCCAGAGAGTTTTCATAAAGGATTATTTATATAGTAATAAGATGAATTATAACAACAAACAACATGTCTATTTTCATTCATCTTCCAAAGAGTTTTCTTAAAGGATTATTTGTATAGTAATAAGATGAATTATAACAACAAACAACAATATGTCCATTATTCATTACAGAAAAATTTACTAAACAATCATAACTATTAATCAGTCAATGTTTTATCAACTACATAATAGAACCTATGTAATCACTATCTTGTATATTGTATTGACATGCCATTAAATTTAATTCATATTGATTAGTACAAAGTTAAAGAAATAGAACTATAAAATAAAATATTTATATTCTCTGTCAGAATTCCAAGCTGGAGTATTTATTTCATGTCATATATTATGTAAGTTACCAATCTAAAATCATAACATAATTTGGTGTCTGGGATTGCATAAGTTTAACAAAAAATATATATCTTTTTAAGTCGTTTTCCTGCACTGACATGTAATTCTTAAATTCACATTACATTTTGAAAGAGGTGTGTTCATCTGTGAAATAGTTCAATAAATACACTTGCACTTTACAAATTCACTATTTAAATATCAACAACAGATGCATTAAACATTGGACAACAGGTTCAGTGGTCTTCAAAGTGAGACATGCACACACCTTAGTTGCTATGCAAATTGATCCAGGGGATGTGGCAAGAAAATATTAGAACACATATTTCTTGTTAACTTTTGAAATTCTCATCTATTTAAAATGGCAGCTTTTTATGAATTCCCATAATATATAAGATATCAGTACAGGAACACATATATGTAATTTATAAATAAATTTTTTAATGGGTATAGTACCTTTTTTTTTAATAGCATTGATCAATTTAAAAGGTTGTAGACACTGACTCTAGATATAAAGCTATTGTTGTATGGCTCATACCTAATATAGTCCTTGACACAAAATAGAGATGCTCAATAAATATTGTGAATGAATAATTAATCAGAATGGGTAGGGAAGGGTTCGATGCATTATTTAAATCTTGGAATGCCATGGAAATATGCCCAATATATCAAAAGGCCAAGTAACATTTTCCAGACCTGTTTTTTTTTAAGGACACTTAGGCTTTTAGTGATTGCTATGATACTAGATTGTCCCAGGAAGCACAAAGCCCTTTGAAATGCATTCTGCAGTTGTTATTGATGTTTTTGTTTTAACTTTACTGAAGAACAAAAATTAAAAACAAATAAGTAAACCCCATAAGTAGTTGATAAACTAGAATTCCATTTGGACTTAGCAATGAAGAGAAAATTAGGTAAGAATTGCTATTGAATCTAAACATGTTGAAATGGAGCAAAATGAGGTGTTGACAAGGATACTTACAAAGACACATCTTCTACTAATGTTCAAAGCCTAAACCTTTAAGAGCAAATGTCATTGAAATTTTTTTGCAAGACTCTGTACCTTTAAGTTTCTACAGGTTTCTTAGAGTCTTTAAAATTAGGTAAAAAAGGAAAAATAGATATTTGTAGAACAATTCTTCTTAGAAAGGAATGAGTGACAGTATAGTTTCTTATACAGAAATTATAGCCCTGTTATTTTGGAGAGAATGGTAGTATTTTCTCAGGAACCTGCAGTGTGGGCTTCAGCAAGGTGCCAGAAATTAAAGAAATAAGATTGCTTATTGACAGTTAAACTTGAAGGTCAAAGCAGAGAAGATAATTGCATAGATATGCAAAGTCGCTGGAAAGACAGTCTTAGCTGTCTCCAGTTTGAATGAATCATTATGTCCAAAGAAAGACTCTTGTTAATAAGGTGGGGGCTACTCAGTCAAAGAGCACAGTTTACTTAGCTGCTAAGACTTAAGAGTATTTGCCCTCACATGAGTTCCAGTGTAGTTATGGATCCAGGGAGTATTCCCAATGGACTTTCAAGAGTGTGTGTTTTGTGTTTTGTTTTATTTTGTTTTTAAACAAGACTTTGCTCATTCTGAGGTTCAAAATAATGTTTCTGCTTGCTCTAATTTCATCCCACCAAAAGGCCTTCTGAACAAGGGGACTTCTGATTTGTTTGCTCAGCTGTATTCACCTACAAGAAGAAAAATATACTGATTGTATGAATTTGGGTCCTTTCTGATTCCCAAGATAGTGGTTTCTTACAGTGAATTAATTATAATTAGGTGGTTTCTGATGATGTTTGGGGTTCAAGCTGAGGAGGTGACCATGCTAAAGATGTAGGCGCTCCAGTCTATGAGACCAAGTTTTTGTTATGCATGAACTGGTATCTTCTTTCAGTTTGGATTCATTTTAGGAACCATGTAAATTGCTCAGGTCTTATGTTTCCTGAATGAGGACAAAAGCAAAGTATTTGGCATTTTAAAATGTTAAAAGGTTGATCTGAATCCAGGATTTGACAGTCCCAGAGTCCTGAGCTCCACTCAGCCTCTCCTTCAAGAATTTAGCTTGGTTACCTCTTCTTTGTGCTCTCTTGCTTACCCCAAAAGGGATTTGTACACAAAGCACAAAGTACTTTCATGTCTACATGAAAGGACAAAGAAACTTAGAGTTTGCTATGTTTTTTTTAAAGGGGTGACACAGTAATCTCACATTGTGCATTATACACCAAAGCTCCCCCAGGTCTATTAGCAGTTCTCCTTCTCAATGTTTTTACCTTTGGAACAGCTGTTTAAAAATCAGCCTTTCTCCCTACCCCCTTTTCTTTGCACGTGGTCCTCTTTTTTGCACACCCCCCCCAAATTTTACAGTCCTCAGCCCAAACCCTACCCCTTTCAAAGTCCCACCTACCATCAGGCTTGTTCTCTCCTGAGAAGAGCAGTCTTATTTCTGAGTGCCCTCCTCCTGCTGAATTGTCCCCCTGAGATTCTTTTTTTTTTAAATGTTTTTTTACATTTATATATTTTTGAGAGACAGAGACAGAGCACAAGTGAGGGAGGGGCAGAGAGAGAGGGAGACACAGAATCCGAAGCAGGCTCCAGGCTCTGAGCTGTCAGCACAGAGCCCGATGTGGGGCTCGAACTCACAAACTTGTAGATTATGACCTGAGCCGAAGTAAGACGCTTAACTGGCTGAGCCACCCAAGCATGTCCCCGTGAGATTCTTNTTGGTTACCTCTTCTTTGTGCTCTCTTGCTTACCCCAAAAGGGATTTGTACACAAAGCACAAAGTACTTTCATGTCTACATGAAAGGACAAAGAAACTTAGAGTTTGCTATGTTTTTTTTAAAGGGGTGACACAGTAATCTCACATTGTGCATTATACACCAAAGCTCCCCCAGGTCTATTAGCAGTTCTCCTTCTCAATGTTTTTACCTTTGGAACAGCTGTTTAAAAATCAGCCTTTCTCCCTACCCCCTTTTCTTTGCACGTGGTCCTCTTTTTTGCACACCCCCCCCAAATTTTACAGTCCTCAGCCCAAACCCTACCCCTTTCAAAGTCCCACCTACCATCAGGCTTGTTCTCTCCTGAGAAGAGCAGTCTTATTTCTGAGTGCCCTCCTCCTGCTGAATTGTCCCCCTGAGATTCTTTTTTTTTTAAATGTTTTTTTACATTTATATATTTTTGAGAGACAGAGACAGAGCACAAGTGAGGGAGGGGCAGAGAGAGAGGGAGACACAGAATCCGAAGCAGGCTCCAGGCTCTGAGCTGTCAGCACAGAGCCCGATGTGGGCTCGAACTCACAAACTTGTAGATCATGACCTGAGCCGAAGTAAGACGCTTAACTGGCTGAGCCACCCAAGCATGTCCCCGTGAGATTCTTGAGAAAAAAAATCCATTATTTCAGTATAGTAATAAACAAAATTTTTCTTGGAAAGACTGAAATAATGTTTTAGTCATTTTAGTTTTAAAAATAAGCAAGTATCAATTAGATGATTTCTTACTTTAACATAGGAACAACTTCTTTAAAAATGTGAAAATTAAAGCAAGAGAAAAATAATTATTTAAACTTTTGAATTTGATAATAAAATATCCAATCACAGGCAAAACCGGAAGGGCCTTGAAAAGAATTCCAAGGGATGTTTTAAATTATCAGGCAATGAAAGAATACATAAAGAATTATATTTATTTTTTTATATTACAAAGCCATTTGCTGGAAAATCATTCCTCTTCATCACAGACCATTATCCAGGTTATAGCATTATTATTTTTTTAATAATTAATTTTGTGGTCTTTCATTTTTCTATTATTACAACAGTACTATGAGATCATTATACACATTTTCTCCCCCAGCTTTAATGAGATGTAATTGATGTACAACATCATGTAAGTTAAAGTGTACAATATGTTGATTTTATACACTTAACATATTGCAAAATGATCACCCCAGAACATGAGCTAACACTGCCATCCCTTCACATAATTACAGTTTTTTGTGTGTGTTGATAGCATTTAAGATTTACTCTCTTAGTAACTTTGAAAGGTTATTATATTTTGTTTTTATTTTATTCTAAGGAAAACCACTTAACTAGTCTTCACCCAATGTCAATGATCTGATACTAGGCAAGTCATTATGTTTCTTTGAACTTCAGTTTCTTCATCTGATACATAAGATTAATATTTGCCCTGTTACAAAGATTAAATGATATAATTAGTGTATGTGTAAAAAGGAAAATTTTAACAATTGGCCCCACAGTCTTTCCTAGGGAGGACATTAAGGAATAATTGCCTATATACTAGATTATAAGGTGAGAGTTTACAGTTTTTCCCCCCTCAAAATTATCCTTCCAAAAAAGAGAGCAACCTTAAATTTAAGTCTCATACGTCATTCTTTTAATAATTGGAAGACATAGAACTATTTGGGGAATATCTGTCTGAAACAGCTTCAATCAATGTTAATTTCAGTTGTTTATAAAGGTCACCTGAAAGACTTGATTATAAAAAAAAAAGACAGAGAAATTTAACCCAGCTCTAATCATTATTCTCTAGGGTGACCTCTGAATTGTAAGTGTTGAATGTCATTGTAAATAAGGTTTAAATGTCACTTTAAAAGGCAATAAATTAAATGGTTACATTATGGAGAACATAAATAACAAGTTGATTCTTATGACTTGGGATAAAATTTCAGTATAAGCAGTCTGGCAAGATTAAACATGCTGTACTTCCAACTAGTTAGAAAGAAACGAACTTGATGTGTTTGGAAGAACTGTGTTAGATGACTTAACAAAGGCTCTATTGATGGCAAAAACACTCATGTCAATTGTGAAGAATTTTCATGAACTGTGAGAATGAGGATAAAAACCTAGTATTTTAAATAGCAATATAAGTTCTATATCATGTTTTTAAAAATATGATTGTGTGATTCAGTTGATAAACTCAATACTATAAGAAGACATTTGACTATTTCTCCTATATCAATCATTTATCTACATATATATATATCTACATATATATAATGTATATATATATTTAAGTTGATGAGATACTTTTTAAAAGGGATCTTCTCTTTTGGAAGATGCATTCTTGGATCTCTTATATTCAGGCACAGATGGTATCTTAATGAGCATTTTGTTGGAGAATTTGTGGCTCTAGACAAAAAGAGGAGTTTGCTCCTAAGACTAGGGGCAAGTAGGGAGGGAGGCAGGGACACTATAATCACCCAAAAGTATGGGGAGATGGACAGGTGTACATTCCCAGTAATGAAGAAACTGAACCACAGGAAAAGAATAGAGATGAATATGTTCATCTGAGATTACCTGTGTCCCGCAATATAAACCCCTTCCAAGTCTCCCATCACCCCCCCAAAATCTTCAGAAATTCTATACACTTTCACAAGCTTTGTAAGAGTAGAGTTTTTTGTGGAACTCAAGAAGGGGGATATATTGCATCTCAGTTAACATTTGAATTGAGCAGAAGGAGCCTGGAGGCCAAAATGACCTTAAGAATATGGAATATTGTCTGTTCTCTCATCTTGTACTTTTGGGAAATTTGAGGAAAGCTCAGAGCTTTCATCAAGTAGAGGTCAGTTAGTCTCTCCCAGACCACACAGGAAGGGGGCACCGATGACAAGTGGAACAGAAGCATGTGCGTGTTGGGAGCACTAACACACTTAATAAAGTTAAGATATTTTTATTACTTTCTGTCCAATAACTTGAATCAAAAAGTTAACTACTTCTGATACAAATCTAGTAGCGTTTTTTAAGTATCCAATTCTATGACTTTAAGAAAATATATCTGAGACCTTTGTGTATTTCTAGAACTCAGGTTAATTTTATCTCATTTCAGTCCTATTTTCAAAGAAAGAATATTTGAGTAGTTGATGATTAATTTGAAAATAAGTACTTGTGAAATAAGAATAGAGTGTCTTATTTTATTGAAATCCAACCTGTCACTAAGTGGGTTTAGATTGCCCTTAGTTTTTACATGAAATTTAAGTGTTTCTGCTAGAGCTTCATACTTTCTCAATTTTTCTGTGTACCAATTTTATAATTTACTTTTATTTTACAAAAATATCAGAAGTTTGACGTCATATCTATGTTACCAGAGAGCTTTTCTCAGGAACATAAATACTAGGAATAGAGAACATCTAGCTCATAGAACCCAAGTGGAGGAAAGCTCCAATGAAACCTTTAGGAATATTACTTTTCAAAATTAATGTAAAAAGCTTTATCTTCAAGAATCAGAACTTATTCTTAAAAATCAATAAGATAGAATTAAAGCCTGTTCTAATCTTTTACTAAAATAATCTTATTTACATATCTCTAGTTTCCATAATAATAAAAACAGCTTTTATCAATTTTGGTAAATGAAAGTGACATTTTATAAGCTTTGGTAAGAAAAGTAGTTATATGAAATTGCTTCTGTTATTAAGTATTGCTAAATTAGTCTTATTTGAACCATTTTACTTCTTAAATAATTTTAAGCATGTATCTGTTTTTAAAGCATACATCTAGCTTACAGGACTGAATAATTAGGGGAAAAATTAGCCGGACATGCTTTGTAGTTTATTGTCCTGTACAGTAAGGATTTATTTTTGAGTATCTTTAAGACTGGAGGAATGGGGAGGGGTAAGATACCACTTTTTTAGCCTCAAAAGGCTTTTACCGTGATACTTATGTTTCTTATTATCTTGAATCTATTTCTGTAAAGCTTATAGTAGCTATTTTCTAGAAGAAGAATTTGAGGCACAACTGCTGATATATAATTACAGCCATATTATTATGTCTCTTGGTATAATCCACTATAATCAAAGTTGTTTACTCCCTGATTATATATCCAATTGTTCTACCAACCATGAAATAGTTGCTATGAATGTTCTTGAGAACCAATTTTTTTCTTCTCAATCCTTCATGAAATCTGCTTCTGTGTTTATTATAAAATCTTGAAAAACTTGTCTCTTAGACACTAGTTATCTCCTATATAAAATTTCATGTGAGGAATTTATTTTGGAATTTAATTTTGAGGGACCAACTTTCTATACTGACAAAGAATGAGAATTCAGGGAGAAACAATCAGGGAGAAGTAATTCAAAAAATAATTCTAAGAAAAAGATCCTTGGCCAACCTTGTTTATATAATTTTGTTCTTCATGCGGAAAGCATTTTTGTTCATCCATGAGGACTCCATTTTGTCTTGGGGGTTGGAGTAGTATGTGTAATTCCAGGTTTACATGCTGCACACTCCACTTCCTGTGCCTGTGACCAATGTTGATAGTCAATCTAGATTTCCTTTGCTAACATGACCTTACAGTCATTGTCAATACCCAGGATTGGCAGCCACTGCCAAAAAAATCAATTGGCTTACAAGATGAGACCCATTTGTCATCTTCAGGTTAGAAAGTATAAGTAGCAACTCCCCATTAAATACGTTTATTGATGTTTGTGTGAAGACATTGAAACCTTCTTATCAGATTTGCAGATGACATAATGGTGTGAAGATTGATGGTTATAGAGCAGGTTAGTGTTGTGCAGAGAACAATGGTCTGGGTACTAGTTCTGATTTTGACCCCCTCCCTTCCATGTGACACTGCATGAATCACCTTCCTTCTTCTATCCTGTTTTCCCTTTTGTAAAATGAGTATTTTAATGTACCATTTAGGTGTGCAGTTAGAAACTTTAAAAATAATGGATGTGACAACCTTTGTAGATTGTCTAATGATATACACATAGAAATCAGTGTTATTTTTACGTTTTCCCTGGAAAACTGAGGCATAGGTTTTACTCTTTTGTTTTAGTCTTCTCAGGCTACAACAGACTACATGGCTTAAATAACAGAAAATTATTTTCTTAAAGTTCTGGAAGCTGGAAAGTCCAACACCAGTGTCTGGCAAGGTTTAGTTTCTAGTAATGACTTTCTTCCTGGCTTACAGACAGCCCTCTTCTCACTGTGCCTTCACAGGGGAGAGAGTGAAAGCTCTGGTATCTTTTTTACAAGGACACTAATCTAACAGGATTATATAGCAGTGAATAAAAGGTTCAAAATGCCAAGAGTTAGACACTAGTCAAGTTTTTAAATAAAGTTTATTCATTGCTCAGGAAAAGATGAAGTAATAATTTTCTTGTTTATCTGCACTAATTTTTAAGCCCTGAAAGATGAAGACTTATTTCTTCAATTACTTCAAAGATCTGAACAAAACAACATCTTAGGAAGGAGAGCCCCAAAGAGAGGCATCCATGGTCCAGATTAGTGGTACAACCTGGTTACTCTTCCTCCCTCTTAACATGAGGTAACTTTCTCTTTTATACACCAAATGGTAAATGAGAGTAAAGACATCATCTACAACTTTCCTGTTTTTGTTTGGGATGACAATTGGCTAGCTTCCTTTATTCCCTTTACCCTCATCCAGATTTATAAGGTTCATTATACATGTAAAGTTACCGGACAAAGAACAAACTATAAAGAAGATTATGCTTTTGTTCTTTTCCCCTTGCTTTCAGTGATGTGTATTACTTCAAGAGAATTACTTCATGGGTCATGTTAAACTTGCCATGTGAAGTTTTCCTGGTACATATTGTTTGTGTTCACAGATTGTATGAGCCTGGAAGCTTTTCTCTGTCTGCTTTATGGGAGCAGGTAGAGGACCATTTGTGTGAAGCACAAGAGCTCAATCTGAAAATGAAATCTCACCCAGGATCCCACCATGAAGAACAGAGGAAGTAGGACTGCTTTGTTGGAGTACAGGGAGGGAGGGAGATTAGTGAGAGGCACACTTTGAGAACCACCGGCTTTGGTCAAGAGCTCACCAGCAGCCTCATGTATTGGGTTCTGTCTAGGGTGATGGAGCTAATAGGAGAGCCTGGATTAACATCCAGATTTTAGCACAGTTTGAAGGGGGAAAAAAAAAGAAGCAGTAACATCTTTGTGGAGAGCCTATGTAATAATGGAATAGGCTCTTCACAAAGCAGTGAACTTCCCAACACTGTAAGTATTGAAGTGATGATTGCTACATGGCAGTAGAATTTTCCTCATCATATGGGGCTTTGGCTCAGATGACATGTGACTGTTTATTAGAACTCTAATATTCATGGATTTACTAGTTCTGTAGGACATCTTATGAGGGGACAGAGACCATCAGCATCTGAAATATAGAGAAGTAGTTAAGTAAAATAATATCAAGTATGTAGAATATAAGATTCTCTGAGTGATAATATAGGTGCCAGTTCTAACCACAGAAATTTACCAACACTAGCCCACCAAGGCTGTCTGCTGTTGGTGAGGGCAACCTCAGCTTTCTAGCATTTTTATATATTAGATCAGCCTAATTTGCATATATCTAAGAGAGTAAAGAGTGTAAGAGTGTGAAGAGCAGTAATCCTAAGTGAGACAATCATAGAAAGGAGCACTTCCCTGCAGAAAACAGAAGCCAGGCTTCCATGGCTGGGTGGCGTTGCTCCCATTGTAGAGGTCCATGCCATTGCTCTGTTCTCCACACTTGAAAGTTGAGACTCTGGACAGAGACTCTGGATCTTACTCAATTCCAACAATACAGTTTGATCTCTGATGAAAACCCAGGCAGTTTCCTGGGAAAAAAATATCCATACATACCTACAAGGTGACCAATAGACCAAGGTAGCTACCCACCTGAAGACCCCACCCCTAAAGAATGTATTGTGGGTGAAGGGAAGTACATGTATTAATAGAATTTATTCTACATTTATAATATCACTCTATAATAATTATAAGAGAAGGCTAGTCTGGTCAGTTTCCACTATTTCATCAGGGTCATGGATATCACACTGTTTACTGTCCATCTCAGACCCCCCAGAAGCTTTGAGAGAGTAGTTTCAATATCTCACTACTTTGGAGTCATTTCTAGAGAGTCTCCCACTACAGAGTTAGACTCTTTAGGCAATAAGAGGATTCCCAGTGACTGTGTTAACCAAAGCAAGTCTTACTCACCCCAGGCCCACTCTGCTGAGATATGGAGGCCATCACTGATGGATCTGCAGAGTCCCATTCTGGCTGACTCTATCCATAGCAGAACCAAACAGGAACATTAGAGCTTTCATTTTGCCAGTGGGGGAACAGTGGGAGGTGGAGTGGAGTACAGTTTTAGATTCAGTATTTAGCAAGCCTTGGGGGTTTGTGTATTAAAAACTCAGGAGTTCTATGCTGATAAGTACCTGTCCTAAGAGATTGATGAAAGCCAGTACTATTTCTGCCTCAATTTTCTGTTCAGTATTCTAGTTCCCTAGGGAACTATATAGCCTAGTACAGCCCTTAAGTCTGGGAAGAAAGGGCTCTTGCCCAATCTCTGGGTTTTGGGCAGCTTGCATATCATAAATATCAAATTACAAAGACTTGAGAATATTTTTTTGGAAGTTTGTTAACTGATAGAAAAACATGAGAATTATAAGAGAGGGATTTATGAGCTGAACTGGGTATCCATCAAGGCCAAAAGATGGAACCTCACCCATGATAGTGGTAGGAGGGTGGGGAAGAGCAGATAGAGAAAATCACAGATTCTGCCCTGGAAAACCAGAAAGAGGGAGTAGTTGTTTTATTTGAAGCTGGCTCCTATTCATTTAAAGTGACATCTAAGCAAACTGGATTCCATAGATAATTGTGTTCCCTTTCTCTCCTTTGGGTGGTATATCAAATTCTGAGAAGGAAAAATTCATTGTGGGGAGGAGAATTGGCCCCTTTCCACTTCCTGGGGAGCTTGTCTGGGTCACCAGGCATTGGCCTGGTTTCTGCTCTGCTTCCCCCAACCCCAGCGATCTGTGTTGGACCAGAAGAGGGGCCCAATTCTTTAGTCATCAAGACTCCAGGGCAATATGTGGAAAATTGGTGGGAGAGGGGGTGCTTTGGGGCCCCTCAGTACTCTTTTTCCAATTCCCTGTTCTGGGTTACATGAGGGGGACTGGATCCTGCATCTAACACTCTGGTCATGGTCTGGGTCTGATTTAATAAGCTAATTACCGGAAGGAAAAATACTACTGCTAGCTCTTCTGGGTTTGAGTTATTACTGCCTAGAACCTTCTGCTGCTATGCTCTTCCTCCCTAGGAACATCCACATGTTCCTCCGACATCACCACATTACCACCACAACCCCCACATTGGGCCATCTTGGATAACTTGGTTACCTTTAGCTAAACCCTAGTTTGCCTTGGCATATTACATATTAAGTAAAAGTAATTCTCCATTAACCCCATTTTCTCCCAGACTGATTCCCTAGTGAAAAATGATTTCAGGATAGTTGCAGATCAGATGAAAATTCTTGGTTGGTTGCTGTAATTAGTTTGCTAGGACTGTCATAACAAGGCAACGTACACTGGGTGGCTTAAACAACAGAAATTAATTTTCTCACAAATCTGGAGGCTAGAAGTCCAAGATTGAGGAGTTGGCTAGGTCAGTTTCTTCTGAGGCCTCTCTCCTTGGTGTCTATCCATCAAGGCTTTCTCACAGTGTCTTCACATGGTATTTCCACTGTAGATGCACATCCCTAATGTCTCTTTCTTATAAGGACACCAACCATATTGAATTAGAGTCCATACTAATGACTTCATTTTAACTTAATTACTTAAAGATCGTATCTCCAAATATAATTACATTCTCAGGTACTGAAGGTTAGGACTTCAACATATGAATTTTGTAAGGGATACAATTCAGCCCATACCTGTCACTTATAGTCTCTGTGTCATTTGGAAAGTTATTTAACCCTTCTGAGCCTCAATTTCTGCATTGTAAAGTGGGGAGAGGAATATTCACCCTACAAGGTTCTTATGAGAATTAAATATATACTATATGTAAATAATCAAAATGATCCTTGGCTCAGAGTACCCCCATAGACCTTGGGATGTCAACTTAACTACTATGGGCTAGATGAATGTGTGATCAATAGCTCGGCTTGCACAAATTGCTCATACTACAGTGTCTGTGTGTGTATGTGAATGTGGGTAGAAAACACATGACTGCCAGATAATTACTCATGCTTTTTAGTGTGTGATAAGAGTATGTATAATTTACTTTGAGGTAATAGCCCTGTACAATTTCAAATTTCAGAACTGAAAGTTATAATCAAATTCAGGTGTTAAAAAATAAAAGGAGACTTGTTTTCATTTCGCTGCAGTTTTTTTTTATTTAAATCTCTCAACACTTTATAATGAAGCAATTCAAAATATATTCTCTAATAGTCTTTGGTGTGCATTTTACAAATTGAAGAAACAGAGCAAAACAGAAAAATGAATGTACCATTGGTATAATGGAGTTCATTTTTCTTCTTTCTTTTTCAATATATTGTTTTTGAAATGGTTTCCCACAGGAATAGAATTTCCTTCATAAAAGTTGAAGTGAAACTGAAGAGCTCTTCACACAAACACCGTGTGATTCCAGATGTGGTTCCTATCCCTTTCCATGTTGAGAATAGATTTTCTGTGATATCATTCTGAGGAATGTGTGCACCATGGCTGGGGTTATCGAATAGGGCAAGTTCTATCTCAGGGAACAACAACAACAACAACAACAAAGAGAAAATAATGTAAAGAGAATTTGCTTTTCCTTAGTGCCCCTTGCTATGTATAGCTGGTAATTTCCAGAGGCTCTGGTCAAGGGCTCATCTGGCAACAGGTTGAGCTGAGCCCATTCTAACTTAGGTCATTAGAGAAATTCAGGAGGAGTAGTGCTCAGGCCTAAAGCTACTACTGCAGTTTGATCCAGGGGGCAAGGTGTTTGGGCCTGAAAAAAAGTGTTCTGCTCCATGGGCATGAGCCCATTAAGGAGGCAAGGAAAAGAGGCCCTGCATTCCTAGTTTGATGTCTTTTTCTAAACATTCTGGGGGCATTTTCAGAACTTCACACTCATTTTTGGTAGTCTTTTCCCATCCTATCTAGTAAGATAGTTCTTTTGCCCTGGCAGCTAGTTTAAGTGCAGATAACTTTCCCTTATGCCTTCCATCTACTTCTCCCATCTCCCTGAAAGCCCCAGATCCAGGCCTCATCTCTGGATGAGGTTCCATCCAGTGAGGTTCCATCACTGGAACCAAAGTCCTGCTGATAAAGCTTCAAATCGTTTTTAGATTTCATAGCAATGCCAGATAAAATACATGATCCCCAGTAAATTTAATTTAGATAAACAATATTTTTTAGTATAACTATGCCCCATTCATACCTATTTTAAAAAGTTATTTGTCTTGTTTATCTGAAATTAAAGTTTAACGGGGCATCATGTTTTTTATGCACTAAATATGGCAATTAGGGCCTGCATATGCTAGCCTAACCTTGCTTTTACCTTTTTACATATCACCAGTTCTCTCTGTTGCTTAGCTGCTTGCAGTTACCCCAAACAGGCTGTTCAGTCTGAATTCCCTACAGCAGACTCTATTGCAAGGGCTGGTGTGCAAAGCACTTTATTTGGGAAGCTTAGAACATACTGGTGTGGAGTGGGACAGTGATACAGGAAAAGGAAGCCAGTGCCCACAGTGGGACTGGCACCAAATCCCTGGGAGAAATTCTGGGAAACACTGTGAAACATTTCAAATTATACCATCTGAGCAGAGAATGAATAGGGGAATTTACATATCAACACCACCACTCTGTCATTGGTTGAGGACAATGGGGGATGTTATTCCTTCCAGGTTTTTTTTTTTTTACCAGCATTTCCCAGAAGAGGGAAGAATGCCCTTCTGGCTCCTGGGGGAAAACTCTCAGATTTAGATGCAGATACAGGCAAGGTGAATGTGCACTGGAGAACAGGAAATTTCCAAGCCCAATAGACACGGACAGGGCAGCCACCTGCTACACAGATACTTTTCCTCTTCCAGGTCTTTTTCTTAGCTACTGTCTCAGACTCCTCCCATCTCACCACCGCCCTTTGTTCTACTCGCTCTGTAGTATTCAATTTAGATGTCACTTCTGAATGAATACCTTCCTCCTCCACCCCCACCCACTCATACATCCAAAATTCAAGTGCTCCCCACATCCTTGTGATAACTTCAATTACAACTCTGAGTAATTTTCTATTGCACTGTTAAATAAAGCTTTTCAGGCAACTTTGTTATGAGCATGTGTCGAAGGTTTATTAGAACTTTGCTGCAAGGAAAAGACCTGTGAGAGAGTATATTAGCCAATTTAAAGATTCTTTCTTGTAAGAAATTTTGTAATTAGAGGAATGATTAATTATTGTTGAATCAGATATAAAAAAGAAAAAAGAATGGTTAAATATCACCAGATTCTGGGGTTAACTGGGTGATGCAGTCGGTTAAGTGTCCAACTCTTGGCCTTGGTTCAGGTCATCATCCTCATGGTTTGTGAGATTAAGCCCCATGTCAGGCTCCATGTGGAGCCTGCTTGGGATTCTCTCTCTGCGTCTCTCTCTGCACACCCCCCTACCTCCAACCCCCAAAATTTAAAAAAAAATTGAAAAAGATCTCCAGATTCTTGATTGACAGTCATTAAGGTAACCAGTCACTCGATTCCCCAGAGCAAATTTTCATCTACTAAAATCTGTAGGGAAATTGTTTAAAAATTAATCAGGAGTAACACTTTCTCCCAAAAGGATATCATGAATTATATAATTCAAAACATGTTCTTTTTCAGATTGAGGTTGGGATAACTTTTCATTTCTAAAAAGTGTGATTACATGTTTCCTTCTCTTTTGTCTCCCCCTAACTCCTTGAGGTTGTTAAGTATAACTAGTTTCTATTATATATGCCCTATAACTAATACAGTTGTAGAGCCCTCAATACACAAGTTAATGGGGACTAAGTAAAGGTCAATTAATTTCTTATATACCAGCACTGAATAAATAAATTTAAAATTAAACACATATTACCATTTAGATTAGTACCCCCCAAATTTAAATATGTAGGTGTAAATGTAACAAAATATGCACAAATCTCTGATGAAAGATATTAAATACATACACACCTACATACATACACATTCCATGTTCATGGATAGGTAGTCTCAATATTGTCAAGATATTAGTTCTTCCCACTTGATCTATAGAGATCAATGCAATCCCAGTCAAAATCTCAGCAACTTATTAGAATCAATAAACAAATTTATTCTAAAGTTTACATAGAGAGGCAAAAGACCCAGAATAGTTAACTCAATATTGAAGGACAAGAACAAATTCAGAGAACTATACTACCCAACTTCAAAACTTACTATAAAGCTACAGTATTAAAAAAAAACTGGTATTGGTGAAAGAATAGAAAAATAGTTCAATAGAACAGAATAGAGTTCAGAAATGGACCTGCATAAGTATAGTCAACTTGTCTTTAACACAAGAGCAAAGATAATAAAATGGAGCAAAGATAGTCTTTTGAACAAATGGTGCTGGAAAAAAGTGGACACCACATGCAAATATATAAATCTAGAAATAGACCATTCTTTACAAAAGTTAATTCAAAATGGGCTGGCGTCCCAAATATAAAACAAAAGGCTCTAAAACTCATAGGAAATATCAGAAGAAATCTAGAGGACTTTGGATATGGTGACTACTTTTAGATACAGCAACAAAGGTACTGTTCATGAAAAATGCAATTGATAAGCTGGACTTCATTAAAACTAGACTTCTGAAGGTGAGTAATATGACCAAGATGGCGACATAAATTATTCCTGACTTTGCTCCCCATCACAAGAAGGACAACAAGCAACTATTCAAGATGAGAACCTCACTGATAGAATTCTAGAACGTGAGGGTGAGTCTGAAATAACACTTGCATCACAGAAACAAGACAGATTGTATTAGAAGGGTAAGAGAAGTGACTATGTATGACTTTTTTTCACTTCCCCCAGGCCAGTGCAACACATGGAGGGATCTTTCTTGTGCCATTAGGTCCTGCAGTAAGAAAAAAAGAGAACCCAGGGGGAGACAACCAGTCTCCCCCCAACCATTGGGATTACATTGTGGGGACCTCTACTCTGATCTCACCTCATGGAGATTTCAGGGGAACCTTGGGGGCTTGTCCACTGGGAATATGACTATGATGGAGAAGCAGGGAGGATCTTATAACAACCAGCACATGGATCTTGGCAGACGGAGTTTACACCTGCAGTAATCAACTAGTAATCCCAACCAGTGGTTTTGCTCATCTGAAGAACCATATTGGTAAAGCACTTTGACTAGGGAATTCATTGGGGTTCAGATCTGCCTGATTTGGGTTTTCAAATGAGGAATATTGCTAGCCCTAGAGACTTGTTTGCCCATGCCCAGACAAGGAGCTGAATCACGGCCCTGCCCACTATGGAGAGTATCTCCTGGCCACATCTCACCAGAGGAACACTTACAAGCTGTGTAGCACAGCAGTGCTCAAACTGAGAGGTGGGTAGGTTGAGCTGATCACCTCCAGAGCAAAGCCAGTAAGTACCAGGAATGGAGGGTTTCTATGCTATACATAGGCAGGAGGATTAACTCATAGCCAAAGCTGAGGTTAGCTCCCAACTGGATAGTATGGGAAATTGAGAGTTGTGTGGAGTGACCCTTCCCCTTTCCTTTTTCCAGACAGAGGAGCTGGAACATAGCCCCACCTGCTGTGGCTCCCTGTCCTACCTGACCAGAAGAGTTGGCAAAAATGTCTGGGAGCTGTGTGTTGCAGTAGTGCTTAAACTGAGACACACATAGGCAGAACAAATAGTTTTCAGAGAAAAGCCATTGGCCCTTTTCAGCCAAGGAATTTGGGGCACAGGTTGGCTTGAGTTAAGACAACAAAGAGCTTCGCCAGTTTTACAACTGCTTCTCCCACTATGCCCAGATAGAGAAACTAAATTGTTGCCCCACTTATCACTGAATACAGCCTTCAACCTGGCTAACCAAGGAACCTAACCGGAGCACATGGGAAGCTGTAGAGTCCATCCAATAGTCCTGCTTACAGTGACATTTGAACAGAGTCATCTGTAGCTTTCCCTGTCTGCAGTGAGGAACTGGTAGCTGCAGCTGACAAGTGAATTTAGTACACACTTTTGTTGGTTTGGGTCCCCAAACAATTAGTCGTACAAGCCCTAGGTTCCATCCTGCTGGCCAGTCAGAGCAGGAAAGATAATTCATAGCCTTGTCTATTAATGAATATAGTACCCAGTCCTAACCATCTAGTAAACCTGACAGAGAATCTGGCAGTCACGGAATCTATCCTACAGCTTTACGTGGGTAGTGAACCAAACCAGCAGCCCTGTTAAACTGCTCTCAGTCAGTGGCACCATCTCCATCCCTGGCCTCAGAACTTGCACAGTTGCCTCACCCCAAAATAAATCATAAGCAGGCACTGCCTGCCCAAGAATATTACCAGTATACATCCCCAGAAACTTAAAATGTTGACTGTTTGAATCTGACTGTTTGGAGACCTGTCTCTACTAAACCAAACCTGTAAAATCTGGAAGAGGAACCTGATCACTTAAATACACAGATACCAGCATAAAGAATCAAGGATCACAAAAAGTAGATAAGTATGACACCATGAAAAGAAACTAATAAAGCTCTAATAGATGATTTTAAAGAAATGGAGATCTATGGACTATCAGACAAAGAATTCAGTATAATCCTCTTAAAGAAGTTTAGTGAACTACAAGAACACACAGACAACTAAACAAAATTAGGAAAATAATGCATGAACAAATGAAAAGTTTGACTAAGCATAGAAATCGAAAGAAAGGAAAGAAAGGTAGGAAGGAAGGAAGGGAGGAAGGAAGGAAGGAAGAAAAAAAGAAAGAGAAAGAAAGAAAAACAATCTAGAACTGAAAAATATAATACTGGGGCATGGGAAGATGGCTGAGCAGGTTTCCAAGCCTACGCCCTTTGTGCATCTGGATAATATGTCAGTCACCCATTGAAGAATAAGTTTTCAGAAAACTCCTAACTGATCAAAAGCTTTCAGATAATTGGGGGATAGACAATGCAGTGACATCTACATATGAAATAGCAAACTCTCCCAATTATTGAGGGCACAATTTATTTAATTATTGTTATTAAATAATAACATGTTATTCCCATCAAGTGTGGGGTTAACATTGTGTGACAGGTTACCAAAGAAGACTTTGCCACATCTGATGTGTACTATGTGTGGATATACATATGTACTATGTGTGGATGAAAGCAATCTGAGATACTTGAATAGGAAAAGTAATCAAAAACTACAAATCTAAAATTGAACTACTTGGGAGTTATGACCCACAAAAACAATTTATTATTGAAGACCTCTATTATGGGAGTGAGTCTGACTTTGAGATTGTCTACTAGCAGTGTGTGAGGTGCTGCAGAGCCTTGTTGGAGAAAGCCTGCTAATTTCATGACCATTTCTCCTTGTAGCCCCAGAGTGAGCCCCATAGTCTCCACAGTAAGGCCACAGTTGTTTCTTCAGTTGACTCACTGTTTCTTATCTTAAAAAATAATTATAGATAGAAATCAGCTATTGTGTTTGACAGACAGATAAATAAAATGTTTGACTCAGCCCAAAAAAGAAAAAAAAAAGAGAAAGAAAAAATATATAATACCTAAACTGAAGAATTTAATAGAGGGTTTTAAAGTGACTCAACCATGCAAAAGAATTAACAACGTGGAGAATTGGACATTAGAAATTATGAAATGGGAAAATCAAAAAGAAAAAAAGTTGGAGAATTTAAAAGAAAAAAGAGTCTATAGGACACAATGAAAAGAAACAATATTTGCATTATAGGAATTCCAGAAGGAGAATAGAAAGAGAAAGAGACAGAAAATATATTTAAAGTATTAATGGCTGAAAAATTTTCAAAGCTGGGTAGAGAAATGGACATGCAGATCCATGAGGCCCAAAGGATTCTAAATAGATTGAACCCAAATAGGGCTACACTGAGACATATAATTAGCTTTTCCAAAGTCAAAGACAAAAAAAAAAAAAAAAGAATCTTAAAAGTATCAAGAGAAAAGAGAAGTATCTATAATGGAATCCACATAAAACTATTAGTAGATTTCTCAACTGAAGTATTTGAGACCAGGAGTGAATGGGATGACATATTCAAAATGTTAGAAGGAAAACAACCTGTCAACTAAGAATACTATACCCAGTGAAACTATTCTACAGAAATGAAGGAGGCATAGACTTTCCCAGACAACCTAAAGCTGAGGGAGTTCATTACTACTAGACCTGCCCTACAAGAAATGGTAAAGGGAGCTCTTTGAATGGAAATAAAAGGAGGCTAACTAACATCATAAAAATATAAAAAGTGTAAAATTCACTGGTTATGGAATATATAGTCAAGGATAGATTCTGTAATTTGTAATTGTAGTGTGTAATTTACTTACAACAATGGTTTAAAGTTAAGAAAATAAATATAATAAAATGACCATAACTGGAATAATCTCTTATTAGTTACATACTGTGAAAATATGTAAGTTGTAACAGCAATAGCCTAATATGTGTGAGAGAGAAGTAAAAGTATAAAGTATAAAATAAGGTATTATAATTTTAAGGTATTTATGTTAATCTTTTATAATTTTAAGATATTTTATGTCACCACAAGGGAAAAACTTATAGCAATTATATATTTAAAAAAAGAAGGGAGAAAAAGAAGATGGAGATAGAGAAGGAGAAGGAATCAAAGCATATGGATACCAAAGGACATCAAAACATGAACAAAGACAGCAGGATAAGGAGCATGGAACATTGGATATACAAAGCAACCAGAAAACAATAACAAAATAGGAGTAGTAGTCCTTACCTATCAATAATTACTTTAAATGTAAATATATCAAATTTTCCAATCAGAAGACATAGAATGGATGAATGGATAAAAAACAAGATCCAATGAAATACTGCTTACAAGAGATCCACTTTATTTTCATTATTATTTTTTAATATATCTTTTTTTACGTTGAAGTGATTTTATATTTACAGAGAAGTTGCAGAGATGATGCAGAAGGCTCCTGTATTCCTTGTTCAGTTTCCTCTGATGCCAGCCTTTCAGGTTTCCACAGTACTTTTGTCCAAACCGTGGAAGCAGCAATGGTCCATTGACTGATGCAAGGCTCAATCCCCCAGGTGTCCTTCTCAGGCCTGGCCCAAGCATGCTCCCCCTCACATGTAGCAGTTCCAAGCCTGCTCAGGGCTGTCAGAGTTTCTCGGTGAGCCTCATTCATGGTCTGTTTGATATAAGCTAAGGTTCTGGGCCTTCAGGTAGAAGACCACAGAGATGACTGCTCTTCTCATCAAATCATAATGAAAGCATGCAATATCTTGTCCAGGATGGTGGCCTGTGGCCCATCTGCAGCCACAGTGGCTTTCATTCTTTCTCCAAAAAGGTATGAGCTTTCTTGAAAGAGTGGTGGTGGTCTTGTGTCTCCTGTCTTTTTCTCTTTGGAAGGAAATGAGGGCTCTGCAAGTGGGGTGGTTGGTATAGTTTTCAGTTGGAGGGAAGGCTGGTATGTGTTGACTTTCAGTGGTGCCACCTTTAGTTGCATCTTGTTCTTGTCCTTCGGACCCTGGGTGTTGCTTCACTTTAGCCTTAAAGACAGAAATAGACTGAGAGTGAAGGAATGAAAAAAGTCATTCAAGCATATGGCAACAACAACAACAAAAAAGAGGCAGGTGTGGTTACATCAGATAAAATAGATTTTAAACTAAAAATAGTAAAAAGAGAAGATACAAGATCATTAAATGATAATAAAGTGGTTAGTTCATCAAGAGGATATAACAATTGTAAATATATATGTGCCCAAAATCTGAGTACCTAAGTATATAAAACAAAAACTAACAGAAAGGAGAAACAAACAATAATAGTTGAATACTTTAATTCCTCACTTTCCACAATGGATAGACCATCCAGACAGAGAATCAGTGAAGAAAGAGCAGATGTGAACAAATTACAGACCAAATGGACCTAACAGACATACATAATATTCTATTTAACAGCAGCAGAATATGCCTTTCTCTCAAGTGTACATGAAAAATTTTCTAGGATAGCCATATATTAAACCACAAGACAAGTCTTAGAAAATTCAAGAAGATTGAAGTAATACCAAATATCCTCTCTGACCACAATGGTATAAAACTATAAATTGGTAACAAGAACAAACAAGACAATTAATAAATACATGGGAATTAAACACTCTCCTTAACAACCAGTGGATCAAAGAAATTAATGAGGGATAAACAAGTTTCTACAAACAAATGAAAATGGAAACACAATATACCAGAATTTATGGGATGCTCCAAAAGTATTTTAAAGAAAGTCATAGCAATAAACATCTACATTAAGCAATAAAAATTCCAAATAAGCAACCTACCTCTATGCCTTAAGGAACAAGAAAAAGAAGAGAAAGCTGAGCCCAAAGTTAGTAGGAGAAAGGAAATAGTAGATTAGCACAGAAATAAATGAAATCAAGAACAGAAAAGTAATAGAAATGATTAATCAAACTAAGAGTTGTTTCTTTGAAAAGATAAACAAAATTGACAAATCCTTACATAGACTAATGAAAAAAACAGGACCTAAATCAACAAAATTATAAATGAAAAAGGGGACATTACAACCGATACCCCAGAAATACAAAGAATCATAAAAAGGCACGATGAACAACTGTATGCCAACACATTAGGCAACCTAGAAGACATGAATGTTAGCTGCACCTATTTTGGTAATCCTTTCATAATATATGTAAAGCAAACAATATTCCTATATGCCTTAAACTTACACAGTGATTATGCCAATTATTTCTCAATCAAACTGGAAAAAAATAAAGTATAGAGAAGAAAAAAATTAAGACTTCTGCCCTGCGAGGGGTGCATGGGTGGCTCAGTCGGTTAAGCATCTGACTTTGCTCTGGTCATGATCTTGTGGTTCTTGAGTTTAGCCCTGCATCAGGCTCTGTGCTGACAACTCAGAACCTGGAGCCTGCTTCAGATTCTGTGTCTCCCTCTCTCTCTACCCCTCACCCGCTCACACTCTGTCTTTCTCTCTCTTTCAAATATAAATAAACATTAAAACAATTAAAAAAAAGACTTCTGCCCTGTGAAAGACAATGTCTAGAAAATAAGACAAATCAAGACTGGGTTAAAATATTTGGAAAAGACATATCTTGTTTTTTTCCTACAAACACATCTGGTACAACAATCTTTGTATTGTTCCCAAATATATAAAGAACTCCTAAAAATTCAACAATAAAAAAAGAAAACCAATTAAAAGTGGGCAAAAGATTTGAACAGATACCTTACCAAAGAAAATATACAGATGGCAAATGAGCATATGAAAATATCCCATTAGGGTATTGCACATTAAAATGACAATAATGTATCACTATATATGTATTATAATGGCTAAATCCAAGACAATGACCACACAAAATGGTAGTGAGGATATGGAGCAACAGCACTCTCATTCATTGCTGGTAGGAATGCAAAATGGTACAGCCACTTTGGAAGACAGGTTGGCAGTTTATTTTAAAACTAAATACACTCTTACCATATGATCTAGCAGTTACACTCCTTGGTATTTACTTGGATTTGAAAACTTATGTCCATACAAAAACCTGCATATGGATGCTTACAGCAGTTTTATTCATAATTGCCAAAACTTGGAAGACACCAAGATGTTCTTCAGTAGACGAATCGATAAATAAACTGGTATATCCAGAAAATGGAATAGTATTCAGTGCTGAAAAAGAAATGAACTATCAAGCCATGAAAATATATTGGAGAACCTTAAATGCATATCAGTAAATGAAAGAAGCCACTCTAAAAAGGTTACATACAGTATGATTCCAACTATGTAACTCTGAAAAAGGCAAAACTATGGAAACAGCAAAAACGATCTGTACTTTCTAGGAGTTGGGGATGAAGGGTGGGGAATTAATAGGTAGAGATCAGAGGATTTGTAGGATAGTGTAACCATTCTGTATGACACAGTGGTGGATACATGTCATTATACATTTGTCAAAATCCATAGAATGTACAACAAGAGGAGTGAACCTTAATGTAAACTATAGACATTAATTGATATATATGTCAGTGTAGGTTCATGGGTTGTAACAAATGTACCACTCTAGTAGAGGACATTTATAATAAGGGAAATTATATGTGTCGGGGGACAGGAAGTACATGGGAACTCTATGAACTTTGCATTAAATTTTGCTGTGAACTTAAAGCTGCTCTAAAAAATGAGATTTATTAATTAAAAAACTCAGTTTTTAAAAAAGGTTTTTATCCCTATCTGCACCTTCCTCATGCTGCTCAGACCTAGTCACTTCCTGAGGTGAGGAACGTAAAGCTGGCTGAGAGGCCCACCAAAAAGATTGTGTGATTACCTTGCACGTACTTCCTAACATATGATTAGAAGCTCTTCCCTTCCCTTGCCTTGTCTAGCTTAGAAATAATCTAACACAAAAGGCTGAGTCAGAGGAAGAAGAGAGTGGACTCTGTAAAAGAAAGTGAAGACAAAATTATATGATTCCATTTATATGTAGTGTCCAGAATAGGCAAATCTATAGAGACTAGAAAATAAATTAATAGTAGCCAGGAACTGGGAGGACTGGCGACAGGTACTGACAACTGAGGAGTAAGCGCTTTTCTTTGAGTGTCCTGAAGTTTGTGGTGATGGTCATACTGGTCTGTGAAAATACTAGAAATTATAGAAGTATATTCTTTGAACTTTCTGGTTTGTAAATGTATCTCAATAAATTGGTTTAAAAAAAAAGAGGGTGAAGCAAACCAAGAGCTAAAATGATCAAAGGGTGGAAGGGAGGGAAGGAGACAGAGAAGATTGAAAGGGGAGTTTCCTGGCCATCTTCCAGCCTCCAACCTCAGAGGAAAATTCGCATAGTGGTACCTTCATAGTTTAAAAATTAGGCTTCATGTTTTAAAGAACTATAGACAAATAAAAGTCAAGAAGCCAGTCCTGAATCTCAGTTTCTCTGTGAATTATGTAGGAATTAGAATAATGAGTTTGAATCAAAGGAAGAGACAATTTTGCACATGCTTCTGGACTTTCTCTGTATGCCTAACAGACAGTGAGGTTGTTTGGGACCAGCTTCCATTCACTTTAAAGGGAAACCCAATAGGGAGTTACCTATTTTTGAATCCCTCTTGATGTTTTAAATTCTAACATTGTATCAAACATGGATTTTGGAGAGAGCTATGAACCCAGACTATATTTTTTGGTCCTCATAAAATTACTTTTATTTAATTGTGCTTTGTCATTTTGCCACCTGCTTCTATTGAAGAATGCATTGAAAAAAACAGCCCGTGAAACTCATCATTATCCATATTGCAGGGGTGGACCTTTAAAGTATGTTTGTAGACCTGACTGCATCAAAAGCACCTGAAGCTCTTGGCAAATGCACAGATGCAAAGATAATCATAAACCCAAGATTGGGGCCCAGGGTTATGATTCTGTAGGTTAACATAATTGTATGTGTTAACAAAGGTCCCCTTCTGTTGCATATCCCAGCTGAAAACCACTATATTATATCACATATTCCTCCTTTATAAGAAACCATAAAAGACATCTCTCTTACTTTAGTTCTAGGAACAACTGTTCTGAATAAATCACCCCATTCCTATCTACACTCCAACTACTAGCAACGTAGGACTTAAGAGGCAGTGAATTTCAGAAATGGTCATATTTTACTCTTTAATTTACCTATTAGGATAATCAAAACCAAATTTTTCAAATTTTCAGTTTCTATGTGATGTGCCTGTATTCGACTAAACTTGTTTTCCTTTTACTCCAATTTTACCTCATCAATTTATTTTATTCTGCTTGTTATATATCTTTGTAGATCACCTCAAATACTTTTTGTAACGAGAGGGATAAATTTGTCAGTAATTCAGGATCTTAGCCTAAAGCACCAGAGGCTTATTTCATCTACTTCTGTGACTTTTTCTTTCCTTGAATGTGTTATTGCATCATTGCCCCCAGGGAACAACTGTATATCATTCCTGTCTGAAGAGCTGAAATGCACAGAGGTTATTCCTCAGTTGATTAGCCATAATATTAATTATGAAGATGCCATAATACCCCTAAATTTTTAGAAAAAACTGAGGTCCAGAAATAATAACAGGCCCAGAGTTACTCAGGGAGTGAGAAGGCTGGGATAAAAAGGCAAAACTCTTAATTATTTTCTTAACTGCACTTACCAATTTGCTAATTTCTAGGGATTAATCAAGGAGGACCTTTACTTCACATTACAAGTGATTTATATTCTAAATGTGGGGGATGTGATTGGGATGACCCAAGACTTAAAAATTAATAGTACCTTGCTCTTTGGGTTAGCACATGAAAGGGAGTTGAGAGCTGAGGGACACTAGAGAGATGAGGTGTAAAAAAGTCTAGAAGTCTACAGGCCTTTGCCTCACTGCCCACAGTGTTAGTCTAGTCCTCCTCGAGGCCATCCCTATAATTCCAGTCTCTCCTCTGCTTTCAGTGGGGATATCTCTTAGAAATAAGAAAATCTTCATATTTTTGTCAAGCAGTTCAGTATAATATGAACATTTTCAAAGAGAAGACAGTTCTTTGAAGACATTTTATTGATGGATGTTTTCCCCTTAAACAAGAAAGGTTTAGACTGAGATGTCTGGATACTAGATGGAATCATTCATACTTTGGGATTTCCAGGGACCAAAGTGTGTGCAAGTGTGTGCAAAATTACAACACTCAGAAGGGCCATTTATTTATATTGTATGTCAGTTAGTAATATATAGAAGTCCTAAAATTGGTTATGGTTACATACTGCAACAATTTCTAATCCATTGCTCTTAGGTGACCAGTGAAATTACAAAATACAATGACAGACCTGATTCTTCTTGAGTCAGTCCACTCCCATTCTGGCTTACATGTTTACTTTTTCTCTACACACACACACACACACACACACACACAACAACTCAGTCACTCAAACCTGGAGCAATTTGGAGATCAAAGTTTCTACATTTCCAGGTTTGAAGGTCTCTTGAATAATTAAACCCATTCTGAAACCACTTAAGTTTTCATAAATCTCATTTGCTTTTTTCAAGCTCCATTCTACCTGGTTCATCAAGGCAGAGTGGTGAGGAAAAGCAATTGGAGTTAATGTCTAGCTGGTTCAATAAATAAACCAAGTGATGTTAAAGGTAATTAATATACATTTGTAGCAACTATCCAACCAATTTGATGCAGTTGTTGTGATTCCAGAATTTGGGCTGAATATAGGGCTAACTATGGGGTTCCTGGTATGCTCCTTTGACTGATCATATTTTGGCCTGTGGTGTTAGTTTAAATTCTTGCGCCTTAAGGGAAATATTGGAAATGTGACCAAGTTAGATAAGTTATCTTACCTCCCACAACCTGTTTTTCCATGTATTAGTTTCTCATCTTTAAAGTTTGTAATGAGAAGTGGAAATAATGGATGTGAATCCCTTAGAATAGTGCCTGGCACATAATAGGAAGTTATTGTCACTCTTTAAAAAATTTTTTTAATGTTTATTTTTGAGAGAGAGACAGAGTATGAGCAGGAGAGGGGCAGAGACAGAGGGAGACACAGAATCCAAAGCAGGCTCCAAGCTCTCAGCTGTTAGCAGAGCAGGATGTGGGGCACGAACCCAGGAATGCGAGATCATGACCTGAGCTAAAGTCAGATGGTTAACTGACTGAGCCACCCAGATGTCCTTTTATTCGTTCTTATTACTGATAATAGCACAGAGGATCTTGGTCTATAATAATAAGAAAAATCAGGTAGTTTTATAACACAATTAGAACAATTATACAGATCTTCCTCAATTTATGGAGTAATAGGGTTCTGTCCCAATGACACCATCATAAATTTAAAATATTTTAAGTACAAATTGCTTTTAATACTCCTCACCTACTTGACAGTATAACTTATCCTAACCTACCTTAAATGTGCTTAGTATACTTAGCCTACAGTTGGGCAAAATTATCACAAAGCCTATTTTATAATAAAGTGTTGACTTTCTCATATTATTTATTGAATATTGTACTGAAAGTGAAAAACAGAATGGTTGTATAGGTAGAGAATGGTTTTAAGTGTTATCACTTGTTTACCTTCATGATCACGTGGCCGACTGGAAGCTGCAGCCCAATGCTGCTGCCCAGAATCATGGAAGAGTGTGGTACTGCATATCACTAGCCCAGGAAAGATCAAAATTCAAAATTTGTAGTACAGTTTTTACCGAACACCTATTACTTTCACACCATTGTAAAGTTGAAAAATCATAAGTTGAAGCATCATAAGTTGGAGACTGTCTGTAACTAGAAACTACTTTCAGTAACATTATACAAGCATAACTTTCATTTTCCTTAAAATGAAATTTCCTTAAAATTCTCTAGGAATTCTCAAATGATTTCAGAGTATTTATACATCAAAATTATCTGTAAAATTATGCACTGATGATACTTTTTTCCCAACATGATGATGTCGGACATCTACTCAAATAAATTAATGTTATGTTGATTAACATCTTTGGTAGAAGTAAACATAGTAGCCATTGAACAAGCTGATCCATGATATCTTCATTAGCAAAATTCTGTATTCTGATGTCCTTTACTTTAACAGTCTTTGAGATGTATCAAGTTTTTTTCCTGCCTTTCTGGTTGTGCTTGGTGAGTTTTGACTTTCTTCTGGCATTTTTATACTAGAATTGTGTCACTAGACAGGTACTTTTAAAAAAATAGACTTTAAAATTTTTTAATGTTTAAAATATTTTTGAGAGAGAGTGAGAGACAAAGCATGAGTGTGGGAGGGGCAGAGAGAGAGGGAGACAGAATCCAAAGCAGGCTCTAGGCTCTGAGTTGTCAGCACAGAGCCCAATGTGGGGCTCAAACTCACAGACTGCGAGATCATGACCTGAGCTGAAGTCAGATGCTTAACTGACTGAGCCACTTAAAAGCCTCTAGACTTTATTTTTTAAAAGCAGTTTTAAGTCTTCTGACATTA
Organism: Crocuta crocuta; assembly: GCF_008692635.1. Taxonomy (NCBI): domain Eukaryota; kingdom Metazoa; phylum Chordata; class Mammalia; order Carnivora; family Hyaenidae; genus Crocuta; species Crocuta crocuta. The sequence continues at coordinate 6,035,280 of NW_027528873.1, read as the reverse complement.
GTCCTGAGAAAGATTTGATACTATCGCTGCTCCCTTCCTTCATGTGAGTTGGCACAAATGAGACCAGTACCAATGGTTGCAAACTGCCTAGATTTACATCCTAAGGAGGTAAATCAATTGCATCAAGATAAAAGTTTTGTCTAGCTTTTGAAGAGTGAGTTCTAGTAATTATAAAAATGAAGATAATTACACATTTCTTTATATTTTCTTGAGACTAAGACAGCTGTAACAACACAAAGGATCACAAAAATATCAATGATGTTGTAATCTTTTTCTCTTAGTTCATATAGTATTCAGTGATGAAATATTGATAATGAGCATTGCAATATTTTATAATTCCCTTATTTAGATACATTTCCAGAAATTGATGTTTTGAATATCAAAAACACTTCACAAGATCTAGTAATATTAATATTAAGGTATTGTATTAGGTCAAGCTTCCCTAAGCTTAATAATATGGATAATATAATAACATGGATAATTCCATAAGTGTGCGTGACATAAACAATAGAAATTTATTTTCCTACAGTTCTGGAGGCTGGGAAGTCCAAGGTCAAGGTGCAGACAGATTCAGTTCCTGGTGAGGGCTCTCTTTCTGAATTGTAGATGACTATCTTGCTGTGTTCTCATATGGTTGAGAGAGAAAAGGATCTCTATCTCTCTTCCTTTTTTTTCTGGGGCTACAAATCCTATCAGATTTGGCCCCCAACCTTATAACCTCATTGAAACTTAGTTACCTCCCAAAAGCCATGTCTCGAAATATGGTCACACTGGAAGTTAGAATTCAATATATGCATTTTGGAGGGGCACAATCCAGTCTAAATCGGGTATGTTTTTAATATAAAAATAAATAGAGTAGGAAGGAAGTCAAACAAAAGCAGGGAAGGGAGAATTTTCCAGGGTATAAAGAGGTAAAAATAATGTTTCAGTTTTTTAGTTATTGAAGTATGGGCTGCCCTTAAGTTAATGGACTCAAGTTTTACTGGCACAAACAACCATTAACTAAGAAGCATTTTCTGGCAGACTGTCCCACAGAAAGGTGTGAACTAGCATCCTTCTAACAAGTTTCCACAGAATTTTCAGCTAACTGGCATTGTTATAGCAACTGGAGTGCCAGAGGAAGCAGTCATGGTCTTTATCATCGTCATGTGTCACTATGGCAACAGGAGCCTCTGGAAAGTAAAAGAAAAAATCTTAAACTGTCAACTGGAATCAAAGAGGTTTGTGAGAGGAAAAAAGGTGGAGGCTGAAATGAACATGAGGCTGGAGCAAAGGCCAGAGCAAAGAGAAATGATTGTACAGAAGCTGAACAAACAAGAGAGAAAGGAAACAATAAGCAAAACAGAGGGCAGAGACGTGGTTTGCATAGGAAAGAGAAAGGCAGGAAGAAACATGTAAAAATGTTTCCAGTGAGAAGGATTTGTAATATTTATTGATTTGAATAACTCTGAGATCCAGAGATAAATAAGCATAGGATGTTAAGGTCTATGCTATTGGAACAATCCAGTATGCTATTATTAATATTAAAGAAATATTGAGAATGAGGCCACAGGATAGTAAAAAAGAGTAAACCAATCTGTGGAGTGCTTTTGGCATAGCATCCTGCTGACTAGGAATTCTTATATTTGGTGTTCAGAGGCACCACATTTAAATGTGGATCTTCCTTTTTTGGGCAGTACGATTGCTTTAGACAAAGGCATGTTGCCATTTGGTCCATTACAAATATATATTTCCTTCATTACAGGATCTTAATGGGTTTATTTTTCCAAGAGAGTCAAGGTAATTATTCTAATACTATTGAAAAGTAAGTGGCAATGTCATTTGGAATAAAACATTTTCACTTAATCTTTTCTGTTTTATTAGTGGTCAGACAGATCAAAGTTTTTATGGCCCAATATTAATTTTTGTGAAGGGAAATGTGTACTTTATTAAAAGGTGTGAGTAAAATGTTGATACATTTTTTTAGAATTAAGAAATTATTTTCAGAAATGAGAGATTGCAGAAGGAATAGAAATAGAGGCAAGGAAAGAAGTGATAGTTGTAATCTTAAAGAAATAAAGCAAAATAAAAAGAACAAAGCTTAAGATTAAACCACAGAAATAAAACAAGAAGTCTGGGTGATTCGCAGAAATTTGGTCCCAAGGATTTTCATAGGATTTAATTTTTCCCCCTATATTTAAAAATTTTAATGGCAGGCATTTCTGTCAAGCACTTATTTTAGGTGTCATTTAGTAACTTGACAAGGGGTAGTTTGTGCATTTCTGTTCTGTTCAGGATAAGTCAACTGGTTGGCAGTATGGATGAACAAACCTGTTTAAGAAGGCCCAAAGTTTCAGTAAGTCAGAGGCTCTTTGCTGTCCTGCTCCCACCAGAAATACACACCAAGAACCAGAGCATATCACAGGACAAATACCCATCTTGTCTTTGGATCCATCTCCAAAACTTGGATATCAACCTTGATGCCTCCTTCTGAAAGCTCATGGTTTGAAAACCATGCAAAGCTTTGTAGTGTATGATCCTCACTCTCAAACAAGTTTAATTTTTCTTTTGAACATTGCAGCTGTGTTTTTTCCCCTTTTTCTACCAACACACAAAAAAATGTCATTATTTATAAAATATGTATAAAACTCAATGAAATATGTAAATAAAATAGGCAATTCCTGATGTTCTGGTTACTTAAAGAAGTGAGGAAACATGCAAATAAAAGTCAAATTGGTGATTATACCTTCGAAAGAGTAAACTTGTTTTGAAGTAAAATATATAAACAAAAAAGTGTCTAAAGATTATAAATGTATTGTTTGATGCATTATCTTGTAGTGAACACACCAGTTTAATCATCACCTAAATCATGATATGAAACATTACATTATAGCTTTCCCATGGTTTTCTAATAGTGTAAGAAAAGAGTCTGACATATTTTGCAGCCACATCCATTTAAATTGTAAGATGGATAAGCAAAACAAAAATGTTCCATTGCAACTTCTAAGAATTTTTTGTACCATGTGCAAAGAGAGACCCCTGCTGGAACAATTTTTTTTTTTTTTTAAGAGAACCTCTAAACCAACAAACAGAACCTACAGAGAAAAAGAAATACCTATGACTCTACTGACTTTAAGATGAAATTTCTGAATGCATTTTATTCCAAGAAATAGAAAATGTTTATTAATCTCTACTAAGGTAAAGGATGCTTCGGGATTTTCCTTGATATTTACTTCCCTGATTTTCTTTTGATCTCCAAGCTTGGGTAAAAATAGGGCCTAACTATTTTCTGCATGTCTTGAGATACCTATTTCTTTGCTCCCTGCTGGGCTGATCCCCCCATACACTGATGGTGCTCTTGGGGACCTGCACACTGTGGGGTGCATGGCCACCCCTGAAGCTGTCTTAGGCACTGTTACCTAGTATTTAAATGCACTGTCTGTGGAGGTGGCAATTGATTCTAGAGCAGAATCCGTAGTTTCATAGTCAGATTACTTACACTTTACCAACTAATTTAATTGATTCCAAGTTAAGTACTGTGCACTTGCTCTTTATTGAGTGTCTGCTGGTGGTATATCTGGAGTCTGTGATTGAACATCATGAGACTGAATTTCCATTGAGTCCCCTGATGAGGAGTACCAGCTGAGATGGGAAGCTAAGAGAATCCATATTTGACATGATAAATGCATGAGCATGTTGTTCATCTTGAAGTAGAAAAGTGAAGGCTAGAGTAATTCACTGCCCCAACTCCCCTGTAGTTGGGAGGATCTGATCAAGAGTTCCTCAGGCAGAGAATGGGGCATGTCCAGAGGGGTTCAGGTGCACAAAATGGGAATGGTGATAATGTTAGAATCTGCACTGCTTTAATTTTATCTGAAGTTCCCTTTCCCCTGAACTCCATGCTGACCTCCTTCTTTGTATTCTGCCTCAGCAAAATACTACAAAACACCTTCTTCCTCACCCCAAAATGCAGTGTGCCAACAGACTCATCTCTTTCTCTCCTTTACCTGGGCAGCTCTTAAAAAATTACAAAGTTCAACTGAATTCCAATTCCTGACATGTTTCATATCCATTCATTTCAACTTCTAGAATGCTCTGGTGAAGGTCATCTTTCACCTGGACCACCATGACACTAAGAATTGGTATCTCTAACTAATCAATTCTCCAAATGGCTGCGCTAAATCATAGCTCTCTAATCATTAAAACATTTACATTGTATACAAATATTGAATCACAGTGATGTACGCCTGACACTAGTAGGATATTATATATCAATTATACTGCACTTAAAAAAGAGAAAAACACAAAAGATAAGACCTATTATCTCAGTCTTAGGTGTTTTTGAGGTCAGAATTTCCTGGTACAGCATAAAGGCCCCTCCATCATCTAGATGCTTTTTGGATTTTTAGTTCTGTCTCTTGGTAGAGATTTCCTCATATCCCTACACTCTGACATTCTTTCTTACTTAGGGTTTTCTTTTTTTTTTTCTGTTCTTATGCTTTTTTTTTATTTTAAGAATTTTAATAAAGAGAAGTATACATACCTGAGCAAATAGAAATATGGAACTTGGTAAATCATATCTTCTCACATAAGCCATGTTATTGAAGTTTTTTTTTTTACTTAGGTTTTTCTAAAAACATCTTTGCATATGCTATTCTAATAGGAACATTCTTTTAATCCCTTATTTACCATGCCCACAGTTTCTGACTATTTCCTTTTTGAAACTTTTGTAATCCTTCCCCTCCCACTTCAATTGAAAAGAGCCATTTCCTTTTTCATGCTACTGTTTGAACCTGAACATTCTTTTATGGTCACTCCTTTGCCAATTCTTGAAGCTATTTATTTACTTACCAATTTCTCCAAACTGGAATATAAGAGTTAACCACACCTGATTGATATTCTTAGTGCTTAGTCCAGGGTCTGGCTCCTAAAACAGAGCTTCTTAAATATTTCATTGTGTAGTAAAATGCTTCAATGCTGAACCCTAATGATTCTGAAAGAGTGATTGCAGGAAATGTAGATAATTTGTTATTTTAGCTAAGGGGAAGATGGAATTTATTTTAAGAAAATCTATTAATGGGTAGGGGCACCTGGGTAGCTCAGTCAGTTAAGAGTCCAACTTCAGCTCAGGTCACTATCTCACAGTTTGTGGTTTGAGCCCCACGTCATACTATGTGCTGACTGCTCAATTTTTTAATGTTTATTTTTGTGAGAGAGAGAAAGAGACAGAGTGTGAGCAGGGGAGGGGCAGAGAGAGAGACACACAGAATCCGAAGCAGACTCCAGGCTCAGAGCTGTCAGCACAGAACATGACAGGGAGCTCAAACCATAAACTGTGAGATCATGACCTGAGCAGAAGTTGGAGTCTTAACCAACTGAGCCACCCAGGCACCCTAAGAAAGAAAATCTATTAACGGGGCCTTCTGCTATGAAAAGGTAAAGAAAAGTTCAATTCCAGAATGTCCCAGTCAGGATATAGAGAAACTAAAATGAACTGCATGAGAACATGCAGTAGATTGTCTTCTTTTTGGTCAGAGTGGTTTTTTGGTTTGTTTGCTTTTTGTTTGTTGTTTGTTTTTAATTTTTTTAATGTTTATTTTTGAGAGAGCCAGAGACAGAGAGAGACAGAGCACATGCGGGGGAGGAGCAGAGAGTGGGAGAGATACACAGAATCCTAAGTAGGGTCCAGGCTCTGAGCTGTCAGCACAGAGCCTGACTTGGGGCTTGAATCTGCGAATCACGAGATCACGACCTGAGCCGAAGTCAGATGCTTAACGGACTGAGGCATTCAGGCACCCTGTTTTTTGTTTTGTTTTGTTTTGTTTTGTTTTGTTTTGTTTTATGGAGATTATCATAACATTGAATGGACATCAGGCTGAAGATAGGTTGGCAGAAAGAGATAATATTTCTCAGCTCTTATGACATGGTCAGCGGCATGTATAGGTTTGGGCAGTAGGCTGACCATAAAACATGGGATCTATCTGGGGGGCTAAAGAGATAGTTGGGTAGCAGATAAGCCCAAGGTAAGGTAAAAACATTGAGAGAGCTTTACTTTTCCTTGTTTCTACTTTAATTTCCTCTGTAAATTCCCAGCCTCCAATTGTATTAAACATTCTAGCCTAGATTCAGTTGAACTTTGGCTATTGAATGGTAATGAATGGTGGTATCCACTCAGGAAAAGCAGCTTAAGAGTGGTGGAGGCACCTTCCAGTGTACCCAGAGAAGTTCTGAGTTCAGAGACAGCTGGAGAGAGCTTCCGCTAACTCTTATGGTGCCCTTGTGAAAATTAGAAAGTGCCCATTCTTCAGTACCCCTTGTCTCTGCCAGGAAATTGGTCTAATATACGTAAGTTATGATTTTCTTAAATTAACACTGGTTAGGTGGAGCACAAGGTACCAGATGGTGATTGACAGTTCAACAACAGACCACAAGAGAAACTGAAATAGAGACATTTATTATTCACAACCCTGGAGGAAGTATCTGGTACTTCCAACAGTGACATTATAACAACTGACTCCATGCTAGTGGAAAATGGAAATGGTCAATCATTTTTGGGCTTTTGTGGATTCTTTAAGCCACTGAATTTCTTTCCAAAAAATCAGCTTTCAGCAAAAGTAGAGTGGAATTTTCTTGCTTGCATCTGAAACTCCTGATCTTCATCACAGCCAATTATCCTTTGGTTTATTTACCAAGCGCCCTACTCTATACATGCTCTGAATGAAGGGTATGTGTGAGCATTTATGTACGTGTAGGGGTTTGAGAGAGGCAAATATAATTTTTATGGCTGTAGAACAAATTACCAAAGAAACATTTTGAAAATTTTTCAAGTTTTAAGACATTATACTATAAGATATAAAGAAAAAAACTAGCATTTTCTGGGAGTCACTGAATAAACCACGTACGTTATGTATGTTATTTTATTTAAGCTCTAGAATAACTTTGTTATAGGCCTCAAATAGAGATGCTGCAGAAAGTTTCAACATAGTTGGAACTGTTTAGACATCCATTAATTGCCATTTCTTAGAAACTTAAACATTTGCTTTATGTAATACTCTCTCCCTTCAATGTCTTTATTCCCATTTTTGTTATCTTTGAATATTTCAATGTGTTTAATTTAATACTTCTCACATAGTAGGCCCTCAAGAATATTTAGCAAATGGCATTACAGTCATGTACATATGCTACCCCAAAATGCCTTTTACAGAGTAAATAAAAGGTACTTTGTATTCACTTTAAATATTGTAGCAATGGATTTTCATTTTCTTATGGATCTTATACAGCATAGTAATCTTGATGTCTTATCAAGCTTGTAAAAGAAGAATTTACTTGTCTGTATACGTCTGTCCATGTGTAGGTCTTTTGTTCTGGAAAATGACAATGACTGTGATTACTATCTGCAAATCATTTAAATGACTGCTGTATAATTAGCAATCTTTTCTACATTGTATATACAAATATTCCCATTTAATTTTAACCTATTGTTGCTATTTGTGTGCTGTTAACTTTTCTCTTGTAGATAGCAACACACCACTCAGATTTACGTTCAGGCAGATTATTTTAGGAGGCAACTGGGAATGCCTTGGCCCAATACTTCCTAATGGTGCTGTACTTGTTCATTTAATAACTCTTTATGAAGCACCTGCTGTGTGCCAGGTGCTGTGGGGGCTTTGGCACTATTTGGACTTCAGTGAACTGTAAGCATTGCCTTGATCTTTCAAATGGGCCTTTTATCTTTAGATTAGTAACATGAAAATGTAAGTTGTGTAACAAAGAACCCAGCAAACCGGTGGATTAAGGAACGTAGTTCCTCTCTTGTAGTGGTCCAGGATACGTAGCTTCTCTCTTGCTTCTGCTGTAGTTTGGCATCCTTATGTGAAGGGTCAAGGGTGGGTCATAAGCACTTCTCTGTTTCAGTTCACAGAAAGGAAAAGTAGGAGGGAAGCTACGTGTACGTTTTTTTAAAGCTCAGGCCTAGAGTGACACACAACACTTCTGTTCACACTCCATTTCCCCACCTAGATGTAAAGGGGCCTAGGGCCCGGTAGTCCCTTGCTAAGTGTCTACATGTGCAGGTCCTGCTACATTCGCATGCAAGAAGGGAAAATGGAAATTGTCTGTCACAGCCTCAGGACATTCAGAACTCCTTAGCACTTTGTCTTTTGAGCAGTGTAAATCACTGCCTTTTTTTCAATCATAACATTAAAGCCATTCTGAAGCCTCACTTTTTCCCCCTATTTTTAAAAACTGAAGTATAATTAACTTGCAATATCCTGTTAGTTTCAGGCATACATCATACTGATTCAATAGTTTTTGAAGTTTATTTATTTATTTTGAGACAGAAAAGGAGTACAGGTGTGGAAGGGGCAGAGAGAGAGAGAGAGAAAATCCCAAGCCAGCTCTGTGCCATCAGCATAGAGCCTGACTCGGGGCTCGAACTTATGAACCCCGATATCATGACCTGAGCCGAAATCAAGAGTTGGACACTTAACTGACTGGGCCACTCAGGCGGCCCAATTTTTTATATAATATAAAATTACCCCCAGGATAAGTCTGGTTACCATCAGTCACAAAGTTACTATAATATTATTGACTATATTCCTTATGTTGTACATTACATCTCTAGGACTTATTTATTTTATAACTAGAAATTTATACCTCTTAATCCCTTTTACCTATTTTGCCTGTCCCTCAACTCCTCCCCACTCTGGTAAACAACAATTTCCTGTATCTGTGAATCTATTCCTGTTATTTTGTTTGTTCATTTGTTTTATTTTTTAGATTTCCCATATAAGTGAAATCATAGTATTTTGCCTTTTTTTACATCTAACTTATTTCACTTAGCATAATATCCTCTAGGCTCATCCATGCTGCCACAAATGGCAAGACTTCATTATGTTTTATGGCTGAATAATATTCCATTGTATATATACACAACACATTTTCTTTATCCATTCGTCCATTCATGGCCACATAGGTTGTTTCCATATCTTGGCTATTGTCAATAATGTTGCAAATAAACATAAGGGTGTGTGTGTATATATATACATATACACACATATATGTATATATATATCTTTGAAGTGGTGTTTTTGATTTGCTTTTTGGATAAATTCTCAGAAGTGGAATTTCTGGTAGGTCTTTTTTTAATTTTTTGAGGAACTCCATACTATTTTTCATAGTGGCTTTTCCAATTTACATTCCAACCAACAGTGTAGAGGAGTTTCCTTTCTGTGCATCCTTACAACACCTGTTATTTATTGTCTTTTTTTATTACAGCCAGTCGAAGATATGTGAGGCGATATCTCATTGTGGTTTTGATTGACATTTTCTTGATGATTAGTGATGTTGAGCATGTTTACATTATTTGTTGACTGTATGTCTTTTTTGGAGAAATCTCTGTTCAGATCCTTTGCTGTGTGAGATGTTTTATATTTAGTGTTTATTTTCTGATTATATAGCCATGACCCTTTCTTCCCTTGCATTGAATTAAGATAAGGGAGCTATACTGAAGCCTGGGAACAGAATTTGCCTGATGCTCTTGCTTTCAAAAATATGTTAGTTGAATGGAATGTATTAGGTCAGTCATTCTCAAAATTAGCCTTGCATCAGAGTCACATGGAGGGTTTGTTAAAACAAACTCTTCTGGGCTCCTACCTCAGAGATTCTAGTTTACTACATCTGGGTAGGGCCTGATAATCTGCATTTCTAACAGCTCCCTTGGTGTTACTGGTGCTCTAGGATCACACTGAGAGAACCCCTGTAAGAGAGGTAAGGTGAGAAGGAGAGTGTCTCAAAAATACTTCAGAGGCAGCATAAGAAAAGAAAATAATTTCCTTAGGCTGAGAAGAGCTCAGAGGGACCTGAGGCTTTCTAGGTGTCATGGGGAAATGTCAGATGTCAGATAATGGCTGCCATCACAGTCTATAGTCTTCACTCAAAGAGAAGCAGTGCCCCTGACCTCAAGGGAACATATGTATTTTGCTAACTCACATAACAAAGAAAGACTGAACTCCTTGCTGCTTCTCACCCTTCTAAATGTCTTCCTCTATGGAAGGCCCCCTGAACCTTCCTGTACCCCTCATGAGCAGGCCTAAATATCCTGAAGTTCAATTTCCCAATAGCTCTGGACGATCAAGACATACACTGAGATTGAATTTGATTTGACTAAGGAAGCATGACATTCTTGCACATCTGGGTCTGTAGGGTAAAATTATTATATGCTTCATTGACTAGGTTGCTAGTCAGGAATTTGCTTAAGGCACCAGCCCCTCTCTTTATACCTGTAAATCTTTCAAAGGCCACAGGGAGGGTACCTCAAAAGATTACTTATAAGTCCTGTGATTTAGATCTGAAAGAGGATTGAGGCAAGAGGAATACTTCCTGATCCTGTACCCATGATCCTGACCCTCTGCCTATCCAGCCAGCACAGGAATTCTGAGATTATGAGGAAGGTGATGTGGTATCCTGGTTTAGCAGCCCTTCATTTGCTTTATACCCAAGAGCTACACTCTCTGCCATACATCTATAAACACTTTTACATTTAAGAAACAGGTAGAAACCTTTTGCAAAAATTATTATTGTTCCCCAGTTCTCCTAAATAAAAGGCCATTTTGTATATAACAAGATGTTTAAAACAAGGGTTCTAAGTCAGAAATGTTTACTATCCAAACATTGTAAACAAAGACACTTTTCCACTTGCCATGTACTTACCCAAATAAAGTGTTTTCTGTGATGATGTTTCTTCTGGGAAATGTGTCAGGGAAATCTCCACAATTTATGGAGTATATCATCTAATGCTTTTTTCTGTCCTTTCAAAATTACTGTTCACTTTGGCTTTGGGCTATTTTTTATTGACTGAAGTTCTAAGCATAGCCAAGAATAATGTCTGTTTTCTGAATTATTTTCTGACCATTTCACAGAAACATAGAAAGAGATGGTCACTATATTTAAAGGAGCTCACAATGGAAAGAGAGGGTGATATAAATAATGTTTAAATATTCATCAAGTACTGACAGTGAGACAAACTACTATGAAAAAAAGTGGAAAATGTTCCTATTATAAAAGCCTGGTATTCATCCTAGATCATTTATTCATTCATATTTGCTGTTTGAAGAGCACACAAGTATTTGACATAGAACTTGCCAAGTTTAGTCTGAGACTAAACTTTACATTATTTGTATAGAGGCCACAAATTCTTTCTGTACACAGATGAACTCTTTCAGGTCACATACGATATGGTTCTATTGGGTGTGGCATAAATGGAATATAACATGTAGTAGCCCTTCAAAAAGACAACACAATTATTATTTATCTACTCTTATAGTTTATTTTTTTATTTTTTTAAAAATATTTTTATTTATTTCTAGGGGAGAGAGAGAGAGACAGCGTGAGCAGGGGAGGGTCAGAGAGAGAGGGAGACACAGACTCTGAAACAGGCTCCAGGCTCTGAGCTGGCAGTCAGCACAGAGCCCGATGTGGGGCTCGAACCCACGAACTGGGAGATCATGACCTAAGCGAAAGTCGGATGCTTAACCGACTAAGCCACGCAGGCATCCCTACTCTTATAGTTTAAACCCAATACATTTTTGTAGCTATAAAGAGACTCAAACTTGACACTGGGTGCCATTACTTGACAGTTCTAAATTCTGGATAAATTTGTAAAGGTGGCAGCTTCTCCAGTAAAAGCATCATGGGATCCAAAATCCAAAACTTTCAGCAACAAGAAAACTGCAGTGTATAGTGGGGCACTGATAAGTCAGCTGAACAGTCATCCTCTATCCACTGTGGTTTTGTGTTCTGTCTTTCTTGGTTAAAATGTAGGGAGTTCTTATATGTGTCATTTGGTTAAAACATAAGGAGTTCTTAGACATTGTGCTAGGAGATGTACATATATCTCTCATTCAATCTGCCCAGTAATGCTGTGAGGTTCATATTTGTTTTAGCTCAGGCTGCCATAAGAAAATACCATTGATTGTGTGGCTGAAATAACAAAAATTTATTTCTCACAGTTCTGGAGCCTGGAAATCCAAGGTCAAGGTGCTATAAGTGTTGGTATCTGATGAGAACTCTCTTCTTGGGTATTAGACTACCACCTTCTCACTGTGTCCTTACATGAATTTTCCTTAGTGTTTTTGGATGGAGAGAGAGTGAATTCTTCTGGATGGAAATAAAGAGCAAGTTCTCTGGTGTCTCTTCTTATAAGAACACTAATCCCAACACCCTTATGACCTTGTCTAAACCTAATTATCTCCCAAAGACCTCATCTCTAAATAACATCACATTGAACATTAGGGAATCAATATATGAATTTTGGAAGACACAGTTCAGTTCATAACAGTACTACTATTATATCCATTTTATAAAGAAATTGAAACTCTGAGAAGTTTAGCTAATCAGTGTAGGAGCCAGGAATTAACATCCTTTCTAATCCTTTAGAGGCCATACTGCCCTTATGGAGCCATCCTTGTGACAGTATCACTGGCTGATGTCAGTATCACTTAATTCCCCAGGCCTTAGCTGCTTGTGTCTACAAATGGAGTCACAGTTCCAACTGGACATCTCTTTTCCTCATCATTTATAAAGTGCCTTATAAAGTGTAGCCCTCTAGTCCTTTTGGGAGATGTCAGGCAGATATCTCCTATGGGCAGCAAGGATTCAGCTTCAATAACATATCTCTCTTCAGGCACCTGCCCTCTCCATCCATGGTCACAGTGCCTCACCCTAGGCTGACATCCTGAGAACTTCAAGCTTTATGACTTCCTACAGGAAATATTTATTGAATGTTTTCTGTGTTTGAGATAGACTATAGACAAGTGAAAAGTCAAATATATATAGGACTCCAAATTACATGTGTCCATGCGTGTTTCAGAGGGCAAAAGACATCTTTCTTCCCCTTTTTATGAGTGTTTTAAGAAAAACCATTCAAAACTTAGAGGAAAAAAAAGGCAAAAATATAACTGTGTGCTCTTTTAAAATCATACTAACTACTGGTTCTTAACCAGGGGCAATTTTGACCCCAAGGGGTCATTTACTAAAATCTGGAAACAATTTTAGATATTAAGATTGAGAGATAAGGTGCTACTGGTGTCCAGTGAATTAGTGAATAATGAACCATTAGGTTTCTAATCTGTAAAGTTGGATGTTATCTTCTAGAAAATTGATAAGCTGCCAAAGATTTCTGTCTAGTACAAAACTTTTACTGAGGAAAGACATGGTTAGATTCCCTCCTATGTCTTTTGATTGGGGCATTTAGTCCATTTACATTCAGTGTTATTGTTGAAATATATGGGTTTAGAGTCATTGTGTCATTTGTTGGATTCATGCTTGTGGTGTGTCTCTAGCATCTTGCATTCCTTGCAACATTTCCCTCAGAGAGTCACCCTCAGGATTTCTTGTAGAGCTGGTTTAGTGATGACACATTCTTTCAATTTTTGTTTATTTGGAAAGACTTTTATCTCTCCTTCTATTCTGAATGACAGGCTTGCTGNGCTTTTCTTTCATTCATCATAACTATTTTTATGCTCCATGGTATTTGTAGCCATAGTTTCTTTCATGTCCTCTATGCTTTTTTCAAGCCCAGCGATTAATTTTATGATTATTGTTCCAAATTCTTGTTCAGTTATGTTGCTTATATCTGTTTTGAGCAGTCCCTTAGCTGTTGATTCTTCTTGGAATTTCTTTGGAGGAGAGCTCTTTCGTTTCGTCATTTTGGTTAGCTTTCTATCTCTTGTTAGTTTTAAAAGCTTGTTATGCTCTCTGCACCTGTGAGCGCTGCTGCACCAAAGAAGGCTCTTTGACTGTCCAGGACCTATCCATTCAGTAAGTGTTCTTTGAATGGTATCTCTTGGTCTCTCTTGTTGAGACCTTAGTTATTTTATTTTCCTACTCGTAGTGGTATTTGGGACTCTCCACCATGTGTACTTTGGTTTGTTTCTTGAGGTCCTCACTAGAAGGTTTTCTCAGCTGTCTATGTCTCCTTTTCCCCCAAACTCCTGGATTCTGAAAGGGTTCCTATGGCTTCAGGCCTTCTCCATGCGAGATATGGGAGTGAGTGCAATGTACAAAGTTCCCTACTTCTCTGCCATCTTGCCCCCTGTGGGTTGTGTTTTTTGATACCATCATATACTTTCAGCTTGGAGGTGGTTTTTTTCCAAAGTTTATTTATTTATTTTGAGGGAGGGAGAGAGAAAAAGAGAATCCCTAGCAGGCTGTGCACTGGCAGCACAGAGCCAGACACAGGGCTCAAACTAATGAACCCTGTTATCATGAGATAATGACTGAATCCCAAAGTAAGAGTGGGACATTCAACTAAGTCACCCAGGTGCCCCTTGGGGAATTTTAGAATTACATACAAATAGTATTTGTAGTATTTTCCTTTTCTTTTACCTTCCCTTCCCCTTTCCTACCTTTTAACAACCTGGATTTCCCTCATGTCCTAGTAAAGATTGCAGGGGTGTTGTTCTCATCATCTGTAGCTGTCGTTCTCAATCTGGAGACATTCTTGTTAAGGGTGGATAGGAAGTGGTCCAAAGTATCAATAGTGCCAAGATTTTGAAACTGGTATACCTAGGGGTCAACAAACTGTTTCTACAAAGGAATGGATAATAAGCATTTAGGACATACTCCTTTGTAACAAATCTACTCAAGTTGTAATATGAAACTAGCTATAGACAGTGTGTTCACTAATGAGCATGTCTGTATTTCACTAAAATTTTATTGATGGATCCTGTTAAATTAATTAAATAAGGAGGCCATTAGATTGAGGTAGCTCTATTGCATTGGTGGCCTACATTAACAGACTAAAATCCTAGCCTATAAATGACTCTGATTTATGAAAATAAAACCTAAGGACAACCAATCACAAATAGGCTTTAAGTATAGCCAATTAATAATTTCCTTACTTTGCTTCCCCCTTTTCTCTATGAAAGTCTCCTGAACTCCTTGTCAGTGAGACTCTGCAATCACTTAATATTTGGTGATGCTCAATTACAGTAGATTTATGCTCAAATAAAATTAAAAAAACATTTTTAATATGCCTCAGTTTACCTTTTAGCAACACTAATATTTGAATTTCATGTAATTTCAATATATCACAAAATATATTCATTTGATGTTTTTCTAAAATTAAAAATATAAAAGAAAAATCATTACTTAGCCTGCAGCCCATGTAATAGAGCTTGTGGGCATGATTTGGCACATGGTCCTAGTGAACAGAAAGCTTTTTACTACCATCTGTTTTAGAAGAAGCACAGTATTTTCATTTAGCAAAAGCATTTTTTCTTTTTTTTCTAAACTTACAACATTTTAAAGTATGATTTGTGTTGGATAATACCAGTGATTCAGCTAAGAAGAGCTGTGGATGAAGAATAGTCCTTTTTATGTAAGCAATCATGTTATGTTCTGGTCATTTAGAACTGAATATTTAATAGGGTCATGGGCTGAGGAAAATTATTCTTTTTCTAAAGTGTTTATGATTTGCTTATTTAATCTTTGTCTCTCTTTTCAGCCTTCTTGGCTTTTTTTGGCTTAGTACTGGATTTTCAGAGTAAAGCAGACCCAATTTTCTGTGGGGCTGATATTTTGCCAGTGGTAAATTCTTTCAGATTCTGTCTGGGTCATTTACATTTCAAGCCTGCAATTTGATCTGATTATCACTGGCTAAAAAGAAACACTAAGAACCTTATGTGGATTGAACTGGATAACCCATCCTAAGTAGGCAGGGGTGAAATTGGAAAAAAATGGGAGTCTGGAGGATAGTTGCTTTCCATTTATTTCTTAGCAATGGAATATCATGGAAGAGTTTTACAACCAACCACCATTTTCCAAAGAACAACTGAAAGAAACTTGAAATTTCTGCTCCAGAACTAAGGAGGAGTACCCTTTGCCAGGGTGAAAGGAAGGAAGAATGGAGGGGAGCAAAAAGGGTTATTATCGGAAAGGCTGAGACATGCTAAGAAGAAGGAAGGTAACAGTATTGCTGTTACCAAGACTTTCTCCTTTCCTAAGTGGTGTAAAGGGTACCTATAAAAACTTCTAGAACCGATAAGGGAGTTTGCTACAGTGCCCAGAATACACTATACAAAAATCAGTAATTTTTCTAAATTTACCTATTAGAAGACATGGTAAAGAAAACACAGTATCCCATTCTCAATGTCAGCCAAAGACATAGAATAAGAATTAAGCCTATTAGGAAATGTACAAAACATACACGGTGAAAACTACATTTACTGACAGGTAAAAAGCCAAAAATGAACAAATGGAGAGAAATTGTATTAGGGTTGTCTCAGTGAAGCAAAACCATTATGAATGATGGAGAGTAGGGGATTTATTAAAGAATTAGACCTTACAACTATGGGAACCAGTTGAGAAATCAATGTAAGGCCGTTGTTTGGGTGTTTCTTTTTTAATGTCATCCTTCCTTCCTTCCTACATTCTTTCCTTCCTTCTTTCTTTCTTCCTTTCTTTCCTTTTATATTTTTGAGAGAGAAGTAGAGACAGTGTGAGGCGGGTGGGGGGGGGGCACAGAAAGAGAGGGTGATGGAATGTGAAGCAGTTTCCAAGGTCTGAGCTGTCAGCATAGAGACTGACATGGGACTTGAACCCACGAACCATGAAATCATGACCTGAGCTGTATCTGGACATCTAACTGACTGAGCTACCCAGGTACCCCTACTTATTTATTTTATTTTTTTAAGGCAGTTGTTTTTGCATCTAGTGCTGGCCTTGTGTCAACAGAGTTGGCAAATAGGGAAGAAAGATGGTCTTCAGTTGAGGAGAGCAAGGAAATACTGGAAATTGTGTTTCTCTCTTATCACCTCCAACCACAATGATACAGGTCACTTGCAGGACAAGCTGGCACCGTTACCCATTGTGAGCCTGGCACATGAACTTGACCCAGGTTCAGAGAGCTGAAGAAGAAAGTCTAGCATTAACTGGAGGAGCTGTAGGCCCAATTGGTCCTTCATTTCTTCTCTTAACTCTTGTCTGTATTTCTTCTGTGTCCAACCCTAACCAGGACCATATAGGAGAGGAAAGTGTGAGAAGCATTGTTCCAGCTTAGCTACGTCGACCCTGTATAAAGCAACCATACGTACCATGTCTCTGGATAATAATAATAATATTATAATAGCAAACACATAGCATCTGCTATATGTTAGACAACTTTGTAAGTATTTTTCATTTGTTAACTCATTTTAAACCTCACTATAACTATCTGAAGTAAATATGATTGTTAGCCTCATTTTATGAATGAGGAAGCTGAGCTTTGAGAGGTTATTATTTTGCCCATGGCCACAGAGCTCATGAGTGGCAAAGCCATCATTCAAACACAGTCTAGAAAGACTACACTTTTTATAATGTCAAGTCTTGCCAGATTAATATATTCTAATATGATCTAAATTAAAATCCTGATGTGCTGAGTGTTGAGCATTTGTGAGATTTTTCTCAAGTGCATATTGAAGAGTGAACATGTGACTACATACTGAAAAACTCTAATAACTGAAATATGGAAATTGTATTTTATAATATGTAATTATGGAAGTACCATATTTTTATAAGAATCAACAAAGAATCAAAGATAGCTTTAAACAGAGTTTAACATATAAACCTAGAGAAAAAGAGCTAGAACTTGACAAATGCATCCTCGGAAAACTGGCTTCTGGGTAAGAATCCAGTGAGACTCTCATCTCCCTTCATGACACCGTGACTGACATTGAAAGAGGGGAGGCAACATCAGATAGTTTCATACTTTCTCATTGCCATCCTTGTGAACCTTCCACGTCAGCACCTTTCTTCCTATGTACCCGAGTACTGTCGTGGGCACATAGGTCCCATCATTTATCCAACCCTTTTTAGGTAATAAGTCTCTCAAGTCACATTCAGTCATGAAAGTAGGACTGATGAAGAGCAGAAAGTAGTAGCTAACAGGTAGTAAGATACTCTGAGCCTGGCTGTCACAGATGTTTAAAACTGACTCTTTATCATGCAGGGGTTTTCTGGGGTTATTACTTGAAGAGCCCCCTGCTGGCCCCTTCTATTGCAGAGCTTCTCATGGGCTAATTCTTGCCTTCCACCTTAGCCTTTCTCCCTTTTCTCATGACTGTTTGGTTAAGGTGTAGGATGACCAACTACCCTGATTTACCTGAGATGGAGGAGTTTTGCAGGATGTGAGACTTTTAGCACTAACACTGGGACTGTCCTGGACAAATCAGAGGGTTGGTCACTGTAGTTACTATTAAATAATACCTCTGTACTACCATGCCTGTCCACATCTGCCCCCAGAGAAATAAGCACTTTCGACCCACTATTACTACCTAAATGCAGTCTTCTGCTGCCATTTGGCCAATATGTCCCTTGAGACTTGCAAGTGGCTTGAGTCACTCTAGTCCCCTGAGTCCCCAACACCGGGGAACCACATACCTTGCTCCAAGGATGGCCTCCTAGAAGCCTCCAACTGGGCTTGTGATGAAGAGGAAAAGTTTCTAATTGTCCCCTCAGGGTAGGTATGGGACCTATACCAATTATTCTCTCTAAAAAGCCACACTCCCTTGGCTTTTCATTGTTAATCCTTTTAGGCTTTTTTCTATGGTTTGGCTAAGGGTCACACTCTGGTGTTTGTTTACTCATTTGATAGTGATGTTGAGACATTTAGCAATGTGGGAGCACCTGCCACCCATTTGTTTTTGTCACAACCTTTATAGTCCTCAGACAAAAATGTGACAGAAAGAATTAGAGTTTTAATATCATGTTTCATAAACCCATTAACCACAAAAAAGAAAATTTCAAGAGAGGATGAAATTATTACATTAAAAAAACCCTTCTATAAATAATCATCTAGAGTCCATATCTTACCACCTGCACCCTACCTCCTCTGTCCTAGCCACTCTTACCAATTTGCTGGCCTAGAAGAATAGGAATTTAGGGTAATGGATGCCTTTCATACCTCCTTATGTTCTTTTCACCACCAACAGTCAGAATGATCCTTTAAACATGTAAACATGATCATGTCTTTGCTCTATCTAAACCTCCTTTATGGTTTTCCATTACATATAAAATGAAATTCAAAGTCCTTACATACTGTGGCACAGAAGTGGATGGCCCTAGGCCATCTGGTGTTGGCTGCATTTCTGACCTTATTTACAACCTACCCCTCTGTGAGAGCAGGAACTTTGTTTATGGCTATCACTCAGCACTTAGAATTGTACTTAGCACAGGGCAGGCATTCACTAAATTTTTTTTGAATAAATGAGTTAATGGATAGATGACTAGAAGAAAAACACTAATGAAATATAAAGAGTTTATTTAAACAAAGGATTCATCACTGACTACTGGATAAGGGCACTCTCATATACTGCTCGAAAAAATATAAATTTAGACAACATTTATGGGAAATAATTTGGAAATAAGAATGTTAAGTATATGAAGTTGATATCATTTTACTGATTTAGTGGTTTCTCTTCTAGAATTCCAGAATATGACCTACCAATTGATTTAGGTAAAAGGATTTAATATAGAATTATTAATCATAATGAAAAATTGGAAACAATTTAAATGTCAAACAATAAAGGGAAAGTTTAACACATTTTTATTTACTTGCATGATGGAATATTAAATAGATATTAAAATGATTTCCAAACAAATTTTACTTTTGGGTAATTCCAGGAAAATGTGCATGATATAATGCTCCATAAAAAAATAAAATACAAAATTTGAGATATCATATGACTGTAATTTAAAATTTTATGCATAAATGAAAAATAGAAAATTCTTACAGTGTTTACTATGGTTAATTCTGGTTGGTGGAATAACTAATGATTGAAATTCCCTTCTTTATACTTTATTTAAATTTCAAATTTTATTATGTTTAGAATCAAAAAGGTATATAAAATTTACTTTAAAAATTATTGCAGTTGTCAGAGAAACTACTTATCAATGAATGCTGGCAGTCCTTAGCACTTCCATAGACAGGTATAGGCCATAATGAAAAACAATCAAATAAACATGAATCATATATGCCTGAAATTAAATTCATTTCTTTAAAAACAAGTCCAGAGAACCATATGACAGAATTTAATGTACTCTTATCATCAAATGTGCATGAAAAGAAACTTCTTTTATTTTTTTATATTTAATCCCGTATTCCTATACCTTCTCGCAAGTCTCTTGATCATAGAAAATATTTGAGGGCACCTGGATGGTTCAGTAGATTGAGCGTCCAACCTTGGCTCAGGTTATGATTTCATGGTGCATGAGTTCAAGCCCCACAATGGGCTGGCTGCTGTCAGTGCAGAGCCTGCTTCAGATCCTCTGTCCCATCTCTCTGCCCCTCTCCTGGTTGCACTCTCTTAAAATTAAATAAATGTTTTTTGTTTTTTTTTTAAAGAAAGTGTTTGATTTTTCAGGTGAGTTGTTTTCATCTCATCCAGTTTAAAATAGTATATTGTTGGGGTGCCTGGGTGGCTCAGTCAGTTAAGCGTCCTGCTTTGACTCAGGTCATGATCTCGTGGTTCATGGGTTTGAGCCCCATATTGGGTTCTGTGCTGACTGCCAGCTCAGAGCCTGGAGCCTGTTTCAGATTCTGTATCTTTCTCTCTCCCTGACCCTCCCCTGCACACGCTGTCTGTCTGTCTGTCTGTCTCTCTCTCTCTCAGAAATAAAACATTAAAATTTTTTTAAAATAAAATAGTATATTGTAAGTCATTATTCTGTGTTTTTCCATCTTTTCTTTATCTAATTGATGTAAATCTGGGGAATAGTTCATGAGTTATCTCTTGAGATGTTTCAGTTGTCCTCGTTGACCCTGGTTACAGTATCTCTCTTTATTTGGCCACTTGTGCCACATCTGCCACAATGTCTTTTCCCACTTAGTGACTGGGGCCTTGCTCTGTCAACCATAGGAATGAAGCTGGTCTCACCTGGTGTTAGGAGCAGTATTTGCAACTGATGTTTAAAACAACTAGCCTTTACTGAGCACATACCATGTGAAACAGCATTGTTCTAAGAATTTTAAGTGTATTAGCATCTGTAATTCTCATCTCAGCTCTGTAAGATGGATACAGATAAGGAAACTGAGGCTCAGAGAGATTAAATCCCTTGCTCAGAGCCTATAAAGTCAAAGTCAGAATCTTCATGAACTTTGCCACTGCCCCCAATTGTCAACTCTTCTCATACTGCAGCCTTCTCAGTTGACCACAGGTCTCCTTGGGACACCTTCCTCAAGGTTCCAAGAACACTAGACTGCTTTTCCAAAGGCTAGTGGAATGGTCAGGACATATGAAGCTGTTCTAAGATGCCTGTATCTTAATTCCCCAACCACTGCTACCTTACCTTGCCCAGGCTGGATTGGAGACAGGAATGGCAGGCTAGAATTTTCTCACAGGGAAAGAAGATACTTTGTCCCACTGACTTCAGTTTTCCAGAGCCTACTCTTCTGCAGACTTCCAGGAGACTTGCTTTATTACTAGTTCTGTTCATCTAGCCTCTGGGAGATCTTCTCCCTCAGAACTTAGTCCTTTTTCCTCCTTATCTAATCTTTAAGCTTTAGATCTCGATGTGTGAAAACTCAGTTATGGGATATTTAAGAAAACCATTGACAAGTTAGGTTATTAGGAGATAAAAAAAAGAGTCTCATTGGAAAAAAGTTCAAACAAGTTTTTTTTTTTTTTTTAGTTTTTAATGTTTATTTTTGAGAGAGAGAGACAGAGAGAGAGAGATTGTGAGCAGGGGAAGGGCAGAGAGAGAGAGGGAGGCACGGAATCCAAAGCAGGCTCCAGGTATCAGCACAGAGCCCGACACGGGGCTTGAACCCACGAACTGCGAGATCATGACCTGAGCAGAAGTCGGACACTTAACTGACTGAACCACCCAGGTGCCCCCAAAGAAGTGTTTTTAGATATTACTTCAGTTTGTTGCTTTCGTCAATTGGTCTTTACAGTGAAAAGCTAAAGAGGGGAGAAAACCCCCACCTGCATTGCACAGAAAAGACATTGTGTAGGTTTGAAAACATTACTCTGCTCCTTATACTCATTAACTCTGACAGATCCATGCCAGTCTGGCCATCCCCACCTTCCTGTCTTAGTCAGTGGTCCTGCCTCCATCTTCCTGCCAACACACATGCAAGAGTTATTAGTATCTAAGTTCAGCTATTCACATCCACATTTGGAAAGCTCTTGGGTTTCAAAGGACCCTTACTTAAATGTCATGGTAGTAGAAGTAAAACCTTAAACATTGAAACTGACATCTTAGCTACAGTTAGCTTGTGTGTGACAAGTGAGAGTGGCAGAAAGGTTTCAGAGAGGAAGCCCACAGAAAGCATCAGCATTTTGCATGGAATACCTTCTTCTTTCTATTATGAATGTTCTCATTGCACAAAGGCAATGTTTAGTTTATCTATTAGAGTCACAAGGCTAATGATAACAAGTCTTAGTTGATATCTTTCATTTTGCCCACACATCTAGATTCCAGGTGATGTTTTCCTCATGCAGGTAAATAATCAGCACTTCCTTTTTATATCAAAGCATTCAGACTCACATTATAACTTTGTTCTACTTCCAAAACCCAAGGCTGCTCTTTCATCTTTGAGATTAAGATAAATACAGTAAGTTTGGTTTGCACCCCCCACCACCTATTGGACTGGAAAGATTATAAGACATGACGAATGTAGACTACCAGTTTGGGGTTTATTTTGGTCCCTGCTGCCTTGTAAGACTCCCCCAGAGTATGGCAGAGCAAGGAAAGAGGGAGTCCAGTTAGTCATTTGGGTTACTTATAAGGTCTCTGGGAAAGGCTTGAGGTAATAGAAACATGCTCTTTAGTCCTCTTTGTATTTGTCATGGTGTCCACTTCCTATTCTGTCTTACTAACCTCAGGATCATGGAAAATCCAAAGTTGGGTATGTCTAGACCACTTGCATCACAGCCTGGTAAGGAAACTGCCTTATCAGCCATTACGTTTCAATGGACAGTCACCTTCCCCTTCTCCTCACTTGCTCATTGCCACAAAGCACCCCCAAACTGAAGCTGAACAGGATCCTCATCCTCAGTTATATTTTTAGCTGATGATAAGAAACCCAGAGAATCCTATTCTAAAACTAAATATATATTTTCCAACTGGGAATGCGACTAGGTGAATAAAAAGGAACAAGCAAGCAAACAACCCACAGATTGTGCTTTCAGTGGAAGAAAAATAAACAGAAGAATCATTTCAATCAGGTATTGTTACCATAATAATTTTAATCAAAACAATCTTGCCTGAAAATTTAGTTAACAGTCCACACTCCTGTAGAATTTACTTCTTTCTTGTTTTAAAAGGCTCAACTAAGAGGAGGAACAACCCTTCAGGAAATCTTGTCCTGCCCTAGAGACAAAATTCTGGAAGTTGGAAGTTCACCTAAGTTACTATTTAATGGTCTTCTCCATTCCTCCTCCCTTGGATATTGTCATGTACTTGATTCCTTGAGTTACTGAAAATAAAGAAAGTTCCCTGGCTTTCTCAGAGGTACTTTAAGGTGTGAATCATGTGGAGTACCTGGGTGGCTCAGTCAGTTAAGCTTTCGACTCTTGATTTTGGCTCAGGTCACAATCTCACGGTCATGGCATCGAGCCCCCTGTCAGCCTTGGTGCTGAGTGTGGAGCCTGCTTGGGATTCTCTCTCTTCCTCTCTCTGCTCTTCTCCCACTCATGCATACACACACTCTCTCTAAAAATAAATAAATAGGTTTAAAAAATAAATGTAAGTCATGAAATTAAAAAAGAAAACCCCTCTTGAAAAGATACTTCTTCTCTGATGTGTATCGTTTTAGGATTCTGCCCATCTTAGGTCCTATCTCTGTCCCTGCTTTAGAGCTCTGCATTGGCAGAGGCATTTAGGCAATGGCTGCAGTTGTCTGCCAGACTTGCTAAAATAGTCTTTCAGGACAAAGGATATGAGCAGACAGTTCAAAGAAAAACATACACAGATGCTCAGCACCATTCATAGGGAAGAACACATATTACTCAGTATACTATTTTTGACCCAATAGATTGTCAAAGATCAGAAATTCTTATATTATCTCATGTTAGGGAACATATTGGAAACAAGTATTTAGAGTTGGTCCTGGGATTCGGCAAAATCTAACAAAATTGCAATGCTTATAATTGTTAACTCATAAGTCCCATTTCCAGTAAATTTATCCTATAAATATTCTCGTATACATGCAAAGGGAAAGATATAGAAGGTTGTTTATTACAGAATTGTTTGTAAAAGCTTTATTAGAAACAACCTTGAATTACTGGTTACATAAATTATAGTACATCCTTATATTTGCATACTAAGTACCCTTTAGAAGACTGAGAAACAATATATGTACATAGTAATCTCTAAATATAAGTGAAAGAATGAAGTGCTGAAAGGGGGCTACCATTTGCATAGAATAATTGAAGGAGAGGTCTATGTATGTTTTCTTATAGCAGCAAAAAATAACTTTTGAGAGACTTACAGGAAACTGATAATATATCTTGCCCTTACAGAAGGGAACTGGAGGGCTGGGGGTTAGCGAGGGAGTGACACTTTTCACTGTATTTCTATCTGTACACATACACACACAAATTATTTTTTGTGTACCCTACAAATATATAATCTACTTAAAGGTTAAACACACTTGTTTGTAAGTAGGAAACACTTTAACTTTGAGCTGTTTCTGTTCACAACACTTCTGATACCAAATGTGTGGTGTTTTCCCAATACTGACAAATTCTCCAACTCTCCAGCCATCAACTGGGTGTGAGTTTTCTACAGTTCAATTCAACTCTGACACTAACTACCCAGAGTTAGCGTAGACCCCACAGGTTAAGGGCTTACTCCCACAAGACTGCCACCACTTCAGATACCAATTTCAACTCCCAGGTCACCATAAATTGAGGGTTCCCGTGACTCCCTCCTCAGGTTTGATAATTTGCTAGAACATCTCACAGAACTCAGGAAAACAGTTTACTTACTTACAATTTTGGGTTTATTATAAAGGGTACAACTCAGGAATAGCCAAATGGAGGAGATACATAGGTCAAGGCATGGGGAGGGAGGTTGTGTAGAGCTTTCATGTCCTCTCTGGGCCTGCCACCCTCTCTGCACCTCAGTGTGTTCATCAACCTGGAGACTGATAAAACTCTATTGTTAAATTGTTCAGGGGTTAGAATGGAAGTTTCATTATGCAAGCATTATTGATTAAATTATTGGCCATTGGTGATTAACTCCATCACTGGCTCTTCTGTAGGTCAGGCTGTGAGGTTCAAAGTTTCAACTCTCTATTCATGCCATGGTCTTTCTGGCAACCAGTCCCCATCCTGAAGCTATCTAGCAGTCCTTAGCCAGCAGTCGTCTCCTCAGAATACAAGAGACACCGTGAGAGATTCCAAGGATTTTTGGAGCTATGTGCCAGGAGCCAGAGACAAAGATCACACACACACGCACACACACACACACACACACACACACACACTATTATAAATAAATAAATACTATCACACTAACACTATGTCACCTTTCAGAGGATGTGGCAGATCATATTTTCCAAAGATATCCACATCAACATAGTATATCCCACAAGCTCTTCTTACAATATGATGCTGACATTCCACATAAATCTGGGTGGGCCTGTCACTGTGTAGAGGTGACCATGTTTGAATTTCACAACTATATGAAAGCTGATATAGCTGCCCCAACTCTCTTCCTCTCCAGGGATGCTTGCCTTTGGAATCTAGCTACCTTGTTGTAAGGAAATCAAGTAGCCCCTCTGATTGAAGAATTTTGTGAAGGTGTTCCCACCCCAGGTCTAAGTGAGGTCCCCGTTGACGCCAGCATCAGTTGCCAGGCTTGGGAGTGAGTAAGCCACTTCCAGACTCCTCTAGTCCCTTGAACTTCAGGCCATCCTAGATGGTGCTGACTGGAGCAGAGGCAAACTGCCACCTCCCAGCTCTGCCCAAACTACAGATTTATAAAAGATAAATTACATGTTGTTTGGGGCCACTACGTTTTAGAATGGTTTGTTGTTATATAGTAATGAATGAGTAAAACAGAGGGGAAATTATTGAAAAGTTTTGAGAAGACCCCTGGGGTACTGTCATGAAATAAAGGGAGGGGATGCAGCTTGATATCAGTTACAGCTAGAATCAGAATGGTCACTTCCACAATTAACTTTCTCTATATTCGTTTCTCCCTATCTACTGGTCATTGGGGCTTCTCTTTTTCTGTGTATCATTTTTTTCAGGTCATCTGAATTCATTTGAATGGTGTGTGTTCCTAATTCCCAGTTCACAGCTTGGAATCCTATGAAAAACTAAGGCTCTTTTCTTAGTTACAGGTTTCAATATCCTGTGAAAAACCTTAGACTAATCAAGTGTGCCTAAGGGGAGGGTTCTATAACATTTGGCCCCCTAGGGCTCCTCTGAAGAATTAAGGCATTTTTTCTGATATGAGTTAAGTGTAAAATGAGTGGTCCTCACTTTTGACTTTGGGGGAACTCTTAGGCAAATGATAAATTTCTTTCAATGTGAGTTTAAATCTCAGAAAGAATCTCAGGCAAAGTACAGATCTAATTTTAAGATAGATATCCGTGACAAATAGGATTAGCTGAACAGGAATTCTTATAACTATACCATTTTGGATTATTTCTATAAAAGTCATCAGAATTGATTGATTGATCAGGGAGCCAACAGAATCCTAATGGTAAATCGAAAGGGAGATTGTGAAGGGCGAATTCCTTCAGCATGGCTTTATACTTAAACTAATTTTATGGAGCAGCATTATATTATAGTTATTAGGCATCTGGACTGTGGAGTCAGACTGCTCTGCTAAATGTGACTCCACCACTGGTATCTCTGCAACATTCAGGATGTTATCTCTTTGTGCCTCAATTTCATCATCTGAATATTGGCTCTAATAACATTTCTTGCCATACAGAATTATTGTGAGTTTTAATAAATTATAGGTAAGCATTAATAATACTGTCTGGCACAAAATAAGTCCTCAGTAAATAATGACTGTTGCTTTTTACATACCAGACAGCAGATCTGATATCCTGTGGAATTTATGCTAAATTAAGCCTTTGTCACTGGAACTTATGACCAAATTAAATTCATACATCATGAGCAAGTCCTGGCTAAAAGTTAGACACTAATGGAAAACTCTTTTCTATTGTTAACCCTTTGGTCCCTGTTTTCCATCTATATTCAAAAAGGGCAGCAGTGTTATGGATAGCACTCAGCATCAGTTCTAACTTCCTCCATGTATACCTAGAATCATGCAGAGACTGGCATACTAAATCTTACCTTTCCTAAACTCCCACACAGATGTTGTTCTGGATATAAATTAGACTCTTTCATTAAATGCACTTATGCCGAGTCTTTAAGGTAGATGTGAGATGGTGCCATCTTGCTTTGGGTTTTTCTATTGGTAAACATAATTGTGAAGACTTTAGGGGTTTTTTTGGAGCAAAAGTCTAGTGTCTGATCACCAGATCAGTGTGCTGAGAGGCAGCTGTGATGGAAAGGGATGTGGCTGCAGCTTCCTGGATCCTGGATCACAGATTGGCAATGAGTTTTGAGGTCACCCAACCCAGACGTCATCTTCTGAAGTCCCACATCTCTGAACATGTCAGGGAACATGTAACGGTTCTCCTGGCAGCATGTTGTATGATGTTGGTTGGGAGTCATTTCTGTACCTATTGTCTTCAGTACACATAAGCACACAAATCCCTGCATTGTATTTTTTAAGCTCTTTTTCTTGCAGATAAACTATGACTGATTCAGACAGGGAGCCACAGAAATTGTCTTCCTTGTTGCCGTCCTCTGTAAAGGATTAATTTTTCCAACTTTTTCAGTATGGCCTTGTTGAATTTCCCTTTATAATGGAGAACAAGTAAAGGAGGAAAGGCTGTGTGTTGGACTGCTGATAAAAGATGATTCCTCAAAAACTAACAAGTTGATCATGTGCACAGGGGGAAAGTCATTCTTCTGCTTCAGCACTGTTATGGAGGTACATGGGGCCATATAGCATGAGTATATGTCAGTAAGAGTCTTTGAAGTAGGCCTCAGCATGGTCGTCCTTTAAAAAGAGTTCAGTTGACTTTATAATTTATTGTTAGATATTTCTAGTGACGCAGAAAAATTCAGATCTGTTTTAGTCTTCTTTGCTTTGCCTTCTTGAAAAAATGACTTTTAATGCTTCTCATTCTTCATCAACACTGACACTGGGTTCTCAGAGTTGTTCTCAGCCCCCTTCTTCCTTCCTTTCTGTCTTTCTCTATGGAGAAAAATCACATATTCACTGTCTTCTCTTTTCTTGCCCTAGAAAGGGTCATATGATCTAGTTTTAGAGTAACTCTGGGATAGCTTCTAGAAAAGCTTTTGTTTTACTTATAAAGGACAGATGCAGTTAGTGTGATGTCCTTCTACCTTGAAAATAAACGTTATCCAGAGCCATAGTAGCCACTTTGTGAACATGAAGTGATGAGCCAAGTCACCAAAGATAGTAGAGGGAAAAGACAAAAGTCTAAATCTTTGATGACACCACTGAGTCTCTTGATCTTCCTTGAACTTCTTAACCCTGGCCTTTTCCTTAAGCAAGGATAAGAAACCCTATTTGTTTAAATGAGTGTTTTTAGGGTATTCTATTTCTTGCAGCCTCATTCCTACATAATATGTTATTTATGCCTCCTGGGGTTTTTGTGAGGTTCCAATAAGATAACTGGTGTGAAAGTATTTTGAAAAACTACAAAAAGAGAACCAGTTTTAAAGTCCTATTTTAAAAAGAATCAGATGTTTTCTGAGTAGCTCAAAGTAGAGGAAGTTTCAGTAAAATGATAAATGATTGAAATAAATATGCCACATATTTCTTTCAACAACTCAGATGAAGGCTTGCTTCTCTCTTAAATTATTAATAACCCCATTTAGTACTTTCAAAGTGCTTTGCCATCATTTGATATGTAATCCTCAGAATTTCCCCAGCAGATTGTAAAATCTCATTTTACAAGGAAAGAAGTGAAAACAAGGTTTTTCAAAGACTTTCTCAGAGACATGTGCCTGTGGCAGACTCAGAATTACAAATCAAAGAATCTAACAGTCCAGTGTGTAATTGGGTTTCTCATGTAAGTTTGATATGCAGGGTGTGGCACAGCTCATGAAAAGAAGCCCTAAGCATTTAAAGTTATATCTTATATGTATATTTAAAATAAAGTCCAGCTAACCTATCAGACTTCTTGTACTTGAGAATAAACTGCCTTTATGTACAACATTAGAAGAGGGCAAAGAAAGAGTGTCTTTTACTAGTAATGAACTTAAGTCTACTTGTGTACTGCTATAAATTGTGTAATAGTTTTGTGTCTCCCCCCACCAAGTTCATATGTTGAAACCTAATTCCCAGTGTGATGATATTTTGAGGTAGAGCCTTTAGGGGGGTAATTAGGTTATTAGTGCCCCACCTAGTGGGAGTAGTACCTATATAACAGAGATCCCAGTGTGTGTAAGAATGCTTGCTTTTCTTCTTTCTTGCCAACACTGATCTGAACATGAATAAATTCTTTAAACTTTGCTAATTGGATGGATAAAAATATCTCATTTTGATTTTCATTTTCTTGTTAGTAAGTAAACACCATTTTACTTGACTATATATAGTTTGTATATGTATACACACACAGATCTGTAAATTATTTATTCACATTTTGTTGAATTTTTTATTGTATTTTCTTTTTCACACTGATTTTTAGTTCTCTGTGTATTTAAAACTCTAATCATCTTGGGCGCCTGGGTGGCTCCATTGGTTAAGCGACTGACTCTTGGTTTCAGCTCATGGCAGGATCTCATGGTTTGTGAATTCAAGCCCCACATCAGGCTCTGCACTGACAGTGTGGAGCCTGCTTGGGATCCTCTCTCACCTCTCTGTTCCTCTCCTGGTTGCACTCTCTCTCTCTCTCAAAACAAATAAACGTTAAAGAGAGAGAGAGGGAGAGGGAGAGAGAGAGAGAGAGAAAGAGAGAGAGAGAGATCCCAGAGAGCTTCCTTATTCCTTCTACCATGTAAAGACAGCTAGAAGACAGCTGTCTGTGAAACAGGAAGTAGGCTTCCCAGCCTCTGTGAGGAATAACTTTCTGTTGTTTATAAGACCCAATCTGTGGTAATTTGTTATAGCCGCTCAAATTGACTAAGACATACACCAAGAGCCTTATCTAATCCTGACATAAAATAAATGAGGTCAGATTACTTTATTATTTTCTTGATGTACATCATTAAAAGCAGTAAAATGGTTCTTTTAAATATTACATGTTAAAAAAAACAGGGTCAAAATAAAGTCAGATATC
Source organism: Crocuta crocuta (assembly GCF_008692635.1). Lineage (NCBI taxonomy): Eukaryota > Metazoa > Chordata > Mammalia > Carnivora > Hyaenidae > Crocuta > Crocuta crocuta. The sequence continues at coordinate 6,004,976 of NW_027528873.1, read as the reverse complement.
TAACTGCCTAAGCATGTAGTGGGTTCATGCTCACCCTTAAAAATGGAAGCAATTAATAGTGATTAAAAGCTCCTTCAGAAGTGTGGTGGTCAGAATCCTCTTCCCAAGGATTCTGGCAATTTTAATCTCAATAAAATGTTCTGGCAATTTTAATCATGTTGTTTCTGATGAAACAGAAATTTCACTTTTAATTAATGGTGTTATTTTTCAGAACAAATGTATGCATTTCAAGGCCTTTTATCCAAATTCTGACTTAGGAAGATTTGTATGATATGAGATAAAAGAGGGGAAGAAGAAGAAAGAGCTCAAACAGAAATGCAAAAAGTTCTTAAATAAGTCTATATTTTCACTATCATTATTTTCAAATCCAGAGATGAACTATAAAGGCATGTCCTGTCCCAGTTGCACTACTCCCTAGCTGTAGGACTTTGGACAAGTACCTTTCCTCTGCATTTAATTTCCTCTTGTTGTGAATGAGCATAATGATAGTACCTATTTCATTGGGTGATTGAGCTGATTGTATGAATTCCTATGGTAACAATTCCAATACTTAACAATGTTAAGTATTATTACTGTCTGTAAAAATCCAAACAATGGCAAAACTAAGAAATGGCACATAAAACAAAAATTGTAAAAGTTGTCTAAACTTCCAGCCTGGTTGGGGTGGCATGAAGGTGGATTTGACGCCCAGAATAGCACTGCTGCATCTCTGCACTTTGGGAGTTTAAATGATTATTGTTTAGATCTGTTCTCTTGACTAGTTAACAAGCCTCTTGCAGGACCTATGTCAAATGCTAAACAGCAGATTGTTGAGAGGTGACAAAAAGCACACATTGGTTCAGTTCTGCCATCCTTAAGGGCAGTGATAGTTACTGGACATTGAGGAGAGGGAGAGGAGACACAGTTGAGTTTGAGAGATATAGAGGGTGGTGTTCAGCAAGAAATCAGAGGTGTCCTGAATAGAAATCCACTATTAATGAAAGAAATTATCAAAAATTATTGAGGAATTATTGCCTGTTCACAGCAAGGAGCAAGTGGCTGCCCAGAAATGTGCTTTCCAGAAAGCCAGACTAGTAGAACTCCAACATGCCCTCTGGATTTCTTGTTAAAACTTAAGAATTTATAGGAATAGTACATACCTTTGGAGGATGAGAATTCCGTGAAGTATTTAAATCTCTGTTACCTTGTGATTTAAGGCTGTGGCTATGTACATTTTGTTTAACTACCTCTTCTGTGATAATTTTATACTAATAAGAACAGGGTAGTAAGGTTACAGTCTTGCCTATTTTATGTAATAGATATCCCCAAGGTGTAGTGGAGTTGGAATTGGGCGAGAGAGATAGGAAACTGAGGTCAAAGAAACCAAGTGCTTGAAACTGGAATAATTAAATGGGGGTGAACTCCAGTGGTGGTACTGGTGGGCGGGGAGGAGTATACATAGAAGGTAAGGCCAGTCCTCACTTCTAGATACTGTTATGGCCAGAGGCACCCAGCACAGGACTGGGCCCTTCATCCTCAGGGCACTAAGTGTCCCAAAGTATCTTGCATGTTTCCTGTCTGCCTCCCAGTTGGCTCAGCCTCTTCTGACTAAACTTGGCTGAAAGGAGAAATAAGATGAAAGAAGGGTAAAGGAGAGAAGACAGGGGAATATAGAAGGAGTAAGGGGAAATTAGAGAGAAAAGAAAGAGAATCCAAAAGAAGGAAGAAAATGAGAGAATATAAATGGAAGAAAGAAAAGAAAGCACGATGGGACAAGCATGGCATCAAAAAGATGTCACTAGACATCTGGGAATGCAGTGTGGAGCTAGCACCCAATGCACAAAAGGAGGAAGGGGACATTGTATCTGGAGGAGCTTCCTTAGAGTAGAGGAGTAGGGAGATAGGAGAAAAAAAAAAGGAAAAAGGGTGTGAAAACACTATTTGTTATCCTAGATGTCTGGATAATAATTATCTTTATGCCTAATGTGTCAATACTCTTAATGGCAATGAAGGCAGAGCCACATCGAATATTATTTAAAAACAGCAATATACTTTTTCATGAGGCAAAGTGTATGACAGGGAGGAGGAATCAAATAAATGATGAAGCAGGCCATGCCTGTGGGACACTGCAGACAGGAGCTGATGCTGACCCCTTGGGAATGGAAGTGATGCAATGCCTGGGAGAATGAGTAGGATGTTTACTCTCTTTTTGTACACTTAAAAAAGAAAAAGAAAAAAATTATAGCACTGGCCACATACAACTGTTACTTAAAGAACAATACATTGGCATTCAATTTATCTGTGAGTGGGATAATTGGTATCACCTTGAGGTTTTGCAAATGTGGTATTGTTTACATGTGATTTTATACAATAGTTATTTCAATATGTATTTTTGTATAGTTTATTTTGAGAGAGACAGAGACATGTGAGCAGGGGAAGGGCAGAGAGAGAGAGGGTGAGAATCCCAAGCAGGCTCCACACTGTCAGTGCCGAGCCCAAGGCAGAACTCAAACTCAGGAAACCATGAGAGCATGATCAGAGCTGAAACCAAGACTCAGAAGCTTGATCAACTGAGCCACCCAGGCACCTCTCAGTCTGGATTTTTAAACCCAACTTGAGCACTTTTTCATTTCTATATTGGATCCTTTCACTTTTTGACATGAGTCATTTATTGCTCCACTGATGCATCCATCTACCAAGGCATGTCTTGGACCAGTAGTTTTCAAACATTAGTGAGCCATTGAAATCATCTGGAGGGCTTCTTAAACACAGATTTCTAGGGTTCACCCCACCACAGTTTCATATACAGTAAGCTGATGTGGAAGAATCTGCATTTCTAACAAGTTTCCAGGTGATGCTAATGCTGCTGGTCCAGACCTTGCTTTGAGAACCACGGTATTTGACCAATAACAGAAATATTGAAATACAAGGTTGTATTTCAAGGATGGAATTTTTAGAGTTTAGAAAAACTTTGTTAGAAGCATTACTATACAAAGTTATCAAATACATTATTATATGAATACTAAAATCAAAGAGTTCTGTGATGTTTTGTAGGGAAAGCTTCTGAATTTGTGACTTTTCTCTGATTGGATGACTCATTTGAAGGTTTGGCCTCCCCTGTGCAGTCTCTTCAATTTTAAAAAATAAAACTTAAAATTGTTATGGTGCAAAACTTCTCTCCTTCACATGATTCCATCTTGGCCCAGAAGGAAAGACACATTCACCAACTTTTCTGTCCCTCTGGAATAGTCTTGGCCAAGAGGCTTGTGCCCCTCCTCACACCCTCTTCAGGCAGAGTAATACTTATTAAGTCATATTGAATGCTGGAGGATTATGCTTGTAACAGAGGAAGAGACCACTTTTCTCTCTTTCTGTGACCCCATGAGCTCTCGGGTGCAAACAGGCTCACCTCCACTTCTGTGGCAATACAGTAAGCCCACCGGGGTCACATCCTTCTACAGGCAGCAGTACCTATTTGAGACAGTGCCCAATATAGACTTGTCCTTCAAGCTGGCTGGGTAAGTAGACACACAGTCTTATCTGCATTCTGGACACAGCCCTATTGTGAATGTGCAGATCGTAGTTCTAAAAAATTTCAGATCCAAGCTCCATTCTTCAATATGCTTTAGCAGAAGTACTACTAAGCCATTAATACAGTTGGCTATCTGTATTTTTAAGTATTTACTTCATTAGTCAGCACCATGGAGGTGAGCAGGAGAAAATTTTAGCCTAAAATAACTCAAAAATATGGGCTGAGAAACAAGTATATATGTAAGATGGGCACTTGGTCAGTATAAGGAAATCTAAGGAGACTGAGAATCTTAGGGTAGGACTTGGTGGCTAGCTTAGGCTAGGGTAGGCCATAGTGGCTTATAGCATGTCCATAGCTGCTACATCAGATACAAGGATACTCAAAAGCAGGGTTCCAGTTAGAGAGTTCCACCTCAAAGCAGTGATCTTCATTATTTGAGGCCTTTTGAGACATTTGTGGAAAGAAAGGTTATTGTTTTCATGGCACCTTTTTTCCCACATAGTGCTTCTCAGCAAGGTCTGTAAGTTAAGTTTCCCATGGAGTACTGGGTACCACTGTGTTCATTTCATCCTCTAGTTTGTCAGAATCAGGCCTCAGTAGCAACTCTAGAGAAATTGTTCTGAATTCTGACTTCTTTACTTTGTTTTAAACTATATCAAGAGACAAATAATTTCTAGGGCTCAATAGGCTACTGCAGAGGGTTCTGGAAATACCCCACTTCTACTTGCAGTCATAAATTGGCTCTGAATTGGGCATGTTTGGAATTCTGCTTATGGGGGTAAGATTTCAGAAACTGCAACTATAGTTTTAACCACATAAGGGTAGTAGAAGAAGGAAAGAGGAATATTGACCTCTTATAGTGGCTATGTCACATTTTTAAGTGGAAGTAGAGGGCAAAACAAAACGATCCTTATTATGAACCGAAGGCTAAAGAAGAACAGTTTTAAGATTTTTTAAATGTTTTTTTTTAAATTTATTTTTGAGAGGCAGAGAAAGAACGAGAGAAAGAGCATGAGCAGGAGAGGGACAGAGAGGGAGACAGAGAATCTGAAGACAGGCTCCAGGCTCTGAGCTAGCTGTCAGCACAGAGCCCGATGCAGGGCTCAAACCCACAAACCACGAGATCATGACCTGAGCCGAAGCCAGACACTTAACCAACTGAGCCACCCAGGCACCCATTTTAAGACTTTTATCCAGAACACTCTGTCTTTAGGAATTTGGTTTGTTTAGTGACATATCAAGGACAGAAAACTCTTTGGAAAGATGTTTGATTTGCAATCAGAGCATCAAAGAGGAAAACTGAAAGTAAAATGAAAACATATGTATTGAAACAGAGGTGAAATAAAATTGAATTCTTGAAAAAAGATGGGACTAGCAAAAAAGGAAAATATTTTAGTTGTTAATCAAGGACTTTGGGGAGCTCAAGAGAATAAGTAAGATGGAGAGAGCTAACTGGGTTAACTTCCCCAGTGAAAGCCCGAATAGAGAACTCAAGGAAGAACATTAAATACATATTACTAATGGAAAGAAAATAATATGAAAAAGCTACATTACTATATGATTCCAACTATATGACATTCTAGTAAAAGCAAAACTATGAAGATTGTTTTCAGGGGCAGGTGAAGAGAGTGGGGAGATGAATTTGCAGAGCACAGAAATTTTTTTAGAGCAGTGAAAATATTCTGTATGATATTATAATGATGGGCATATATCATTATGCATTTTTACAAACCCATAGAATGTACAACACCACAGGAGAACTTTGTGGACTTTGGGCAATTATGATATACCCATGTAAATTTGTTCTTGGTAACAAATGTGCCATTATTATGAATGATTTTGGTAATGGGGAGGCTATGCATGTGTGGACAAAGGATATGAGGGAAATCTCTGTATCCTTGTCTTCATTTTTTTGTAAACCTAAAACCACTCCCCAAATTTGTCTTTAAAAATATTCATAATAACCTTTTCATATTATGTATCTGCATATACATATAAATTTTGTGGAAATGCTGCACTGCTGTTTCCAGAAAAATTGGACAATATTTGATAAAAGGACTGGAAGATTAGCAGAGAATTCATTAAACATTGTTTGATAAGTATGAAGGTGACACCATTACTTTAGTTGTCAAAGCTCATATGGCCATGGCTTGGGAAAAGATGTCTAGGAAATTCATAGGATTAGGACTCTGAACAAGGGTTTAGGGAAGAATAAGTCACTGTAAACGTAGCCCAATAATTGAAAAGAGATAATTCACAGGCCAGGGTTAGCTGTTGGGCAGATGGGAGGTAACTTACAGGTAGAAATATCCAATTTAAGATGAAGGAGGTGACTGGATATTTTTAAACAGGGAACATATTTGATTGATCTAGAACTCATTAATTTTGTATTGGGGACCCTAGAACAACTGTCTTGACTTAAAGGAAGAAGAGATCAGGAATTCTAGTGCTACCCAGGAGGAAAAAAATGCAAGGTTCTGCTGACCTTGTAAGATTCATGGAAGAACAGAAGGGAATGGAACATTGGGGAATTATCAAATTGCTGTAAGAAAAGAGGTATCTGAAGGAATAGTTGTATTACTCATTCTGAAGGCGAAATGTATTCAAGGATTGGAAAGTCCAAAAGCCAAGGAAAGGCAAGGTTTTAGGGAAAAGAACATGAAAAAAAAGCATAATGTAGCAATCAAGAGAAAAATAAGAATTCATTTGAAAAAAATTATTATGGAGATTTTCAGCTCACATGAAAGTAGAATAAAACAATATTCCCATCATGTAGCCCCAATAAACCATAAAATTGTTGCCATTCTTGTTTTAAATATTCCCTCACATGATTTTATAGTGGAGTATATTAGAGGTCTAGATGTTTAACATCTCATTAATAAATGAGAGGTTTTCAACATGCAGGACAAACACAGGGAGACCAATAAAACCTTGGGTAAAACTGGAGGACTGGACTAGACATGTCACCACTGCACATTTTATAGTTTTAAAAGAAGATAGTATTGAGGGACCTGGGTGACTCAGTGGGTTAAGAATCCAACTCTTGATTTCAGCTCAGGTCATGATCTCATGGTTTGTGAGTTGGAGCCCCACCTTGGGCTCTGCAGTGTCAGTGCAGATTCTGACACTTGGGAATTCTCTTTCTCCCTCTCTCTCTACCCTTCCTCCACTCTGGCCCTGTCTCTCCAGATAAATAAATAAACAACAACAAAAGAAGATAGTATTTTGAATGTTACTCTCTAACGGTGAGACAGTATAGTATATCCAAGTGAATTTCCCCACTATTGTAGGAAACACAGTGTGCCGAGGAGGCACTTCCTCCCTTGTGGGTTTAAATTCACTGGTAGTGGCCTCTGGACCACATGCCCAGATTGACATCTGTGTTGGTCAGCCTGATACCAAAATATTTTACTTGTAACTTTGTGTTTTCTTCCCATGCCTGCCTTTCCCAATGGTAAAACTCTCAGCAATGTTCCATGAATGATGACAAAACTATACACCTGGGTTGTACTAATTACAAAAATGGGAACAGATAATTTTGATTGAGATGATGCTCTAAGTGGCATAGGAATTACTGGGGTGTGTTTTCTTAACTTATTAGAGCAAGTCTGGTGCTGTGATTCTCAGGTGTCCTGTACTTTGGCACACCAGAATGAATATTTGTGGCTGGATTAATTCAACCTTGTAGTTGCTGAAGAAGCTATTTTAGTCATCTTAGTGCTTCAGAGATGGTCTAAAGCACTACAGCTGTTGAAGGAAATCTGGCCCCATCAGAATGAGATCAATCCAACAAAATCGGAAAGTATACAGAAAAAAAATGATTTTAGTTTACAAGGGGAAGGGGAATTTGATTTAGAATTGTAGTTCTTTCTCTTACAACTTAATAATCAAATAATTAGTGTTCAAATTTGGGATGTTTGTTGTTTTGTGGTCCATATTTCTTAGTATTTTCATGCTGGCACATGGGGCTTGTTTACTTTATAAAAAACTGGTTGCACAATATGGATCAACACAAGTTACACGCAAAAAAATTGATAGGAAAGAGTAACTTTTCATCCTTTGGTGTGAGGTGGAGTTAAGGCAAATTTATAAATTCATATCCCTTCTCACAGTCTTTGGGGGCAACAGACCACTCAACATGCTGGTCCCAGGAGGATTCAAAAGAAGCATCCTCTTGAATACAGGAGGAGGACTGCTTAGACACAGTGCTGGTTTCCTCCCTGGAGGGGGTCAGCCTGACAGCCTCACAGGCTTGATAGTTGAGTCCAACAGGTTTAAAGCACAAATGCCTGAGGAGACTTAATGGGCAATCCTTCTGCTACTCTCCCTACATTTTTCAGTGGTCCATGCAGGAGGAAATTTCTACCTATGCATCTAACCTGTTGGAGGTGCCATGAGGGAGCTTCTGCCTTTCTCTTGATCCCTTGGAACAGGAAATGTTCAGTGAGTGATCTCACTCTTATATCAGTTGGCCACACCTTACCAGAGATGAGTTTCTGGTGCTTGGGACCAGAGAACCAGAGAAGGTTGAACCTTTTCTCTCTCGTTCTTTGATCATTGCAGTCAAAATGAGCCCTGAAAGTTGAGGGGTGAGTAAAGCCCTAACATTCCTTTGTTTGTTTGTTTGTTTTCTTTTTCCTGCTGTGTCTCTGCAGGAAATCTCCCTTCTTAAAACAGGCTAAGTGCATGCATGTGGAGTCTGCCATGCAGATCTGGTCTTACCTCTGAAGGTGTGTCTCTTACTGTGTTCTCCTCACTTCCTGTGTAGATTTTGGGTGAGGTGGGAAGCCTCTGATCTAAGCAAGATTCTCAAACATAGTTCACCAAAAACCTTATACTTTGGGTGTGACTGTGATCTTGCTCAGTTTTTGTTTTGTGTATATTCTCCTTTTATTTAGATAGTGAAAGGGAGGAACTGAGGTTAAGCTGCTGAATCCTAATAGAACAATTCCATTTTTCACGTGGATATAAATTAGTTTTGGTGGCATTCAGCACTGTTTCAATCTTGAATTGCTGACAACAAATTGATTCAGCTTTTTCTAAATTTAACATTTCTCAAGATTATAGTGCATTAACAGTCAGGGTTTAAGTAAATTCAAAGTAGAGATAGGAAGACATTTTTGTTTTTTTAGAAAAAGATTCTTCATTTAACATTTACAAACTGTATATTGTTTATAGCCCCTCTATTGTGGAGCCCAAATGTCCTGGAGAAAAGTTATTTTTGTAGAGAGAATACAAAGAGTGAGTAAATATTCATAATTGTCTATCTTTTCCAAAATTTTGTTAAGGAATCTGAGAAACTCGAAGAGCCTTTCTGACAGCTGCTATAATACAATGTTCTCCGTTACAGCTTTAATTGAGATTTATAGGTCCTGATTATATTTTAAGATACAATTCTTTCCCCTACCTAGTGTCTTAGTCTATCTGGGCTATTATATCAAAAATACCATAATCTGAGTGTCTTATACAACATGGATTTCTCACAGTTTCGGAGGCATGGAAGCCCAAAATCAAGGTGATAGCAGATTTGGGGTCTGTTGAGAATCCACTTCCTGGTTCATAGATCGTTATATTCTAGCTGTGTCCTCACATGATAGAAGAGGCAAGGGGATTCTCTAGGTTTTTTTTTTATAAAGGCACTAGTCCCTAATTATCTCCCAAAGGACCCACCTCCAAATATTATCATATTAAGGATTAGGTTTTAACATATGAATTGGGGAAGCACATACATTCAAGTAGAGCTTAGAAATGAGAATGGATTACTTACTTATATCTTCTAAGTGAATAATAAAATTATTTGCATATCCATACTTAGTCTAGATAACGAAGAAACATTCTTGGATTTAATATCTAATGTAATAAGAACAAAAAATGCCATTGAAAAGCTCTCTCTTGCTTTGTGAATTTGTTTTTTTCCCCACAGTAATGTAGTACATTTTTACAGAACTAAAATCACACTCTCCTATGACATCCCTTAAAACTTGAAGACTGGATTAAAATGAATATTTAACCCCCTATTGTTAATTTAAACTTTACTTGAAGTAAGATCTTGGGGTCATATGTAATGCATATAATGTAATGTGTGTTTGTATGTGCATACTCCAAGTTACATAGTATAACTCTTCAAAGAGTCCCAGGGTAGTTTTAAACTTTTAATTTAAAGCATAAACTTTAGATATGACAGAACCATCATAAAATGACATTTCAAAGCATATAGAATATCCTATCCACAGGTGATATGGGACTTTAACTCTGCTGGCCATAGGGCACGATTTTCCTTCTTATCTAAGAGGCCCATGTTGTTTGTCATGGAATTTATTATGTAATTCAGTTGCCTCAAGCATAAATAAAATTAATCTTAGGTGCTGCTTAAAGAATGTTTTCAGCATACCTATAAATTAAGTTATTAAAGTTTCAAAGTACACAGACCCTGTAAAGATATGGATGAAAACCCTGTAAAGATATGGATGAAATGGAGAATGGCTCCAATGAGGCTTGTAATTTTATTTCTGAATAATGGTATTTCCTGGTCTTTATGCAAACTTCCTCACTTGTGATTCCTGGGATCATCTAAACAAACTCTCTGCACCTGAGTCCTTGTCTTGGGTTCTGCTTCTGAGGGAACCCACATTGAGACATCATCCAACAAAGCTTTCATCAAAGGCTGGATTGTTGATAGATTTAAGAGACATGAAAAGTATTTCTATCAAAGCTTGCTTGCTACTTACATACTTCATTTTAGAAAAATATTTTTAAAGATTATTCATTGTCACCTTATTGAAAACTCTGCTTTCTCTTCTCTTTTGTCCCTTTCTATCATTGGGAAAAAAAAGTGTAGAAATTAGGAAAAGGTGAAGGGCATGGGGCCTTTCTTTGTTAGTACATATAAAAATTTTATAACTTAACAGAAGTGATAGGGCAAAGTGTCTTTTAGCTAATGAGGTCAGACTTACTCATTTTTAAGACATAGAATAGAAGTTATATCCTAAGAAGAATGTTAATTTATCATGTGGACAGTTAATAGGAAATCAAAGAAATGCATTTTTTCAGGTCTTTGATTGCAGGAAATTTTCATTAAAATAAGCTGCAGCTTCGAGTGGCAGTTTTCCATTTTGTCCTCCCTGTCCTTGGCTCCACAGTTCATGCTTCCCTTCATCTCTGAAGCTTCCTTCCTAGTTAGGGGAAGTCTCTTATGACCAGCTTGCATTTACCTTACCTTGTGAAAAGCTGACAGAGATTAAACACAATAAAAAAACCAATGAGTGAAAAAGCCAATGAGTATCTTATACCTGACTCTTCAATATGTGCAAAACAGAAGAGGGGACCAATGGACTAAAACTTTTATTTCTTTTTTTAACCTTTTCAAATTGAGACATAATTGATACATAACATTTATTATTTCTTGAAGAGGTGCTCTCTACAAAAGAAAAGGAGAAAGCTGGAGACAAAGGGAGAAAAGAGGCTCAATTAGGAATCAAGGGCTATCTGTCTGTGACCCTCCTCACTCTTGAGGCTTTAGCCCTTTGATGGCATAGCTGATGTGGCTAGATTAGAAGCACAGTGCCAAATTTGCTTTACTCCCACTCTATACAGCTTTGGGATTCTTCAATGAATAAATGCCTAAATAAAAAGTGAAGTCTAGTTATATGTTTGCTGGGGCAAGGCCAGCAAGTAGCATCCAGTGCAAGTGGAAGGGGATTCACCTTCTTTCTGGTTATCCCTGGATAGCGAATCTTCTTATGTACTCCTGGATATCAAAGATCAACAATCCAGAGATAAATTCACACCTGGGAAAACAGTGAGGTCTATATCCCAGTTTTCCCACTTCAGAGCATTGAAGGAACACACCCTGCTGGGTAGAAGAAAGAAGAGATCCTCATTTATGCCAAACATGTTTCTGTACTTGGGTTTAATAGAAATGTTGCAGGATTTTTTACCTGCATACTGGGGATTTGTTGCCTTGCTACTTTGAAGAATGAAGTGCTGGACACAAAATGGGCAGCGGGCAAAAGTTTATTAGAGTATAAGATTAGAAAATAAGAGTAGTATGAAAGCTCTCCTTACAGAGAGGGGACATTCAAAGGTGAATACCCACGACTAAGGCAAGGGTCGTTGTTTTATAAGTTTCTCTACCTTCTTCCCTTCCCTCTCATTCTTTCTCAGGTTCTACTCTTACTGGCTGGATAACTCTAGATGCTGGGTTGTCGATTCCTGATTGGTTCCATTCCATTGATTAAGGAGTCAGACTGTGGCCATATTGTCCCTCCTATAACATAAGTTTTATGGTTTGCTTTTTTTTTGGTAAGGTATTTTGATTGTCAAATTCCTGTGGGAACCTGAGGAGGAGTAGGTGGTATCAGTTACATTCTCAAGAGGGACTTTATGCCTGAGGGGGTTTGCTGTGGTCAGAGGCTCCCAGCATTGTTTCAAAATGTGTGTTTTTCCCCACCCAGGGACCTCAGGTCCTAACCTTTCCCTCTCTGTCTATTTTATACTATCTTTCCCTATCATAAAGTTATACAAATTCTCTCATTTTACTAGTTTGCAATAACCTTTATTTCACCTTGCCACCATAATGAAGAACAGTGGAAAGAACTTGGACTTAAGGGTTGTGTCCTTAGTTTTTGGCCCTGGGTTCCAGAGACCCAGGGCTCTGCAGAGGCAGACAAAGAAAAATCAGGTATTGGGTAGTAAATTTTGGGAGAAGTTAATATTTTCTAAGTGTTTATGATAGAATTTAACTTCCCTGTTAAATTTTGAACTCTCATTTCTCTGTAGACTCTATTAATGGGAAGGGTACATATTGTTCAAATTAGGGGCATTTTTGTGTTAATGTGACTTTTTTGGAGGGTATGGGAAGCTGAGATGTGTTAAAAATAAACTGAGGCACATTAAAATTTGTAAAAGTTTGAGTGTATATATCCATTCAAACTGGGGCAGCACTAAACTGAAAGTGTTTAGTAGTAGTCTACCAACAGGAGCTAAGAGAGAAGTATTTATAGAGAAGATATGGAAGTGAACCTAGGAAATTACTTGACTGGGTATCACTTAAGTGATGGCCTTATTTGGGAAAAATCTAGGTGGCTGTTTGTAATTGACTGTTCTTAAGTTTCACTCTTACATTTGAGTGCATTGACTGTGGCTTAGATTTGGTTTGTTTGCATAGACTACCAAGGCATTAGAGCCACCCCAGCCTAATGGTCTCCTTATTTAATTACTTTAATGGATGGATTTATCATGAGTTTGACAGTAGAATGGAGGTGGGGTGTGAATTTTTGGTTCAGGACATGGTATGCTCCTAAAGTAAACGTAATTACACCCCTGTCCTGGCCCATTTCAGAAATTTTGGGGGCAAAATATGTAGCCCCACTTCACCAGTCTCAAAGAGAGATAAGTATTGAGGGATAGGCCAAGTGAATGAAGCAATGCATTGGCTTACGTATTTTCTGTTAAAGCCAATGGTTGAGAGAGAATTTGGCAGGGTTGAGAGAGAAGTGAGGAAAGGAAACTATTGACATCTTTCCTCAACCTAGGAAAATCTCCCTTCTTGATCCTCTGAGCCCACAATCTCCACTGTCCTCTTCAAGCATAAGGAGCTCTCAAATGATTGGTTAGATTCTGAATTGCAATCTATGCATTCTAACTAGTCACATTCACTAGTGGTGGTATTACCATGCAATACAAGGTTACCAGGGCTGGGAGGCTCCTTTCTTCAAGTCTTTCCTTCCATGATGCTGGATAGGCAAACTAAGGCAGGGCATACTCACTGCAATGGGCTGTGCAATCTTGTTTTTCTCTTTACTTCCTCTCATCTGCATGTTGCATCTTGCAGCAAGAAGTTTTGACTCACTGGCCAGCAGGTGTTAAGACTGAGATTAAGGAACAATTAAGAATGTTTCTTTGGGCCTTGTGCCTAAATTTTGGGTTCCATTCCAACTTTATCAGAGAACATGCCACTAAGGGTTATTGTACCCAGATAATAAAACAGTGCCTTAATTTTTAATTGATATTCTTCTTTGTGAGTTCTCCCTCAGGAATGTCAGAAAGAACAGTTATTATTGACAGAAGAGGATTTTCACATTTGGAAAACCTTGGCTATTAGGATGATTGGTTTGCTTGTGATTAAGGAGTTTCTTGGGACACAGGACTTTCAGTACTAAAACCAGGAAAGTTCCTGACAAGCCAAGATGAATTAATCACCCTAGAAATGTCATCTTAAGGCCATTAAACCCCAGACATGAATTCAATTTCTACTACTTATGCAACCTTGGCTATGTTACCAACTCTATTTGAGCCTTAAGTCCCTCAGCTGTAGAAAGAAGAGTTTTTATGAACATTAAATTAGATGATATTAAATCATCCTAAAATATTTCCTGTCCATGGTGGGTGCCACATTAATATGTTTTCCTATTTCATTGTTTTGTACTTTTATTGGTGCAACAGAAATAAAATGATAGTCTAAGAAAAAAATAAAATAGGAAAAGTTGAAATACTTTTCTGGTTTAAAGAATTGGAGAAGTTTTCTGAGTCCCCTTTCTTTCCAGCTTTTCATCTTGATGTTAAGTGCATCAAGATCGAACAACAGAACAGTGATTGTATTCCATTCTTGTAAATGAGGGACCAAATATTCAAATAACTACAGGGGCCACACAGGGAACATGAGTGAGTGAAATGGGATGAATGGGATTTGTGACAAACAAGTACTAGCAGATTGTGGCCACAAGGGAGGGAGAGCCCAGGAGGCCAGATCTTATCAGTTTTCTTTTCCCAAAGAAGCCATATATATAGTTTTAAATGTGAAATATACTTTTTTGAGTATGTTGACATCACATTTAGAACTTTTAAAAACAATGTATTAGCCAATCAAAACATTTCAGGGACTTTAATCCTCTCATTGAACTGTGTTATTGGGTAAGAGAATGTAATTGGATGTCACAATAAGACAAAGAAAGTTTATTCTACCCAGATGGAGTAATTACCATTATTAAAAGGAAACCAAAGTAATTAAATTATGATCAAAACAGAAAAAAAATAGGGAATTGCCAGACTTTGAATTCAGGTTATCTTGTAAATCTAACAACTCAAGACTAAACCTGTGGGGTTGCAAAATTGTAAAGGTAGAACCTGCTAAACTAAGGCTTCATGAAATTCTCGCAAGCATTAGCTGACAGATTTCAAAACAGTGGGAATATTAGTCATCACATATATGCCTGCCAAAAAGGGTAGAGTAGTGTGTTAAAAGAACATCTGCAGCCCACATAAATACCCCTCGCTGAGTTAAACTCAGAGAGGAAATCAGCTTCAAAAGTTGCAGAAGGCAAAGAAGCTGAAACAGCAGTTTTACAGTAAGTGGTTGAGTGACTTTCCTGTGGGTGAAACTGTTATTGAGGAGCTAGTTAGCTCCCAATATATTACATGTTTGACCTCTAGCTTTTGGTGACAAGAGCTTTGGAGGATATATTTGGACTTCCCCTACTCAAGGAATCATTTACACTGTACACACTGAATGCCAATTCTGTTGAGTATGGGCATATTAAATGATTTATACTCCTGAGTTACAGTAGTACCATGAAATGAGGGAAGAACTCACTTAACCCATGAAATGAGGAAAAAACTCACTGAACCCTTGGATGTACCTAATTGCATGATAAGACCAATAAGGCCAACAAATCATAGCAGCTGCTAAAGAAGCAGCAGAGCCCCTGGTAGTAGTATTGTCTTGAACTTTTTCAAAAAGCATAAAACTATAAATTCTAACAGAACCAGCCTGCCAAATGGAAGGTGATCTGAAGAATTATCACTTTTATGGTCTAAGCCTTTTGATTTTTGGAGCCTTCATTACTGGTGGCAGACTATTACTCAGTGATCTAACCACATTGTTTTGCCACAAGACAGAGGAGGTTTGTGATCGTAGCAGATTTCTGTGGGTCCTGGATGTCTGGACCAGAAGCTCTATAAAGAGAAATTCGTGTACATAGTTATTACTGAGGATAGCTATACGGTTTCTTCCTTCAAAGATATGTGTTTAGTGTCTTTTCTTTTTTTGACTCAATATATCCAAACAGCACAACTGTAGAGAAGGGGACATGATTTTCTTTGTGTCTTTTGCTTTCATTTATTCTTGGTTAAAGGGAAAGAATTGATTAGTTTAAATGCTGCACTGTGACTACCAGTTATATAAATCCATAGAGAAAGAGGGGAAGTCATATACTAAACTCTTTCTTCGTTCTCAACTTAAAAGAAAATTCCCATGAAATCATCTTAGGTCAAATCAGAGCCATCAATTAATCCCTATTACATTGGTAGACTTTGTGAAATCTGATATGTGAGTGAGGTTATAATTCGGGAATTAGCTTTTTGTTATTTTTTTAAATAGTTTATTGTCAAGTTGGTTTACATATAACACCCAGTACTCATCCCAACAAGTGCCCTCCCCCATGCCCATCACCCCTGTTCCCCTCTCTCCCACCCTCATCAGCCCTCAGTTTGTTCTCAGCATTCAAGAGTCTCTCATGATTTTTGAACTTAGAAAATGTTGCTGATGAAAAGTGATCTGTTTTATTCTTAATCTACAGTTCACCAGTTATGCAGCTTAAGGAGCCTGTTTGAAACAATAAGAATCATGACTCAAGATCTCAGAATGATTGCTTGCAGGTTTGTCCAACATGAGATAATTTCGTGGAATGGATTGTTTAAAGACAGTAAGAATCCATGATGAAACTACACTCCGGAGTTTGAAAAGAGACAGGGCTGCTTTAAGAGAGAAACAGGAAGTTGTAACGAGAAGCCGTATGAATACTAAGCTAAGGCAGAATGCTCATGAAGTAGCAACTTAAGTGGTAGTGTTTATTCTGAAATTTTCAGGCAGTTAGACTGTTTCAGGCAAATCTGAATAAAATAGTCCTTATCCAGGTTTTTATCTAAGGAATTCCAAGAAGACTAGAGAATGGAAAGACAGCAAAGGTTTACGTCAGAGAAAGATGAGTATCAGTTTCAACATCAGGGAGCGGTGGAGCTGCTTGTCTTTAATTTTTTGCTTATCCTTACCATTTTGACAATCTGGTTATTTAAAAATCATCGATTTCGCTTCTTGCATGAAACCGGAGGAGCAATGGTGTATGGTGAGTGCAGAAATTGTAGGATTGATGTGAAACTTGTTGCTTGGGTGTAATTAGAGACTTGTGCTCAGATGGCAAAGTATTGAAACTAGAGAAAATGTGCTGATTGAAATGTCATTAGCTTGATGAAAGGTGCTGCACATAATGAATGCTCATCTCTTTCCAGATGAGCTGCTGAAATTTGCCCTGTCACAAGAGTAAATGTCATAGTCGTGTTCTCACACGGCACATAATGTGAGTCTGTTGACAGATGTGGGTCCATTGTCATGTGGGGAGTCAAACGGAGCAAACTGTTTGTTTTTGTAATGATAGATATTGGGAAGTCAGGGCTCTGCAGTCACAAAGAGCGGCTGGTTTTTCACAGAAGAGATTGAGGAGCATTATAAAGTTCTGGAAATAGCATTATTTAAAACTATATAGAGTGAATCATCTTATGTCAACTAGTTTCAAAAAGGAAACTTGCAGAAACATACCCCACCCCTGCTATCAGAATAACTGTAACCAAAACCATTTTTATTATATGGGCAATGTTTTATTATTCAAGAGTTTCTTTACTCAGTACTTTTCATTTCTTAGCCTGATTTCACACTAATTTATAATTATTGTCATTTTTAATATTATTTGCTATATACTTTTTGGAGGGGAAGATCTGGAAAAGCATTTAATATTTTAAACTCCCAAAGTATTCTTCTTTCTGTACAATTTACCACATCATTCCTTTCAGAAAGTTTAATAAAATGTGACAGAGATTATCTATGCTGTACTCTCATCTTTGAAACTACAATGCAAGACACCAGGAGTTTTAAAACTTACTTTACCATTCTTATCTCAGCCTGATAATGGATAGGAACTTTGAACACAGTGAAAACAAGTGAAGCATTGCTATAATTTATAGCAAAAAAATGTACTTTTATATTTTGCTTCCCTCATTTTGGATGTCTTGAAGCCTTTTAGATCCCTGAAGTTCAGGGCACAGGATCAATTTTATATGCTAGCCATGTGACGTCCTGATGATAACAATGTAGTCATGATTTGAGACCTTAAACTAGATTTTAGCTTAAACTAGATTCCACTGTGAGATACTTGAGCTAGGAACTAAAAGTTATAGGCTAAACAGTATACTTTATTTTAGAAGACTGATGTGCTGATCCTTTCAAAGCAGAGTTAAATTCCTTTGTATTGAGGGTCTTAAAGCACAAAACAAAACGCTCATTTGAGGGGAAAACACAATCAGGTTGAAGAAAATGTCAAACAGAAAGGAAGTGATTCTGTCAGATGTAAAGCCCTAGGTAGCAGTCATTTGCCCTTCTCCATTAACAGTGAACCATGATCTTTCTCTTGACTTGGCTAATAAATAATCAAAGAGGATATGGGATGTAATCTGAGAAGCCAGAAACAATGTAATTCTTGGCACTAAATTAGAGGATTACATATGGTTTTGTAAAAACAACACAGATTTTTAAATTATAAACTTTTATTAAAAGACAAGATTTCTTCACAGCACTGAATATGATTAAACTATGACCCATTTTACCAATTTCAGCTAATCCATGATAGATATACTTTTTTGTAAAGCATTTGTAAAAATTTGTAAAATTTTGGTGGTTTCTTAAAATTCATCCATACTTTGTACTCGTAATATATAAGTGCAACTTTTACTTATGAGCCTGGCAAAGTTCTAGATTCCCTTTATTCTCAAAAACTTAATGAAATACTTTTAACTTGTGGTTGAAGTCATAAAATATTAGTATATTGCACAATATTTCAGATAGCATTTCTTTAAATTGCTATTCTTAAGGCTATAAGAAGAAGTGGTTTTTAAGAGTGGTATTAAGTTGTCTGATTTCTGTTCCTCTGAATTTTTATATGTAAGTTATTGAAAGCGAATTCTGAAACAATGCAAGGTAAAATATTATAAAAATAATGAAAACATGCATATGTATGCATAACTATTCCTTTACTAGAATTTTGAGTATCCTTAAGTTATCTTAAACTATATAAGTGAATGAAAATACGTTCACTTTAATGTTTAATTTTTTTGTTGGTATAGAATTATAATTGTTGAAATTTAAGGGGATCTTAGAGGTTATCTTCTCTAGCCCCTTCATTATACAGAGGAAGAAATTAAATCTCAGAGCAGTGAAGTAACTTCCCAAAAATTGAACAGTCACTCATAGCAAGGTTCATGTGCTTTTATACATACGCATGTCTAGAAGGTTGGTTCCTGTTCATCATTATATCTGAAATATTTATTAGGCACTTTCTGTCAGTGATAAAGTAGTCTGAAACTGCAACAGAGGAACAAGATTGGACATTATAATAAACACATTTAAATAAGAAAGAGGAAAGAAAATGTCAAGTGATGAAGTGCCCCGTGCCTATAAATGAATTTGAGATTCACAAATTGGGAAGGAGTCTTAGAGATCATAATTCCAACATCTTAATTTCACAGGCAAGGAAAAGAAAACTTAGCTAGGTGAGGGTCATATAATTAGCTGCTGAGTTGGGTTTCAACCTCCATCTCTACTAAGACATTCTGCCTTTCTATTAGTTATTTTGCTGAAATGTGTCAAATGTCCTTTAGAAGAAAAAGTAGATGTTAATACATTTTATCAGTATATCAGGAGTCCAACTTAAAAATTTTAAGGAGCAGGGGCTTAGGAAATGAGCAGTTAAAGAAAAATGAGGAGAAAAGTTAAAAAAACAGAACATTTAATTGCTCTATTATGGTTACTGTTAGAAACAATTTAAAAGTTGTTAACCTTAAAATATCTTATGAAGGATTGTAGAGGCCAAGGAAAACTGTGTAGTATTGTTTGATTTCTATGTTCATTGGAGATCAATCTGATACTCCAACTACAAATAATCTATTATGTGAAAAATACCTTCTTTTTTGACATTAAGAGTCCTATGATGCTTTTAAAAATCAGTGTCAGCATTATTTTTTAACCATACTTTTGCTTCATGAGGAACAGTAATGGGTAATTGTGTTTCATGACATTCTGCGGCTCTCATTATTTCAAAATTCAGGAATTGAAATCTACCTGGTTTATATCTTAAGCCTTGATGATAGTCATTTAAATTGGACTAATAGCTTAAATGACTGTTAATGGCCAAAATATTGACTGACAGCAGCTGGTGCACTTAGTGGTGCTCACTTAAGGCCCTGTATCCCATGCTCCTTGTTCATAAAAGAAAAACCTCTCCTTATTCCCCGATAGCATTAAGAATTTCATTACACATCACGGGCAGTTCTCATACTTTATAGGACATTCATAATCCCATACATTTGAGAGTTGGGATCTCAGCTTAAGGACAGAAACAATTAAAAGTCTTAGAAGTCTGTCTTTGATTTATGGCCTTACAATATAAGGAACAGTCTCTGAACTAATGTGGAAATTTGCTCACTGGTTAGCAGACAGAAGAGAAATCCCAAGACACAAAGTTTAGATTTTGAATTCATCAAACTATGCCATGTTAAACTATGTAAACTATGTCTGACCATCTAACAGTATACTTAACAATATGATAAGGTCAAATAATTTACTCAATAGCTTTTTTTTTTTTGAAATTTAAAGATAATGCAGTTACATGTGGATCACTAAGGTTTAAAAGCTATCTTTCTAAACTAATTTGACAATAAACTATTTGTAAAAAAAATAAAAAATAAAAAAAATAAATAAAAGCTATCTTTCTTGAAAAATCATAGGGTACTGATTTCATCCTAGCACTGGTTGGAAGTTCCTGAGGATAAAATTGTGCTGCTGAACATCCTGGGGCTCCACCCTACTGGCCCATTTTGCTCTGCTCCAGTCCAGCACTGCTCCTTGACTGCCAGGCCCATTGGAGTTGTTTACTACCACTTTGCCCACTTTGCCCTCTTCCCCCTGCCTGGAAAGCCCTTCTGAGGCTTTGTACTTATTCAAATGTGGTATGCTTTAATGGAGAAAGCATTTGATTCTCTCTTGGGGATTTGGGTTTTTAAATCTTGATGACTTTTTTTTTTTCAGTAGCTAGATGCATTACTCTGGCCAAGTGACTTAATCTCTGTCCTTATTTCTCTTATCTGTAAAATGAGGAAGAAATGAAAACTCCCTTCCATCTTCAAAAGTCCTTCAAAATTTAGGCCAAGACTAACTTCAGCTATCAGGCATCTCTCAGTCACTTCAACCCAACTAGTAGCTTTCTTCCTAGAACCCTACCAGCCTATAATGATATCCAGGCCTTTCTTGCAGACAGGATTTTAGTTAGTGTTACTTTACCACTCTTAGTTCTTTTAGTCCTGCTCTGATTTTGCAATGAGTGCTCAGTAAATCCTATTGAATTCCTGTCAGAAAGGTAAGGAGAGCCAGTTATAGCATCAGAACAGGGAGGGCAGGTTGAGATTCAGTGGCTTATGGATGTATGTCATGTGAAAATCAGAGTGGTTCTGGTTTAATTTGAAGGGAACTGCAGGAAAGGTAATTAGGGTTAAGAGTCCAGTGAACTCAACTTGCTCTCCCTTTAGTGTAAAAAGGTCAATTTTAAGAAGCTTCAGAGATCACGGCAAGATTTTCCATGCTGTAAAGTGTTAGTCAAATAAATGTTGAAAAAGTGAAAAAATTCAAGGCATATTGCTCTCTGTAGGTTTTCAGAAGTTGATTTTAAGAAAATAACCTCCTATACAATCGGTTGTGCTTCTGAATCTCTAAGGAGCTACAGAGGAAACCCTGCATACAAACTGTTGTGATGCCTCAAAAGATCCTCTCTCAGGGTATTAAAGGATGATGAGTGTACACATCAAGAAAACGAATCTATGATTCAAACTGTTTATGGAGATATTATAGATAGTCTAAATAGAATTAAAATTATATGGTTAAAGAAGTGGAGATATCAAGAACTAACATTTGTTAAACATCTATTACATCAAAATGTAATAGTGAAAATAGATAACACAAATAGCATTTACAATGTGAACTGTTTTGTCATAAGGGCTTTACATGTGTTCACTCATTTAATCCTCACAACAACCTTTTTTTTAGATGCAGAAACTGACACACCAAAAATCAAGTAACTTGTCAAAGATCACATACCTTTGAAATGCCATAGCCGGTATTCATACCTTGGTAGTTTGCCTCTGTGCAACCACTGGGTGTCACAAATCTGGGTGTATTTGTGTTTTTTTTTTTAATGTTTTATTTATTTCTAGGAGAGAGAGACAGCGTGAGCAGGGGAGGGTCAGAGAGAGAGGGAGTCACAGACTGAAACAGGCTCCAGGCTCTGAGCTGGCAGTCAGCACAGAGCCCGACGTGGGGCTCGAACCCACGAACCGCGAGATCATGACCTAAGCGAAAGTCGGACGCTTAACCGACTAAGCCACCCAGGCGCCCCATTCTGGGTGTATTTGTATGTGCATGTGTGTGTTGGGGAGGAAGTATAACATTTTCATATTACAAATGAGGAAATTGGGGTTCCTGGATGGCTCAGTTGAGCTCCCACTCTTGATTTTGGCTCAGGTCATGATCCCAGGGTTGTGGGAATAAGCCCCATGTTGGGCTCCATTGCTGTGAGCATGGAACCTGCTTAAGATTCTCTCTCTCTCTCCCACTGCCCCTTTCCCTTTCCCTGCTCATGCTCTCTCTTGAAAAAAAAGAAAGAAAGAAAATAACAAATGAGTAAACCAGCACACAGAGACATGAAGTGACTTGCTGGAAACCAATAGCAAGCTGAGCTTCTTTAAGCCCAGGACCATAAACCCATATTCTTTTACACATTTAGCTCTAGAAGAGTGGTTATTATTTAATAAATGTCTACTCTGTGCCAGGTAATGGTATCTTGGAAAGTTTACAGAAGAAAGATAGAGACTGAGGTATCTAAGTATAAATATTATTGCTAATGCTCAGGTATCCAGGCAAAATACAATGATCTTCAGTTTCCATATAAGGAAAAAGAAACTCTAAAACTTTGGCTAAGGCTGCACAGAATAATTGGCAAGAACACCACCTTGAAAGCTAGGGATCTCAAGTTTTGACCACAGTTGTCCTCCCACCAAAGTCTGCTGTTGAGACTTTCTCAAATTAGTATCCTGTGATGCTGTCAGGAAAGGGGAAACGAGACAAATAGTTAAGTTTTTCTTTTACCTTAGGCCTCAGAAATGTTATTCTTCATAGCATAAAGCCCAGCATGGGAAATTCAGTGGGAACAATATTGTGAAAGTACATCCATGCCAAGAAGTGGAGTTAAACTGTCCCAGAGAGAGAGTGATGAAGCTGACTTGGAAACACCTGCCCCAAAATTGGGGAAAGCAATGTTGCAAGTCCACACTTAGGCAGGTTTTAAATGTCTGTGGTTGCCAGAATGGGTGGGGGAAATTTCTGTAAGTGCCTTATTCATATGAATCATACAAAATCAGCTTTCATCATATGTTAGTTTAATTGACTTGAATTTTTGGAAGAGACTGAAGGTAGTATCTTTAATTATGCCTCTGGGCTCCCTATGCTATTATGAAACCTGTGTGCATGAGCGTGAGGTGGCTTGGACTTTGACAGAGCTCTAGGACTGTGATAGCACTCATAATGGTGGGAACTATTTGTTGTCTTATACAACAGTGCTCCTCACAGCATCAGCATCACCTGAGAACTTTTTAGAAATGCAAGAATGTGGGACCCAACCCAGACCTACTACTGAGTAGGAAGCTTGAGGCAGAGTCCGGCAGTCTGTGTTTAACAAACCTTCCAGAGACTTCTGATACACTAAAATTTGAGAACTAGGAAAATAAAGTTCCATATGTGGTTCCTAGTTTTGTCTCCTTTACTTTCTTCTCTTTTCTCTTTCTCAATACATTAGTATTCTGTGATGAAAAGGAGGGTTGGGAGAAAATCTTCACTTATTAGAGAGTTCCCCAGCCCCTCTGCTTTTTCACTATTTATATTACTTTATAATGTTTCCTCTTCTGGTTTTATATAAACAAAACCCAAAAATATGCTGTTTTGTGTAAACATTATATAGTAAGAAATAATTTTTTTAGTTGGTATGTGGCTAGTTAGATATCTCTATCTCTATATTTCTTCTGTGAATCTCCTACGATGCTTGCAGGAAAGAGTTTTAGCTATATATAAGCTGGTGGCTGAAATAGTTTCTAGAGAAAAGTTATCTATAATCCTATGTTAGGAACCCCATAGTGTACAGAGAAATGTACAGTGTGTGTATGTGTGTATGTTATGTGCATGTGTGTGTGCCTATGTGCATTATTGGTATACACAAAGATGGAGAAAAATATTGGATACCTTGGGGTGGTAGATGGTTGGGTCTTTCTGTCTGTCATTTCCCATGTGACTCTAACCTGTGAGAAGATAGAGCTTTGAATGAGGCCTCCTTAGGTAGGACAGGTTCTGTCCTTGAAACATCATGAGGTACTCTTACCAGGTACTCTTACTTTTGCCCCAGACCTGTTCCAAAACTCTTACAGGGTTTTTTTCTTCACCAAAGCAAGTTGATAGTGAGCCAGCACAAAGCAATAAATTGTGTCCCTTTTAGCAACACCCACACTTTCCTTTAGTCCTTTGAACTTAGAGGATTGGTGGGAGGGAAGAGAAGGAATGAAATCCCTAAATAATCAGAAGGCATTATATATTTTTACTTTTGGTTCTATACATGATTGATCTCAGTGTAAAACTAAACTGCTAAAAGGAAATGCAAATGGCATTTGATATTCAAACCCATATCATCTCTCCAAATCAGTGTTCTGATAACAATTTGGTAAGACTGAGTGGGGATGAAGTAGGTAGTTATCAAGTAAAAATATAAAAATTGTGGATATGACACTTTAATATGATGAATACTCTCTTGCACACAGTTAAATGGTGTCCACTGATTTGGCTTCCTTAGATATTTGTCATACCCTTTTCCTCTTTATTTCCACATTTTGAATCCCTAGTTCATATTTTTTGAATCTGGGTGACTGAAGTACTATCTTAGATTCCCTGCCTTAAAGAATCTTGCACTGTAAAAAAAAGTACTCATAATGGTAAACGGTACTTTTCCTTGGGCTTAATTTTATTACTGTTATCTTGACATTCCTGTAGTCAAATTCCTTTGCTAAATTTTTCCTCACAGAAATATAGGCAAATTCTGATGTTAACTTCCTCTCCATGTCCCCACCATATCTCAATTTTCATTTCTCTCTTCAGATAAATGTCTCCAAAGCTGTTTCCTCTGCTGGAAACCACAGCAAATCTCTCTCCCAACAAGAAGCTCATATGGGTCTTTCTCAAGACTTTCTTGTCAACTATCTCTCCTTCTTGAACACCCTCTCTTATTTCTCAGCTATGCTACAGCCCCTGATTTCAGTTTCCCTAGTTAGCCTTCCCAAACTGCTTGATATACAGGTTCTTTCTTTTGCCTGGCTCTGCTATTCCCAGTCTGACTTTAACATCAGGTAAGGAGTAACATGGGTATGGAAGTTCCTGGTATCCTATCCAGGCCCCATAATATTCTGAGGAAGACGAGAACTCATTGCTTCTGTCTTTCCCTTAGGATATCAAACCTTTTTCCAAAAAGCTCCCTAGCTAGCTTCTCCCCACTTTTTATTGACTGGAATAGATGCCATTATAGTACCAATTATCAGCAAGGGGAAAGTGAACACCCTTGGAGCTGAAGTACAGGTCAACTTATCCTGAGTATATAGCTGTGGGAGGAGGGGTGGATAGCTGCACAAATCAAGGCTTTTTTGGGAAAAAGGAGGATGGATGCTGGGTTGACAATCAACAGTGTCTGGTACACTAATCAAGTTGATATATAATATTACATAGTTTAAGGATTTATCTTCTTGTTTTAGGAAGGGGCAGTGCCTCATTTATCTAGATTATTCTTGGTGCCATTCAATTCATACAGAATGAAAGAAGTACAAAATTCAGTTCTCCAATCTATATAAAGTAACTACATACCTTTGCTTTAGGTTCCTAAATTCTCTCCAATATCATGTAGCATTTAAATATATACCTTTTGTGGCATATATGGACTCGTCTGACTAGACACATGTATATAGATGGGCTTGTTGCATTGTATGATGCCAGGGGAGCA
Source organism: Crocuta crocuta (assembly GCF_008692635.1). Lineage (NCBI taxonomy): Eukaryota > Metazoa > Chordata > Mammalia > Carnivora > Hyaenidae > Crocuta > Crocuta crocuta. The sequence goes on along the minus strand of NW_027528873.1, from coordinate 5,979,287 downwards.
CCACTCCTACAGAAAAAGAATCTGAAGGAAGCCTCCTAGGGTATGCTCCCATGCAGTGTGGTAGTGTGTGTGATAGTGTATAAACACAACCATAGGTCTGATCATAGATTTTAACACTTATTATTTTCAAAACCATTCTGTAATCTGTTCCATTGTACATAAATATAATCATTGTATATGCAAGTAGAGTCCTATCTATCTATGTTCCTCTAAGAAAAGCCCCTTTGGGAAAATGGTTCAGCACCATGGAGAATGATCATCAACAAGATGCAGGGGGATTGCCTATGAAATGCAGGCTTAATATGAGAAGAGACTTATAAAACATTTGTACCTTATTCTTACTGGAAATAAGGATCACAATATTGGGACAAGAGAAAAAGACCCCGTAAGACTAAAATATTTTAATGTTTTATGATCAGGGCCATATTTTATTCATTTTTATAATTCTCTCAAATCTCAGATCAATGCCTTGTGTGTCTGTGCCATGAAAACCGAGGGAGGAAAGGAGGGAGTAGAGTTTTCTCGTATTTTCAATGTGGAGAATGAAGTGAAAGCCAGTCCAGAAAGACAAGGCACATATTTCTAAATGTCTCATTTTGAGTGCCCACGAGCCTCTTTCCTCCCTCCTTCTTCCTTCCTTCCTTCCTTCCTCCTCCTACAAACATCAGTGTGTCAACTGCCTATCAGGCATCTGCTATGGGAGGTATATTGCAAGCTCTGCCAGGACAGGAACATCACAGCATTTGGTGTGATGTTCTCTACATTTTAAGATGCTGGTCACTGACCAATTACATAAACTTGGAGGATTATTTTCTTCTTGACTCAAGGGAGTTTGTGGACTTAGGGAAAGTTGGGTTACAATACTGCCTAAAGTGTAGGTTTTCTAAAGGAAAAAGAGATGAAGAACAGCACAGAGTCTCTGTCGTAAACAGTCTCATTGTCTAGTGGAGGAGACAAAGCCAAGGCCTACAAAGCAATACTGAACAATGTAAGGCTTTATTAAATTGGGCCACAAAGGGTGTGGTTTAAACTGTGAATGCTGCAAGAACCCAAAGACGAGGGAACTCATTGAGCACAGGCTGCATCCGAGCATGGTCCCCCACAGGTGAGACTTGAGATAGAATTTGTAGGACTGTGAGTGCTTTAGGGATGAGGTTTATTGTTCAAACTTCAACCGGGGGCTTGTATGTTGTGAGGGAGAGGTCAGAGTTCCCTGGAGAGCACATATATACTACTTTTGCCTTAGTTGCCCAAATGGCCAGACTTGTAGGGGCAAGGGATGCATCTGGACTAGAGATTTTGCTTGGAGAAGGTGATTCCACCAGCTGGCTAGGGGGCAGAGCTCAGGGAAGTGTCATGCTTGTGAGGATATAACCTGGAACTGGGCTTGTGCAAACATGTGCTGCATGGTATTGCTTTGTTGGGAGAAGATGCCTCTTTTTCTCCTGAGATGGTAAGGTCATGGTTCACAGGCTACCAATGAGAATGGTGGTTTGTGTCCATAAACTGTGACAGCCAGTCTCTTCTTTCCCTCTGTGCACAGGTGGTTGTTGCTTTCTTTATCTTTTGTCTTTGTGGGAATATACAAACAACCTCTTTCATTAACATTTTCTTCCTACCTAGCTATCATACTTTATCTATCACCTGCTTTCAAATAATATTGTGCTGGAAGTGCATTAACATTTCATGTTTGTTTCAACATATAGCTAAAGCACTGAGTGGGCATTTGGCTGTCAGAAGCATTATCAGGCTCTATGGGCAGGTGTCTGGTCTTGGACATTAAGGATTTTTCAGCTGCTACTACAGCAGTAGGTGCATAAATGGGTATATGTGTTTGTTAACTGAGCACACTTTGAGGCTGCAGTGTCCCCACTGGCCTTTACACTGTGTCAAGATGTTGCTTCCTCTTAAGATTTGGGGTTGAGGAGAAGCAGGGCCAGAGCCTTTTGTCAAGTATATTAATTTGGGTCCTCCGAGAAGGAGATGCTGGGAAGAGATTAGTTGTGTGAATGATCTTTTAGGAAAACCTTTTTGAAGGAAAAACAGGGAGGGAGTGTTGGGTTCTGGGATAGCTGCCAGGCCCTGGTGCAGCTGCAGACCCTGTGGAGGGAGGGCAGGGAGGAAGGCTGTATAGGAAAAGGTTTAGGATATGGTATAATTCTTTTTTTATTTAAAAAAAATTTATTTATTTTTGTGAAACAGAGACACAGAGCACTACTGGGGGAGAGGAAGACAGAGAGAGAGAGGGAGCACACTTCATGCTCTGGGCTGTCAGCACAGTGCCTGACCCAGGGCTAGAACCCATGAACCACGAGATCATGACCTGAGCCAAAGTAGGATGCTTACCTGACTGAGCCACCCAGGTGCCCCAGGCTATGGCAGAATTCTTAGAAAGGTTTAGTGAGGTTATGGGGCATCTTTAAGCCATGGTGAACCTTCAGAGGAGCCCCACCTCCCTGTCTTGGTACCCCTACTGAACTCAGTCATTGTCTAGCCACAGTGAATTTTGTCATGGACTCCAGAGCACACTAGCTGAGACCACTGGTTAACCATAGTCCTCAGAGTGGGAGATCTGTCTGAGAGATGCACTGTCATGGGCATTACATCTGGTCACCTCTGGTGGCAAGCATCTTACTCCATTTACTTCAACATGCCTTTTGTTGAAAGTTGGGACAAGAGCTAGTGCAAAAGTTCAGGCAGGGCCATTTAGGTTTTGAGGCCTTGTATGAATTTAACCACAGGGGCTCAGGTACTACATACTCATTATAACAAATAATTGAGTTCCCTGCTTAGGGAAAAACAGTGGACACTTCATGTTTACTTCTTGTTATTGCACTGAAAGCATATTACAAAAAATAATTGGGTCATCTTCTTGGAACTTTAAACAGTATTAATACAGGTTCTCTCTATTCAGGCCACATGCAGTTAGTGTCTTGTGCTTCCCTCATCTATATCCCACTTGAATAGAAAGCAGAGGTCATAGTATCACTGATGGTCCCTGCTGAATAACTTAGAAAATCATTCCTTTCTAGTCACAGAGTGTTGGAAAAGTGATGTTCTTCACAGGCACCCTAAACCACTTACAATGTATATAATGTGTCTTCCCTTCTCTTTCCTGACTTAGTTTTACTGTAATCATTTGACATGGCACAGGAAAGCCTGCCCACTGTTCTATGGTGGATCAAGCATTCATAGTGGTTACATATCCATCACTTATTTTCTCTTGCTAGCAAAGGTTAGGATAGAATATTTCTCACTGTTATGGAGGAGAGGGCCAAATTATGAAACTGGAATAAGGGAAAAATATTCTTGAAAGGAATATGTTTTTATTCTCACCCATCATTCTGTTTAGTTCTCTACACTGTTGTCAAAGTGATAGCTCTTATATAGAAATTTTATTGTTTTACACTCCTGCCTAAAATCTTTCAGTTTTTTCATAGTTTTACATTACAATTGGGTTAAAAATAAAAACTTTTTTTAGCATGACCAAGGAAGTTCTTTATGACTTGGCCCCTGCCTGTGGTCTGCAGTCCTAGGGTTCTCTTGTTCTCTCTCTCTCTCTGTATCTCTATTTCTCATCTCTCTCTCCCTCCATTTATTTTCTTCTTACACCACTACCAAGTCTCTAAATCCACCAGATTTCTTAAGTCCTGTATTTATACATAATTTTCAGTAGGTTATCCTGGTGACAGTTAACACAGAAATACTATGATTTCAGTGACTACACAACAGAAGTTAACTTTTCATTCACATGACAGTTCAATGTAAGTACTCCTGGTTGGCAGATGGCTTTCTCCCTCCTGGGGAGGGACCCAGGCTCCTTCACTCTGGTGACTTTGTCTACCTATTGGGCCTTTGTTTCCATCAGATAGATGGAAAAGAGAAGGGGAAAACTCATCTACCTAATCAAAGCTGTGTTCCAGAAGTGGCACGTAACACTCTTGCTTATATTCTGTTGGTGAGAACCCAACCAGAGACAAGACAGTCAAGAAACACATTCTCCCACTGAGCACCAGCTTTCCCAACAACCATGCTACACATTTGTGAACATAAATCCTAGGGAATTTTTATTCATTCATTCATTCATTCATTTTTAAAATTTAAATCTAGGTTAGTTAACATATAGTGTAATAATGATCCAGGAATAGAATTTGGTGATTCGTCACTTATATATAACACCCAGTGCTCATCCCAGAAAGTATCCTCCTTAATGCCCCTTGCCCACTTAGCCTATCCCCTCACTAACACCCCTCCAGCAACCCTCAGTTTGTTCTCCGTGTTTAGGAGTCTCTTATAGTTTATCTCCCTCCCTGTTTTTGTATTATTTTTGCTTCCCTTCCCTTTTGTTCATCTGTTTTGTATCTTAAATTCCACATTATGAGTGAAGTCATATGATATTTGTCTTTTTTTGATTGACTAATTTTGCTTAGCATAATACCCTTAGCATAATACCCTCTAGTTCTATCCATGTTGTTGCAAATGGCAAGATTGTATTATTTTTTATTCTTTTTGAGTAATATTCCACTATATATATACACCACATCTTTTTTATCCATTCATCAGTCGATGGACATTTGGGCTGTTTCCATACTTTGGCTATTGTTGATAGTGCTGCTATAAACATTGGGGTGCATGTGCCTTTCAAATCAACACTCCTGTATTCTTCGGATAAATACCTAGTAGTGCAATTGCCAGGCTATAAGGTAGTTCTATTTTTAATTTTTTGAGGAACCTCCATACTGTTTTCCAGAGTGGCTGCACCAGTTTGCATTCTCAACAGCAGTGCAAAAGTGTTCTCCTTTGTCTTCATTGTCGCCTATAGTTCATTTTTGCTTTTGTTTCCCTTGCCTCTGAAGACATGTCAAGTAAGAGGTTGCTGCGGCTGAGGTGAAAGAGATTGTTCTATTTTCTCAGGATTTTGATGGCTTCCTGTCTTATGTTTAGGTCTTTCATACATTTTGAGTTTACTTTTGTGTATGGTTTAAGAAACTGGTCCAGGTTCTGCATGTCACTGTCCAGTGTTCCCAACACCATTTCCTGAAGAGGCTGTCATTTATCCTTTGGATATTTTTTCCTGCTTTGTCAAAGATTAGTTGACCATACATTTGTGAGTCCATTCTGGGTTCTCTATTCTGTTCCATTGATATGTGTGCCTATTTCTCTGCCAGTACCATACTGTCTTTTTTTTTTTTTTTTTTAAATTTTTTTTAATGTTTTATTTATTTCTAGGAGAGAGAGAGAGAGAGAGACAGCGTGAGCAGGGAGGGTCAGAGAGAGAGGGAGTCACAGACTGAAACAGGCTCCAGGCTCTGAGCTGGCAGTCAGCACAGAGCCCGACGCGGGGCTCGAACCCACGAACTGCGAGATCATGACCTAAGCGAAAGTCGGACGCTTAACCGACTAAGCCACCCAGGCGCCCCATATACTGTCTTGATGATTACATCTTTGTGATACAGCTTGAAGACCAGGATTGTGATACCTCCAGTTTTGGTCTTCTTTTTCAGTATTCCTTTGGTGATTTCGGGGTCTTTTGTGGTTCCATACAAATTTTAGGATTGTTTGTTCTAGCCCTGTGAAGAATGCTGGTGTTATTTTGATGGAGATTTCATTGAATACGTAGGTTGCTTTGGGCAGTATAGACATTTTAACAATGTTTGTTCTTCCAATCCATGAGCATGGAATGTCTTTCCATTTTTTTGTGTGTCTTCTTCAATTTCTTTCATAAGCTTTCCATAGTTTTCAGTCTATAGATTTTTCAAGCTTTGGTAAGGTTTATTCCTAGATATTTTATGGTTTTTTTGTAATTGTAAATGGGATCAATTTCTTGATTTCCCTTTCCACTGCTTCATGATTGGTGTGTAGAAATGCAGCTGATTCCTGTACACTGATTTTATATCCTACAACTTTGCTGAATTCATGTATTAGTTTTAGCAGCTTTTGGGTGGGGTCTTTTGGATTTTCCACATAAAGTAGTATCATGTTGTCTGCTAAGAGTGAAAGTTTGACTTCCTCCTTGACAGTTTGGATGCTTTTTATTTCTTTGTGTTGTCTGATTGCTGAAGCTAGGACTTCCAACACTATGTTGAATAACAGTGGTGAGAGTGGACATCCTTGTCATGTTCTGACCTTAGGGGGAAAGCTCTCAGATTTTCCCCATTGAGGATGATATTAGTGGTGGGCCTTTTTATATGACTTTTATGATCTTGAGGTATGGTCCTTTTATCCCTGCTTTCCTGAGGGCTTGTATCAAGAAAGGGTATTGTATTTTGTCAAATGCTTTCTCTGCGTCTGTTGAGAAGATCATGAGGTTCTTATGCTTTCTTTTATTAATGCGATGTATCACTTTGATTGATTTATGGATATTGAACCAGCCCTGAATCCCAGGAATAAATCCCACTTGATCATGGTGAATAATTCTTTAAATGTATTGCTGGATATGGTTTTCTAGTATCTTATTGATAATTTTTGCATCCATATTCATCAGGGAAATAGGTCTGTAGTTCTCCTTTTTAAAGTGAGGTCTGTGTCTGGTTTTGGAATCAAGGTAATTCTGGCCTTGTAGACTGAGTTCAGAAATTTTCCCCATTCTGTTTTTTGGAACAACGTCAAAAGAATAAGTGGTAATTCTTTTTAAATTTTTTAAAATCTTTGTTTTTGAGAGTGCGAGAGAGAGACAAAGTACGAGTTGTGAAGGGGCAGAGAGAGAGGAAGACACAGAATCTGAAGCAGACTCCAGGCTCTGAGCTGTCAGCACAGAGCCAGATGTGGGGCTCGAACCCACAAACCATGAGATCATGACCTGAGCCGAAGCTGAACACTTAACCAACTGAGTCTCCGAGGCACCCCTATTATTTGAATTTCTGCAGTGTTAGTTGTGATCTTCTCTTTCATTTGTGATTTTACTTATTTGGGTCCTTTCTCTTCTTGATCAATCTGGCTAGTGGTTTATCAATTCTATTAATTCTTTTGAAGAACCAGCCCCTGGTTTCATTGATCTGTTTAACTGTTGTTGTTGTTGTGTTTTTTAATTTCAGTATCATTGATTTCTGCTCTAATCTTTATTATTTCCCTTCTTCTGCTGGTATTGGGCTTTATTTGCTGTTCTTTTTCCAAGATCTTTTAGATGTAATGTTAGGTTGTGTGTTTGAGACTTTTCTTCCTTCTTTAGGAAGGCCTATATTGCTATATACTGCCCTCTTATGACCTCTTTGCTGCATCGCAGAGGTTTGGGGTTGTTGTGTTTTCATTTTCATTGGCTTCCATGTACTTTTAATTTCCTCTTTAATTTCTTGGTTAACCCATTCATTCTTTAGTAGAATGTCCATTTAATCTCCCAAGTATTCATGGTCTTTCCAAATTTTTTCTTATGATTGATTTCAAGTTTCATAGCATTGTGGTCTGAAAATATGTAAGGTATGATCTCGATATTTTTGTACTTGTTGAGGGCAGTTTTAGTCTGTAGAATGTTCTGTGTGCACTCAAGTAGAATGTGTATTCTGCTGCTTTAAGATGAAATGTTCTGAATATATCTGTTAAGTCCATCTAATCCAGTGTATCATTGAAAACTATTGTTTCCTTGTTGATTTTCTGCTTAGATGATCTGTCCATTGCTGTAAGTGGGGTGTTGAAGTCCCCTACTATTATGGTATTATTATCAATGAGTTTCTTTATGTTTGTGATTAATTTATTTATATGTTTGGTGCTTCCAGTGGATTGGGGGCATAAATATTTACAGTTGTTAGATTGTCTTGGTGGATAGACCTGTTAATTATGACATAATGCCTTTCTTCATCTCTTGTTATAGTCTTTATTTAAAATCTAGTTTGTCTGATATAAGTATGGCTACTCTAGCTTTCTTTTGATGACAGTTAGCATGATAGATGGTTCTCCATCTCACTTTCAATCTTTAGATGTCTTTAGGTCTAAAATGGGTCTCTTGTAAGCAGCTTATATAGATGGGCCTGGTTTTCTTGTTATCCATTCTGATACCCTATGTCTTTTGATTGGAGCGTTTAGTCCATTGACATTTAGAGTGAGTACTGAAAGATATGAACTTATTGCTATTCTGTTCCCTATGGAGTTGGAGTTTCTGGTGATGTTCTTGAGTCCTTTCTAGTCTTTGTTGCTTTTGGTCTTTTTTGTTTTGTTTCATCTTTTCCCCACTCAAAGTGTTCCCCTTACAACTTCTTAGAGAGCTGGTTTTGTGAACAAAAACTCCTTTTTTGTCTGCCTGGGAAACTCTTTATTTCTCCTTCAATTTTGAATGACAGCCTTGCTCCATAAAGAATTCATGGCTGCATATTTTTCTCATTCAGCACATTGATTATATCTTGCCAATTTCTGGGGAACTTTTAGCTAGCTCTCCTTTGTGTACTGCCACCCATATGTGCAACCTGGATCCCAACTTATTCCCTGATTCAGCTTGTCTGGACAAATCTTATATGACCTTTTAAGATTCATCTAAAACTTTGCATCATCTAAGGGGCTTTGGAACATTTTCTTTCTATACTCATATAACACAGAGGGCTTACCAGCTGTCATAGCACATGTCACATTGTATTATGATTGTTTGCTTAAGGGCTTTCATTTTACAAATGAGCTATAAGACTAGGACTGTACTTTTATTTTAAATCTAGAAATGTCTTGTACAAAATATGCACTCAACAAATTATTAATAAGTAAATGAAAGTCTATTGTATGACCAGATTCACAAGAGTTGTAAAACCTCCAATATTTGATGTTTAAGGGTAAATTGTGGATTTATCCTAAAACTCATACATCAGTCCTAATTTTATTTAAATTTTTTTTTTACATTTATTTATTTTTGAGAGACAGAGCACAAGTGGGGGAAGGGCAGAGAGAGGATGAGAAACAGAACCTGAAGCAGGCTCCAGGCTCTGAGCTGTCAGCACAGAGCTGGTTGCAGGGCTCGAACCCACGAACCTGTGAGATCATGACCTGAGCCAAAGTCAGATGCTTAACTGACTGAGCCACCCAGGCACCCCCATCAGTGCTAATTTTGAAGTGAGGGATATAAAGACCTCTGAAGTTTCTTTGCTATTTGTTAATAAATCCATAATATTAGGAAAGTTTACAGTTACCAGATTTAGCATGAGAATCCTAACAGAGTATTTAAACTTAAAAGTCAAGGATTATTACTTGCATTCAACCTTCACTGAAAGGAATGTTATTTGTTACAGATGAACAGAAACTTGATTCAAAGTTGTTTTATTAAAGAATATATTGTGTCACATAATAGAAGTCTAGAAGTAGGGTACCTCCAGAATAGGTTGATCCATTTATTCACTGATGTCATCAGGACCTGAGTTCTATCTGTACCTTGGTCTTACCATTCTCAGTATATTGACTATGTCCTTGGACTGGGTCCCCTCAAGGTCACAAGATATCTTTCAGCAAAAAATGGAGAAATAAATTCTTAGTCATATCCCAAGGGAGAAAACAAGAACACCTCTTTCCCAACCATGGTTTATAAGTGCTTCCTTTTAGTTTGATGAGGCTATTTTAGACGTGCTAAATTGTGGACCAAAAACTTTCTGGGAAATTTTATCTCCTGGCTGATTAGATTACTTGGTATCTTACGGAACAAAGGTTTTCTTGAAGCACTTAGTTAGATTGAAAAAGTGGGTAGCTTTTCCCTTCAATATTTGTGGCTCCATTAGGAAGGGAAAAAAAGGGGGAAATATATGCTGGATATTCAAGCAATAGTGTCTACACTGCAAATATCTTAGTACAATCAATCTATTGAACTGGTATCTATGGAATTGTGAACAGTTTCTAAACCAGGCAATGCATAACCCATTCTCTTTTCACTTTTACAAGTTTAAAATCATATATTTAAAAGCTCCAATAGTGAATATTTTAGATTCAGTTCCTCCAGTGCAATTGTTTATTCTTTATTCTAGGCCTCATAATGGGATTAATCTTACGATATGCTATAGCACCAACTGATATTGAAAGTGGAACTGTGTATGATTGTGGAAAATTGGCCTTTAGTCCATCAACTCTGTTGATTAATATCACTGACCAAGTTTATGAATATAAATACAAGAGAGAAATAAGCCAACATAACATCAATCCTCACCAAGGCAATGCTATCCTTGAAAAGGTAAGGATTCCAGCTGTTCATATATTTTTGTTTTCAAGTGTAAAAATTTGAACCATCATATGTGATACATTAACACACATGTATATGTTCTTTTTAAACAGCATACTATTGGGCCAGTTTAGTTGACTTAGGGGTTAATGCCTTGATATATTCTTATTGTAAGTTTAGTTGTTTGTATTTTTTCCTAGAAGGTGCAAAACAATGGTTTTTAATATAATTGTTTTGTAAAGCACGGATACATAAGATAATAATTCTTCTGACTGTCTGTCATGATACTTGTTTCAAATATTTACACATGTGTTCTAAGTGTCATTGTGTATATTGCCAGCTGGCTACTCAGGTCAAATATCCCTTTAGTCAAAAGGAAAATGGAGGGGAATGAAAAAATTTACACTTGTAAGTCTTGATTTAGGATGACTTGCTTTTGGCTACTAACACAAAACACTGGCCACCTGGCTGTTTATAAATATACTGACACACAGTCAATCTCAAGAGATCTTTACTCTACCAGTTTAGTTAGGAAATCTCAGGTAGAAAAAAGAAAAATTGTAAAGTGATCCATCTTTGTTTGTTTGTTTCAAGTTTTTATTTAAATTCCAGTTGGTTAACATGTAATGTAATATTAGCTTCAGGAATAGAATTCAGTGATTCATCACTTGCATACAGCACCCAGTACTCATAACAATAAATGTCCTCCTTAATTGCCATAACCCATTTAACCCATACCCCCTCCCATCTCGCCTCCAGCAACCTTAAGTTTGTTCTCTGTAGTTAAGAATCTTTTTATGGTTTGCCCCTCTCTCTTTTTTTCCTCATGTTCATCTGTTTCATTTCTTAAATTCCACATATGTGTCAAATCATATGGTATTTGTCTTTTGCTGACTGACTTATTTTACTTAGCTACACCCACATCATTGCAAATGGCAAGATTTCATTCTTTTTCATGACTAATATTCCATTGTATGTATGTGTACCACATCTGCCTTATCCATGCATCAGTCAATGGACAGTTGAGCTCTTCCATAATTTGGTTCTTGTTGACAATTGGGGTACATGTATCCCTTGAAATCAGTATTTTTGCATCCTTGAGGTAAAGACTTAGTAGTACAATTGCTGGATCATAGTGTAGTTCTATTTTTAACTTTTTGATAAAACTCCATACTATTTTCCAGAGTGACTCTATCAGTTTTCATCCCCACCAATAGTGTAAGAGTGTCCCCCTAGTGACCCCTTTTTTAAAAATGGTCTTATTATTGCAAATTTGTGAATTGCCCCAGTTATTGAAAGGAAACTTCCTTCTGTTCTCAGAACTCTGGGTTAGAAAACAGGTTAAGTTTGCCTCTTATACTGCATTATGCATTCTAGATCATTCTTTGAAATAAAGAATAAGTGAATTTATGTTTAACAATACAAGTACATGCCAAGATCCAAGGTCTTTTTTTTAATGTTTTATTTATTTTTAAAAGAAAGAGTGTGAGTGGGGGAGGGGCAGAGAGAGATGGAGACAGAGTCCAAAGCAGGCTCCAGGCTCTGAGCTGTCAGCACAGAGCCTGACATGGGGCTCGAACTCACAAACTGTGAGATCATGACCTGAGTCAAAGTTGGATGCTTAACCCACTGAGCCACCCAGGCACCTTAAGAAACAGGATCTTATGTGACTCATTACAGACCTGAGAGCTTCCTTGATATTCTGGAAGTTTATTTTATCACTTTCATCCATATGGATTTAGTTTTCTTTTAATATATATACATTTGTTTCCATTTTGAGAGATTTGGGGTAGGAAGGGACATACTTGGTCTGTCATTTTTCCTCACTCAAGATGGATAATTTTTAGTGTTCTTTTCTTTTTTTTCCACATTATCGTCCACTAGCACATTTCTAGATTAACTTCCTTCTAGCATTTGGTGAAGGCTCAGGAAGGTCAAACTAATTACATTATTAGCCTAAATCAGACTTAGGAAAGTGAATTGAAGCATGCAAAAAGCAAATTGAATAAAGTATTTCTGAAATAAATAGGAGCAACTTCTAAATCTTCTGCTGTTTTTTTAATTGATTATAATTTTGTATTTTCAGAAGTTCATAGAAGAGTTGAATTTATGCTAATGGTTTTGATGAATATCAAGAATTTATAATATATTTAAAAGGGCAGTACAATAATATAACCTTCCCCTAGATCCACCAACTGTTAACACTCTACCACATGTACTTTATCTAATTTGTTTTGATGAACCATTTGAAAGTAAGTTGTGAGAAAATAGCATTTCATTCCTGAATACTTAAGCATTCATTTCCTTGCAATAAGGTTTTTCTGCATTATGCCATTGTCATACTTGAGAGAATTAACAATAAACTCAATAACATTTAATATAATAGATCTGTATGGGACAAATTTCCCCTGATGTCCCAAAGTGGTTTTTTAAGCTATGTCCTCATCCAGGACATAATTTAAACATAGATTCAGGATATAATCAAGGTTTTTGCCTACATTTTAATCTGGAATAGTCCATCCTGCCTTTTTTACCCCATGACACTGAACTTTTTGCAGTGCCCAAGTCATTTGTACAATGTCCCATGTCCTGGATTTTTTTCTGGTTTTCTTAGTAGATTTGGATTATTATTTTTTGCTTATTTTATGTTTTCAAATATTTATTTAAATTTTAGTTAGTTAACATATAGTGTAATATTGGTTTTAGGAGCAGAATTCAGTGATTCATCACTTACATGTAATACCCAGTGCTCATCATAGGAAGTGCTGTCCTTAATACCCATCACCCATTTAGCCCCTTCCCCCACCCATCTCCCTCCATCAACCTTCAGTTTGCTGTCTATTGTTAAGAGTCTCTTATGGTTTGCTTCTCTCTCTCTCTCTCGTCTTTCTCCCTTCCCGTATGTTCATCTGTTTTGTTTCTTAAATTCTACCTATGAGTGAAATAATATGGTTTTTGTCTTTCTCTGACTGACTTATTTCTCTTAGCATTAAAACTCTATCCACATTGTTGCAAATGACAATATTTCATTTCTTTTGATGGCTGAATAATATTGCATTATATGTATGTGTGTGTGTGTGTGTGTGTGTGTGTGTGTGTGTATGTATGTATTTATATATATACCCCATCTTCTTTATCCATTCATCAGTGGAGAGACATTTGGGCCCTTTCCATAATTTGGCTATTATTGATAATGGTGCTGTAAACATCATGGTACATGTACCCCTTTGATTCTGTAATTTTGTATCCTTTGGGTAAATACCTAGTACTGCAGTTGCTGGATCATTAAATAGTTATATTTTTTCCTTTTGAGGAACCGCTATGCTGTTTTCCAGAGTGGCTGCACCAGTTTGCATTCCCACTAATAGTATAGGAGGTTCTCCTTTCTCAGCATCTTCCCCGACACCTGTTGTTTCTTGTTGTTAATTTTAGCAATTCCGAAAGGGATGAAGTGGTATCTCATTGTGGTTTTGATTTACATTTCCCTAATGATGAGTGATATTGAGCATCTTTTCATGTGTCTGTTAACCATATGTATGTCTTCTTTGGAAAAATGCCTATTCATGTCTTCTGCCCATTTCTTCACTGGATTATTTAATTTTGTGGGTTGAGTTTGATAAGCTCTTTATAGATTTTGGATACTAACCGTTTATCCAATATATCATTTGCAGATATCTTTTCCAATTCCATAGGCTGCCTTTTAGTTTTGTTGATTGTTCCCTTTGCTGTGCAGAAACTTTTTATGTTGTTAAAGTCCCAGTAGTTCATTTTTGTTGTTGTTTCCCTTATCTCCAGACATGTGTCTAGTAAGAAGTTGCTATGGCCAGGTCAAAGAGGTTGTTGCCTATTTTCTCCTCTAGGATTTTGATAGTTCCCTGTCTTACAATTAAGGCTTTCATACATTTTGGATTTACTTATGTGAATGGTATAAGAAAGTGATCTTCTGTGTGTTGCTGTTCAGTTTTCCCAACACCATTTGCTGAAGAGACTGTCTTTTTGTCATTGGATATTCTTTTTTGCTTTCTTAAAGATGAATTGACCATATAGTTATGTGTCCATTTCTGGATACTCTGTTCTGTTCCATTGATCTATGTGTCTGTTTCTGTGCCAGTACCATACTGTCTTGATCAGTACAGCTTTGTAATAATAGTGTGAAGTCCAGAATTATGATGCTTCTCACTTTGATTTTTGTTTTCAGGATTGCTTTGGCTATTTGGGGTCTTTTGTGGTTCCATACAAGTTTTAGGATTGTTTGTTCTAGCTCTGTGAAAATTCTGGTGGCATTTTGGTAGAAATTGCATGAAATGTGTTGATTGCTTTAAGTAATATAGACATTTTAACAATGTTTGTTCTTCCAATCTATGAGTATAGAATGCTTTTCCATTTCTTTGTGTCTTCTTCAATATCTTTCACAAGTGTTCTTTAGTTTTCAGAATACAGATCTTTTACCTCTAGGTTTAATCCTAGGTATCTTATGGTTTTTGATGCAATTTTAAACGGAACCAATTCCTTGATTTTTTTTTTTCTACTGCCTCATTATTGGTATATAGAGATGCAACAGCTTTCTGTATGTTGATTTTATATCCTGAGACTTTGATGAATTCATGTATTAGTTCTAGAAATTTTTTACTGGAGTCTTTCAGGTATTCTACACAGAGTATCATGTTGCAAATAGTGAAAGTTTGACTTCTTCCTTGCCTATTGGATGCCTTTTATTTCTTTTTGTTCTTTGATTGCTAAGGCTAAGACTTCCAGTTCTATGTTGAATAGTAAGAGTAAGAGTGGATATCCCTGTCTTGTACTCAAGTAGAGGAAAAGCTCTCAATTTCCCCCACTGAGGACAATATTACCTGTGGGTCTTTTGTATATGGCATCAATGATGTTGAGGTACGGGGGCGCCTGGGTGGCTCAGTCGGTTAAGCATCTGGTTTCAGCTCAGGTCATGATCTAGCAGTTTCTGGGTTCGAGCCCTGCGTCGGGCTCTGTGCTGACAGCTAACTCAGAACCTGGAGCCTATTTCATATTCTGTATCTCCCTCTCTTTCTGACCCTCCCCTGCTCACGCTGTCTCTCTCTCTCTCTCAGAAATAAATAAAACATTAAAAAAACGATGTTGAGGTATGTTCCATGTATCCCTACTTTGTTGAGTATTTTTATCAAGAATGAATGCTCTATTTTATCAAATACTTTTTCTGTATATATTGACAGGAGCATATAGTTCTTATCCTTTCTTTTATTAATGTGGCATACCACATAGATTGATTTGTGAATATTGAACCAGCCCTGCAGCCCAGGAATAAATCCCACTTGATCATGGTGAACAATTCTTTGACTGTATTATTGAATTGGATTTGCTAGTATCTTGTTGAGAATATTTATATCCATTTTCATCAGAGATACTGGCCTATCATTCTCTTTTTGAATGGAGTCTTTCCCTGGTTTTTCAATCAGGATAATGTTGGATTTGTAGAATGAGTTTGGAGGTTTTCCTTCCATTTCTGTTTTTTGCAACAGTTTGAGAAGAATAGATAATCACTCTTCTTTAAATGTTCAGTAGAATTCCCTGGGAAGCCATCTGGCCCTAGACTTTTGTTGAGAGATTTTTGATTACTGATTCAATTTCTTTGGAGTATGAGTCTGTTTAAATTTTCTGTATCTTCCTGTTTCAGTTTTGGTAGTTTGTATGTTTCTAGAAATTTATCCCTTTATTGTAGATTGCCAGTTTGTTGACATATTTTCTTAATAATACTCTATTATAATAGTTTGTATTTCTGTAGTATTGGTTGTGATCTCTCCCCTTTCATTCATGATTTTATTTGGTTCTTTTATCTTTTCTTTTTGATAAGCCTGGCTAGGGGTTTATCAATTTTATTAATTCTTTCAAAGAACCAGCTCTTAGTTTAGTTGATTTGTTCTACTTGGTTTTGTTTGTTTGTTTGTTTCTGTATCATTTATTTCTGCCTTAATCTTTATTATTTCTCCTGAGGTCACAATCTCACAGTTTGTGAGTTCAAACCCATGTTGGGCTCTCTGGTGTCAGCATATAACCTGCTTCAGATCCTCTCTCCCCCCTCTCTTTTCTCTTACCCCACTCACATTCTCTCAAAAATAAATATTTAAGAAGAAAGAGAGAGAGAGAGAAAGAGAGAACAAGAAAGTAAGTAAGTAAGTAAGTTTGGGAGCACCTGGGTGGCTCAGTCAGTTAAGCATCTGACTCTTGATTTTGACTCTGGTCATGATCTTGCAGTTTGTGGAATCAAGCCCCACATTGGTCTCCATGTTCTGACAGCACGGAGCCTGCTTGGTATTCTCTCACTCCTTTTTTCTCTATCTTCCCCCGCTCATGCTGCACTCTCTCTCTTTCTGAAAATAAATTTAAAAACTTAAAAAAATATAAAATCTAGTTTATCTGATAGAAGTATGGCTACTCCGATTTTCTTTTCATGTCCATTAGCATGATGTATAGTTCTTTATCCCCTCACTTTCAATCTGCAGGTGTCTCATATACATGAGTTTTTGTTTTTGTTTTTTTAAATCCATTCTGATACCCCATGTTTTTTGATTGGAACATTTAGTCCATTTACATTCAGAGTGATTATTGATAGATATGAATTTAAAGCCATTGTATTAGCTGTACTGTTGGTGTTTCTGATGATGTTCTCTGTTCTTTTTAGTCTTCATTGCTTTTGGTCTTTTTTTCTGACTTGAAGAGTCCCCTTTAATATTTAATATTCCTTGCAGGGCTTGTTTAGTGATCATGAACTTCTTTAGTTTTTGTGTTTCTGGGAAACTCTTCATCTCTCCTCCTGTTCTGATTGATGACCTTGCCAGATAGAGTATTTTTGACTGCATATTTTTCCCATTTGGCACAATGAATACGTCATTTCACTCCCTTATGGCCTGCCAAGTTTCTATGGACAGATCTGCTGTGAACCTGATTTGTCTTCCCTTGTTAGTTATGGATTTTTTTTTCCCTTGTTGCTTTCAGGAGTTTTTCCTGGTTTGTATTTTGTGAATTTGACTATGATATATTTTAGTATGGGCTGGCTTTTGCTGAATGTGATAGTTCTCTATTCCTCTTGGATTTTGATATTTGTGTCATTCTCCAGATTAGGGAAGTCTTCAGCTATAATTAGTTCAAATAAACTTTCTGTCCCTTTCTCCTTTTCTTCTTATGGAACTCCTATGATATGAATGTTATTACACTTTATGGAATTACTGAGTTCCCTAAATCTACATGTGTGACTCAATACTTTCAGCTTCTTTATTTTACATAATTTTATCTTCTATATCACTAATTCATTTCTTTGCTTCATCCATCCTTGTTGTCTTGGCATCCAGTTGGTTTTGCATCTGTTAGAGCATTTTTTTTTTTTTTAAATTTTGGCCTGTCTAGTTTTTAGTTCTTTTATCTCTGAGGGAAGAGATTCTTTGGTGTCTTCTTTGCTTTTCTCAAGCCCAGCTACTATCGTAATGATTGTTGTTTTAAGTTCTGCTTCAGGCATATTATTTATATCCATTTTGCTTAAATCCCTGGCTGTTACTTCTTCCTGCTCTTTCTTTTGTGGTGAATTTCTCATCTTGTCATTTTTGTCTAGGTCACTGTTTGTGTGTGTGTCTATGTGTCTGTATGTGTGATTGTTAGGAAAGCCTGTTATATTCCTGTTCCAGAGAGTAATGGCTATATTAAGAAGAGATTCTATATTGTCTTGGGCCTAGTGCTTCAAGAAGTGTTTCATCAGAGTGTGCACTCTGCTGTTGTATTTTGGTTACTCCTTCCCTCAAGTCAGTCCTCTGTAGAATTTCTCCTTGCCTTCCGTGGGGGTGTTTGGACCTTGTCTATTATGTGGCAAATTTTAACTAGGTGTGTTTTGGTCTGCTTGTTGAAAAACACTAGATCCTATTTCCTCTAGAGTGAAGTTTTGCAGCACTCTGGACTGTAGACTTGGTTCATGAGGAGTTTGTGCTGGTCTTCTGGGCTGCTGTGCTTGTTCTAAGGCTGACTTGTCCTAGTGGAGATGCATCTACAGGGCACAGGAGTATGGGGCTTGGTGTAAGAGTCTCCAGCTTCCACTGGGGGACATTGTATTCCTCACTGAAGTCCTTAGTGCTGATGGGCTGAGGGGAAAATGGCATCACCTCACTCTCTCGTCCCCAAAGTGGGGAGTTCTCACTTGCCACTCTTCAGGAAGCCCTCACCGAAGAGTAAACAGTCTTCCCTCTTGTGTCCCCAGTTTCTATCAGATTCCTGCCTTCAGCCTGTCTGTGTCCATTCTGTCTGCCTTCCAGGCAGCACAGTACTCCTGTGTTTTATCTCAGGCACATGGCTGGGTTTCAGAACTACAAATTTTAAGGACCTAGCCTGGGGGTGGGGTTGGGGGCTCAGTTCTCAATCTCTAGGGAGGGTCTTACCACACTGTGGTCATTTGTCCCAGAAAAGCAGTCACATGATCACATAGTGGTTTGAATTTTGAATTTTATTTTATGGTAAAGCACAGCAAAAAGCTGGAACCAAGGTTTGCTGTCCCCAGCAAGTTTTCCTGTGCTAATGAACAGTGTAGCACATTGGCACCTGTCAGCTCTTTTGTACCCAGAGAGGCCATACCACCTATCCCAAATGCACTCAGAGAAGCAGAATTATGTCTCCTTGTATAACCCAGGGGATCCTCAGACTACATTGCCTGCATCTAGGGCTCCACTCTCTTTCTCCACAGGAACAGCACTAAGCCCACCAGGCATGACCCTGACAATGGTGCAGACTTCTTAAACTTCAGCCTTTCAGCTCCACTGCTCATAAATGCTGTGGTAGTCAACACCTCTCCTTTTCCCAGTAAGTGCTTTTGGAGAAGAGTATTTCTTGTGCAGTCCCCTGTGCGCTGCTTTCATTCTTTCTGTTTTTCTCTTTCTCTCTCGCTCTTCTCTCTATGATCAGGGGTCCCTCACCTCTGCACCACCTGCAATTCTTTTCTCCCCAAATCAATTCTCTGCAGCTCTTACTTTCCATGATGTGGCCTTTTTTCTACCTCCAGATATACAGTTTGTTCTTTCAGTTCTCAGACAGTTACTTAGATGTTCATAATGGTTGATATTTATTTAACTGTGTTTGAGGCAAGCTTAGGGTCCCCTTACTCCTTCACCATCTTTTTTTTTTTTAATGTTTTTTATTTAGTTTTGAGAGACAGAGAGAGGCATAATGAGCAGGGGAGGGTCAGAGAGATGGGGAGTAACAGAATCTGAAAACAGGCTCCAGGCTCTGAGCTAGCTGTAAGCCCAGATCCCGACTCAGGTCTTGAACCCACGAGCAGTGAAATCATGACCTGAGCTGAAGTTGGAAGCTTAACTGACTGAGCCACCCAGGTGCCCCACTCTTTCACCATCTTAACTCTTTTCTTAAAATCTTCTGCTATTTTGGATGATCTCTTTCATATGATTCTTTCTGTTCATATGGATAAGAGAGAATTATCTATCTTGAAATTTAAAAAAAATTATAAATGATTTTATTGGCAGCATAGAATTTTAATTAAAACACACTCTTCAGTTAGCACCTCGACATAAGTTACGTATTTACCTCTGCACTCTCTACCAATTTTTATCTGCATTTCTTAGCAACACTATTTCACTAAACAGGTTGACCTCCCCAAATGCAGATAATTATATGTCACTATAGCAATTATTTTTTAGCAGGATTGCCAATAATTGATCAGAAATTTTGTTATTTTATTGTTGTCATATTGATTCCTTTATCAGCAACCAACTCCAGTGTTTGCTTTTGAAAAACGAAGGCAAGATTGGAGAAAATGTCCAAATTGCTGGGGCTTTCTTGTTTTCTTTGTTGGGTGGATTATGAATTCTGTACATAAAAAGTTTTAATTGACTTGAATGGCTCATGTACATTCTAGATTAATGTCTAAATTATGTGAATCATTTGTCATAATTAGCATTTGTTCCTCCAGGCATCCGGAGTTGGTGATAGGCAACTCAGTACCCAGAGTAAATCCTCCCTCATTGCTGGTGGAGAAAGAGGCATCCACTGGTACACTTAACATATTAGATGACTTTAAGTGGAAAGGACTTGTTATAAATGACCAGATTATATTTTAATGCAAATTTTTTTTAAGTGCCAATGCTAGCGGGGACATAGTCAGTGAAAATAAAAAATCCATAGTCTGTCTTTCTTACTGGGATACAACTATGCATTATCAATCAGTTATTCAGTTACTTCTTGTTAGATGCAACAGAATTCCAGAAAAAAGGGTTCATTCATAGGATGACTGGTAAGGATGTAACATGGAGTATTGGGGAAAAAAAATTCAGGACCAGCAAAAATTCAGCATCAGATAGATCTTTCATATATCCTTAGTAATTTCCTTGAACTCCAGCTTTCTTATTTGTAAAATGAGGAGATTAGAACTATTTTGTAGGGTTGTTTTAATGTTTAAATGAGATGATGTATCAAATGTGTCTGGCCACTATGAGGCCTTTTACATTGCACTAATCACTTTACTGTCTTTATTACTATTACCACTACCACTTCTAATACCACCACCAGTACCGTCACCACTATACTACCTCTAATACCAATGCTATCATTGTTGCTAGAAGATAATGTTGGAATGCTTAATAAATGCCAGGGATTAAGGAAATGTGTGTGTATGTTGTTTTTATTCATTTAACTTTTTTTGGGGGGGGAGAAAATATCAATATATAATATATAGGGGTTGCCAGGGTGGGTCAGTCGGTTGTGTCCAACTCTTGATTGTGGCTCGGGTCATGATCCCAAGGTCACAGGATCAAGCCCCATGTTGGGCTCTGCACTGAACTTGGAGCATGCTTAAGATTCTCTCTCTATCTTTCTCTCTCTCTCCCCCCATCCCTGCCCTTCTCTCCTTTTCATGTTTACTCTCTGTCTCTCCCTCTCATATAATTCAGTTCTAAATTATATCATATATATTGTGAAGACTATAAAATACCATATGCCAAGCCTGTTTTGTTCATACTTAATACAGATAGAAGTGTAGAAAAGAAAAAAATATTTTCACTTAAAGATTGGTGAAAACAGTATTTTTCTGTATATTATGAGAAGCTAATGATCTCAAAACAACCTTCTGAGAGAATAAAACTAGATTGTATTGCTTTGTACCTATCTAGTTAATATTTCCAACACCATCAATTGTTGTGTAGACCAAGATATCTTTAATTAGTTTTAGCTGAGTGAGGCCTATATTCTGTTACATGATGGCTTTATATTAATTTGTTTTGTAATACTTAGGACTGCCAAAATATCTACTAAGAATTTCTGAATTTCATTATCAATAGAGAGTTTAAATTTTTTAAATGTTTTATTTATTTCCGAGAGAGAGAGAGAGACAGCATGAGCAGGGGAGGGTCAGAGAGAGAAGAAGACACAGAATCTGAAGCAAGCTCCAGGCTCTGAGCTAGCTGTCAGCACAGAGCCGGACGCTTGTACCCACAAACCATGAGATCATGACCTGAGCTGAAGTCTGACGTTCAACTGACTGAGCCACCCAGGCGCCCCATCAATAGAGAGTTTAAAACTTGCTTTTGAAAAGCAGGTGACAAAAGAACATTCTCCATCACTCATTCATTCATTCTTTCATTACAAGTGAACTGAATGAGCCCCATCAGTTTCAATTCTAAAATGATAAATGCTCTCAAGGAGTTTATTAATAAATCAGAGGAAAACACAGTAAATAAATAAATGAATAAATATACCACAAATCTTGGTATTAAGGGAGGAGGCCAAGTACCACAGGCACTCAGGAAAGACAATATTATTTCTTGTTAAGGTGATAGGAAAGATTTCAAAGAAAGAAAATTTGACTCTGGTAGTAGTGATGTATGTAATGTGTGGAAGTTGGGGAGACATTATAAATAAAGGCAAAAACATGATATGGAAGGGGAAAAAAGATGTAGAGAATATTCTAAGAAAAACAATTCTTATTTTTTGGTATATGAAAGACTAATGAAACGTAGGGTTAGAAATAATGGCAGAGCTTGATTACAGAAGCCCTTGAATGCCAGGGTGAATAATGCACGCTCTATTTGTGGTCAATGGAAGAGTATTATGTAGATAAAAGCAAAGAGATAGTTTACCTGCCACGTAGAGGGTAGAGAGTGAAAGCAAGCTGACAGATGAGGCCTAAACTTGGGTGGTATTCAAAGGGTGGATAGAAGAGTAGTAAAGAAGGAAGATG
This sequence comes from Crocuta crocuta, assembly GCF_008692635.1. Taxonomy (NCBI): domain Eukaryota; kingdom Metazoa; phylum Chordata; class Mammalia; order Carnivora; family Hyaenidae; genus Crocuta; species Crocuta crocuta. The sequence continues at coordinate 5,956,959 of NW_027528873.1, read as the reverse complement.
CTGTAGAATTTGGACTCATTGGGCATGACAAGAGAAAATGGCTTACTCTGCTACTCAGGTCTTATGGGCTCATAGAGGTAGTACAGCAGAAATGGGGAAGTTAGAAGTTAGGGGAAGGAGTGAGTTAGGGGAACATCACAAGTATAATTTAAAATTAATGAATAAATTAATTAATCCATCTCATAACTAATTTATTTATTATTGATTTAACGCATTATGTTTTTGCCATATTGAGTTGGAGGGGTCAGGAGTCCATTTGGCTGGAAAGGTCTTGCAGATCCAGCACACTTCCAAAGAGTTGTCAGCACAGTTAAATTTATACTTCCTATCATTCGTAAATCAGTTGACCGTAATGTGAAAAGTCAAAGGAAACTACCCAGTGAAAATTCTGCCAAGTCTTCACTTCCTGTGTGACAAGTGACACTATCATTTGGTCAAGGAAGTTATTTTAGAGAAGGTTACCCTGCTGAGTAATCAGTTCTCTCTGTTGTTTTAATAAAAAAAATTGCTAGGCTGCAAATAGGTCACACTGAAGATACTATCAATTGTGTTGGTAATACTGTATATTTTTGAGATATTTTAAGGAAGCCTTTATAGCAACAGCTAATCATGTGACTTTTATAAATAATTTTATATTTGCAGCACTAAAACATCAGTGTCTTAATATTATTCTCACTGTCCAACTTTTTCTAATGGTAATTTAAACGTTTTGTGGTTCACTCTTAATTGTTACATATTTATTTGTGAACAAGTTTTGTTTTTTTCCTGTCTTTCTCTTTGCTTGATTATTCTAGTTTCAGAGGCCAGAGGGCAAAGCTCTTCTGGTAACAGGAACAGCTTGACCAGAAAGAGTCACTTGACCATGAGATAAATATGTCCTATTAATGCTAGGACACTTTTGGAAAGAATAAGAAAAGACAGGAAAGAAATCTCTAAAATTGTTTTCGTCACACTGAGAGAAGCAAGCATCATGATAAATCAGCAGTTGGAGTTTGGAGAAACATTTGCGGGATATTATCAATTATTCCTCCATTCTGTAGAGAACAGGGATTCATGATTTATGTTTTGCTATCGTGACAAGTCTTGGATAATACAACATGAGAAAGACCAGGGGGATCTCAAACTTGGCAGTTTGAATAGACTTAGCTACTGTTATCCTAAACCTTAGTTACAATCTCTATTTTTATTAAAAAAACTTAATTGCTTTTTTCATTTTAGGTGTTTTCTTCCACCTTTGTCCAATTTTATTTGCAAGAAGTTAGCCTAAGAAATGATTACAGAAATGTCTCAAGATTTTAAAAATTTTCCGTTTGGATTTTTTTTTGTCCTTTTTTCTGTGAAAGTATTTTTATTTATTTAATTATTATTTTTTCTAGGTTTATGAGATATAATCAACATATAAGAATATGTTAGTTTAAGATATATAACATAATGATTTGATATGTGTATGTATTTTGAAATGATTATCACAATAAGTTTAGTTACCATCCATTATTTCACATAGTTATAATTTTTTTTGTGATAAGAACTTCTAAGTTCTTCTAAATTCTAAGTTCTTCTAAGCTTCTTTAGCAACTTTCAAATGCAGCATTATACTATTAACTATAATCACCATGCTGTGCATTACATCTCCAGGACTTACTTATCTTATAGCTTCAAGTTTGTATCTTGTAACCACCTTCACCCATTTCCCTGACCCTTTACCTCTCACCTCTGGCAACCACAATCTGTTCTCTGTTTCCTAGTTCTTTTTTTAGATATGATAGAAGTGAAATATTACAGTATTTGTATTTTTTTTACCTCATTTCACTTAGCATAGTGTCCTCAAGATCAATCCATGTTGTTGCAAATGACAGGATTTCCTTCTTTTTTATGACTGAATAATAACCATGTCTGTATTTGTGTGTGTGTGTGTGTGTGTGTGTGTGTACCACATTTCTTCATCCATCCATTCATTCATTCATAGACACTTTGTTTTCATATCTTAGCTACTGTAAATAATTACAAATAATAATATTGCAAATAATACTGTCATGAACATGAGAGAGCAGATATCTTGTGGGGATCTTAATTTTAATTCCTTTGGATAAATACCCTGAGGTGGAATTGCTGGATCATATGGTAGTTCTAATTTTAATTTTTTGAGGAACCTCCATACTATTTTCCATAGTGGCTGTACCAGTTTACGTTCCCACCAACAGTGCACAAGTATTCCCTTTTCTTTACATTCTTACCAACACTTATATGTTGTCTTATTGATAGGAATTGTTGTAACAGGTGGGACATGATATCTCATTGTAGTTTTGGTTTACATTTCCCTGCTGATTAGTTCCATTTGTTGTTTTTAGTAATTGAATAGGTTTTCTTCATTTAGTCATTCAACAAATATTTATTTATTGGACACTGATCATATGCCAGTCCTTGCTCTCCTGGAGCTTAGATTCTAGGGTAGAGATAGACAAGGGACAGTTTACCACAGTCATTTATAATGTAATGTCCGGTAGAGACATGTGCTATGTAGAAAAGTTAGCAAAATGAGAGAACGGGAGGCAAAATATATTTAAGTATGTCCTGCAGGGAAGGCCTCACTGAGGAGGTAAAGTTGAAGCTGACATCCGGATGAAGTTGGGAGTAAGCTATGCAGAGATCTGGAAGAAGAAAATTTCAAAGCAGGGGGCAAAACTGAATAACATCAGATGCCTTTGCTTTCTGGAAGTTATTTTAACCTTACCAGGCTTTTGCTATATTTTTTCATCAATATTCAAGATTATTTTGTCTATACCAAAAATCCTGGAAAAATTCTATTTTGTTGGGGGTAGAGAAGGGTGGAGGAGAAAAGAGACATCAACTTGGAATGGGGAGTGAAAATGAACAAAATGCAGAATTAACAGGAAGCCTGGCAGGCCCTGCATGGCTCTCTATCCAGGCTTCCTTCTAGAATGCAGAACCTAAACACCAAGGAGTTGTTTCACTACACTTTGACTGTAACTGAGAACACCCCAAATTGCAAGATTAAGAATTATTCTAGACAGCATTCCAGATATGTTTGGGAGAGTGGCGTTAAGCCCTTGCTACCCAGAATGTTGCTTAGCTTTCTGATACAGGGCTATGGACAAAGCACTCAGAAATTCATCTGATAGAATTCTAGATAGAAGACTGTTTTCTTCTTCCCAAATCATCACTCAGGACTTATGTTCTTTATGTTCTTTTTTTATTGTTAAAAAAATTTAAGTTTATATATTTTTGAGAGAGAGAGAGAGAGAGAGAGAAGAACAAGCATGAATAGGAGAGGGGCAGAAGAGGGAGAAGCCCAAGGAGGCTCCCCACTGTCAGCACAGAGCCTGATGGAGGGCTTGAACTCACAAACTGTGCGATCATGACCTGAGCTGAAATCAAGAGTCAGATGCTTAACTGTCTGAGCCACCCAGGCACCTCACTCAGGACTTAGGTTCTAAGGAAACTAACCACTGGTACATTTATTTGGAGACAGGGGGTGCATTCCANACTCCCCGTAGAGGGTAGAGGGGGATCGCCTCCCTCCCTGGAGTCTCCGATCCTGGCCCGATTTTATCTTCCCCGGTTCGCACTCATGTTAAAAGTTTCTCTCAGTGGATTCTGCGTCTTTTTTCTCCCAATCTCTCAGGTTTTGTAAGGTTTCCAATGGCTTCAGATCTTTTCTGTGTGATGTATGGGCACGAGTGCAAGTACGGAGCTCCTTACTTCTCCGCCATCTTGCCCTCTCTCTGTTCAATTTTATCTCTTAACAAAAATCCTAGCTACTCAAAATAATGTAGATGCTTTTGGTGCCTTTGGACTTGAGCTCTTGGAGTGCCATGTGATTTGAGCACAAAGTCTCACACTCACCCTTAGTTGTGAAAAGAAAGGATTTATGTGAAAGTGTATGAGTCTGTTTATCACTGGGGTTAGTGTTCTTTCTAATATGACAAAATTTGTTAAGAGGAGAGTGGCTAGAAGTCAATGGCTTCTCAAATTTCTACCTTCAAGCCCTAGAAAATATTCCAGACAACAATGGGGAGGAAACAATTGGGATCCTCACTCATATCCCAGTCATCCCTGCCTTCTGAGTGTTGTCTGGTTTTGAGCCCTCTTAAGTCACCAAGAACATGATAGTAGTCCTTGGGCCTTTGCAACCGTGGCCATGTAAAGAAACTCAGAGTTTCATCCATCTGAGCATCTACTTGCCTAGTGCCAGAAATGACTTACAGTGGTAGCACAGACACATCTTCTAGGGACCAGGAGAGCTAGCGTAGGAAAACATACCATAGACCAGAGTCCTTTGGGATGCTGAGTAGCTCCCACCCACTTAGGTATGAAAGGATAGTTTTTTACTGTTTGGGGAGAGAGTGGATGGCTTGGGGCTTTGAAGCTGTCCTCCCCACTCCTCTATTCTACTCAGTTAAAGATCAATGTGAATTACCTTCCATGAGACACTGATCTTTAAAAAGTGTGACTCATACCTTGTTATTTGACACTATTTTCTGTACTTATTGATGAGCCCTGTATTTATTATGTGTTAGTTCCAAAATATTCCTAAGTAACCTTCCCAAAAAACTCTAAAACATTATCATTTTAAACATCAACACAGGGGCACCTGGGTGGCTCAGTTGGTTAAGCGTCCCACTTCGGCTCAGGTCGTGATCTCATGGTTCATGGGTTTGAGCACTGCATGGGCTCTGTGCTGACAGCTCAGAGCCTGGAGCCTGCTTCAGATTGTGTGCCTTCCTCTCTCTCTGACCCTCCCCTGCTTATGCTCACACTCTCTAGCGCTCTCTCTGTCTCTCTCAGAAGTAAATAAAACATTAAAAAAGAATAAACATCAACACATAGTGGTAGGAATCTGGCATATATAAGGCCACCAATATCATAGTTAGAATCTCACTCCACAGTCAGAATACCTGGGTTCAAACCCCATGTCTACCTTTAATCAGCTGGGTGATCTTTAGCATGTGACCCAACCCTCGGTACCTTAGTTTCATCAAATGAGGCAATACTAGTTCTAACATCAAAATGTTATTATGAGGGCTAAATGAAATTATTCATATAAAAGGCTAATATCCCAGGCATGTAGTAAGTTCATGGTAATAAATATTATTATTATGTACCAGTTCACTGCTAAGTACTTTTAAAACACTGATTTCAAAAATTTTGATTGTGTACCCCATAAGTAAAACACTCTTGAGTGTATATCTAATATATCCCTATTTATTTACAAATGAAATGCAAGTAGTAGTATGTACATTATTACTATATCAATATATTATGTATATTATAAAGCAGTATCAAATTAGAACTTCTAATTTTTTAAGGTGATTCTATTAATTTTTTAATGTTTATGTTTTGAGAGATAGAGACAGAGTGTGAGTGGAGGAAGAGCAGAGGGAGAGGGAGACACAGAATCCGAAGCAGGCTCCAAGCCCCAAGCTGTCAGGACAGAGTCCAACACAGGGCTTGAATTCATGAACCACAAGATCATGACCTGAGCCGAAGTTGGGATGCTTAAAACTGACTGAGCTACCCAGGCGCCCCTCAAATTAGAACTTTTAAAAGGATGAGATAAAAATAAAATATGAAAGGTTCTTTTCACACCCAAAGGGATCATCTTATTTACTCTCTAGCATATGCACACCACAACTTAGAGACAATAGGTCATATTTTATTAAAATTTTATTTTTATTTTAACTGTTTTGGATATCTTTCTTCAAAAATTCTGCTATTCTTTGAAATCTTAAATACTATATTCTGAGTCTCATCAGCATTAGTATATACATTGGGCTCTTGGCCTGAAAGGGTGTTCTTAGGGGTTGACTACCTTTGTGGAAACACTCGTCCTCACTCTGAGTGACTCCATGCTGTTATATACCAGCATCCAATTCTTTTGTTTCATAGTTCCACCTGTTGTTGTTCTCCCACTAGTATCTTAGCTGAGTTATAAATTAGTATTTGTATCTGTGTTGTTTGCACTGATGTCTGTCTCTTCACTAGACTATAAAACTCTAAGAGGACAGGGACGAGGACTGTCTACAGGTATATTGTAATCCCAGCTCAAGGCAGGATGGCTGGCACGTGGTAGGTGCTTTGTGTATGATATAATAAAGTGGATGATATAATAAAATATTATTCTCCTCTTGTCAATTGCTATTTCTCACTGCTACTATGCACTGTCTTACCTGCTAGCCATTTTACACCCAACTATCTTATCACAGATTTCCTCTCAAAGTGAAGAACCAGGGCTCTGTGGTTGGTTGTTACTCAGATGGTGGAATTGCTACAAGTCTCATCTTCAAATAATCAAGTTGGGATGGAGGGAGAGAGAAAAGGAGGTCAAGCACAGAATAAACAAACAGAGGGGAGGGAGTGAGGGAGAAAAAATTTTCCCATCAGACTTTTAGTCCAAGTAGATAAAACTTAAAATGGATCCTCCAATTCTTTCCCTCTTTGCTTTGTTCCTTTTAAAACAATAAACTGTGGAAAGAATGCACACTTATAATCACTGGCCTCCAGTGAGTAGTTAAATAAGGTTCTGTCCCACTGTATTTCCTGGGTTTTCCCTAAGGTCAGTAAGAAGCTGCTCATTAGTGGCTTATACAGTATGAGGGTAGGAACTACATCTGTCAGCACAAGAGGGGTGGAAACCATCAAGAAGGATGGGAACCATAAGGAAGCTATGCATTTGGCTTGTCTCCTGTTGCTACTTAAGCAAGGGTCAGGGGTCTCTCAGCTTCTTCTTTCAGATCCACTTCTGATTATAAGACTAATTGGACACTGTCTGATTTATGGAGTTCTGCCTCAGGTGGGAGTGTGTGGAGCAAAAATGACCAGCATGTTTAGGTGATCTTCACCTTTATTTCTCACTGTTGTACATTGGGTTCCCAAAGAAGTAGACTCTGAGGTGAAATTTATAAGTGGGATGGTTAAGTGCCCTTGAGATCAATACCTTATGAATGGAAGAAGAAATAAGCCTGAGTGGGCCAAGGGAGAAGTTAAGCTGTGATGCAAGCCCAACAATTTTGGCTAACTCCATGGGAAGCTCTGAGGTTAGAATGGCTCTTCAGCCTTATACCCAGTTGGACTGAGATGGCCTAGGCTCTAAAATACCAAATCATTCTAGCTTTGGATATGGGCTACTCTGAAAAAAGGCTGACCTTGGATGAGGTGGCTTTTTGCAGTCTTGACAATCCCTGAGGGGGCTGAGAGCAGGGGCAACAAGGCCTTAACTGGAGAATTCCTGTATCCAACATACTGACCCAAATAGTGGAGGAAAAAAGTCTTTTCTTCTATGTCTAGGTTCTTGACTAGGGATCTTTACAGCTTAGAATTCAGGCTTAAATACCATTTTGGCCAAAACAAAGGGTGTGAGGAAGGCAAGTTTTAAGGTGACCAGGAAAATTAATATAAAGAGTAAGGTTGTTATGCAGATTTAAGTCTATGCCTTCTCTGTTGATACATTTCTTATGAGTTAGAGTCATACTTCTTTTCTTGGTCCTTGGTACCTTCTCTTCTTGGTACTAAGAAGGGGACAGCCTTACAAATGGAGATTTCCTTAATGTAAATTTTCTTTACAAAAGGATAACTTCTAGTCTGTATTCAGAGCTTCTCCTGTTTCTCAAAATAATCAGTACAAAATAATCCTTATGCCCAAAGGGCTTTTTTTTCTGGAGGAGGGAGCAGGTAGGGGGGAGCATATCCTCGTTTCCTATACCTCCCATAGGCTAGGAATCTTATATAGACGTTGTGCTCAAGAACAGTACTTAAAGAGTTAACATATAGCTGGAATAAAATGACACAGTAGAGTTAGAATAGACTTGTCCTGAGTTTTGAGAGCTGATGATTTATTAAATATCCAAGTATTTTATAAGCCAGTTGCTCAAACATTTGTAGATTGAAATGGGCCATGGTAGGAATATTTGTTTACATGACAGAAATTCTCAAGTCAAAGTTTGTGGGCTTTTTTTTTTTTTTTTTCCATCCACGGAGATGGTTTACCAGCACACCATTGAATATATTCTTATATAATTTCATTTTTAGGAGAATTGGAAATATCCAAACACATTGTTTTTGTCACCTCACCAAAAAGTCCTTTCCCACAAGGTGATTGTCTCAAAATTCTACTATTTGAGCTTTATATTGTCAGCTTAAACTCTGACTGCCTTCAAAGTGATATAGGGAAGTGCATAAGATTTTTGTCTTTGTCTGGGTAGCTATACCAAAAATGCCATAGGCTGGGTGATTTAAAAAATAAACTTGTTTTCTCACAGTTCTTAATTCTGGGATGTCTAAGGTGGAGGCATCAGCAGATTCTGTATTTTAGTGAGGGGAAGCTTCTTGGTTCCTACATGGCTATCTTTCCACTGTGTCCTTACATGGTAGAAACAGGGAAGTCTCTTATATCTCTTTTGTAAGGGCCTTAATCCCATTCATAAGGGTTCTACTCTCATGACCTAATCACCTCTTGAAGGCCCCACCTCCTAATACCAACATCCTGGGGGTTGAATTTCAACATATGAATTTTGAGGAAACAAAAATATTCAGTCCGTTGTGGTTTTGCAATTAAACTTAGGCTGAATCTTATCTCTGACACTTACAGCATTGAGACCTTGGACAAGTTAATTTCTCATTTTTTATCTATAAAATCTATATAACAGGGATTAATGGGGCACCTGGGTGGCTCAATCATTGCCGTGACTGAATCTTGATTTCAGCTCAGGTCATGATCCCAGGGTCATTGGATGGAGTCCTGCATTAAGCTCCATGTTGAGCTTGATGTCTACTTAAGATATTCTCTCTTTCTCTCTGTCTCTCTGTCTCTCTCCACCTCAATCCCTCTCCCCCACTCGTGTTTTCTCTCTAATAAAAAAAAATTCTTAAAAAAAACTAACAGGGATTAGTGATACCCACTTTATAGGGTTGCTTTTCAAAAAAATGAAAAAAAGTTATGTTTAGTGTTAGGCATGCTGTAAATATTACTCTGTTTCCTTAACATCTGCCCTTGATGGGTGGGCATGGGTTTCCTTCTTGGGATGAAGTTTGAGGTAGGCATGGTGGAGGAAGTTTAATGTTGTTTTTTATTGCACCATTTTTAAGACGAATGCACCATTTGAAAAACACAGTATTTTAATTTTAAATCAAACTGTTTGGCATCTACTTTCTGCTGATTTCAGCACCTCCACCTCCCTGCAGACCTTCTCAAGCATGCCTATTATGACTGTGGTCCTTGCTGACTCAGCCCTTCCCTTTCTAGCTTCCCCAGGCCAGTTGCTCCCTGGTGAGGTCTAGTGATAGGGAAGCTGTATACACACTTCAAAGCAAAGGCCCAAAACCATTATTCAAACTGAGAAAAGTTGTAGGGCAAAAAATGAAAACTCTGTGAGCCTGCAATGCTTCTATATATTCAGGGAATTAAAAAGCATAGTTTCTTTTGCCTATAAATAAACATTGGTCAGAATTAGGATCAATTCCTGGAGGGGTGAGTGGAAATCAATCTTGACGCATAAATTTTCAATTGTGTTGGATATCTTTCCTTTTGTAATTCTCACCTGGGTGCTGAGGAGTGAATACTTGAGATGGGATACCAGGCTCTTCTCACACCCACCTATTATTTTTCCTCCCCCTGCAGTTATCAAGTCAGTCTTAGAATAGAGTTCCACTGTCATGTCAATGCCACAGCTAGTTGGGGAGATAGACAACCAACACAATGAAGAACAGGCCCAAAAGGGACCAGCAGGCAATCCAAGTTATATGTAGTTTGTTATAAGGCCAGGAATCTGGGCATCTAGGATTAGGAGTAGGAAACCATAATTTGTCTTTCAAACTGAAACTTGAGAGTGAAGCAGGGGCACAATGAGTAATTAGGCCAGGACAACAGGCATTACCTGGAAGTGTTCTGGTCAAACTAGAATGAATGGTTACCTTAGTAAGGAGTCACAGAGGTAACAGAGTAAGTTTATGTGTTAAGAATCTTATGCAGAAACATGGGAGACTTTCTGACCATCTGTGACTAGGTGCTATGGCAACAATCTGGAAAACGTAGGTAGGCTTTATGTATTTGCAGATAATGAGGACATATCCAACAGTGGCATGGGTAACCTGAACCTAGGAAGATAGCAGATGGAATATTGTCATTAAGAGAGTAGCTTCTGGAGCCATATTACTTGGTTCAAATGCCACTTACTAGTGTGTGACGTTGGGTGAGATAACTAATGTCCCTGTGCTTCAATTTACCTTTTTATAAAATGGGATAATCCTAACCACTCTATAGGGTCACTGTGAGTTGCAAACAAGTACATGTAAAGCACTTAGAATAGTGCTTGGCTGAAGATACTACAGGAAAAAAGAAAACTACAGGCCAATATCCCTAATGAACATAGATGTAAAATCCTCAACAAAATATTAGAAAAATGAATTCAACAATATTTTAAAAGGACTATTCATCATGACCAAGAAGGATTTACTCTGGGGATGCACAGAGGGCTTCATATTTTCAAATTAATCATTGTGATACACCACATTAACAAAATGAAGGATAAAAATTACTTGATAATTTCAATAGATGCAGAAAAAACACGTGACAAAGCATAATATCGATTCATGATTAAAAATTCTTAAGAAGGTTTAGATTAGAGGAAACATATCTCAACATAATACAGGCCATATATGACAAAGCTACATCATACTCAGTAATGAAAATGGGGACCCTTTCCTTGAAGATCAGGAAAAAGACAAGGATGGCCACACTTGCCACTTTTATTCAAAATAGTACTGGAAATCCTAGCCAAATCAAATAAGAAAAAGAAATAAAAGGCATCCAAATAGATGAGGAAGAACTAAAACTGTCACTATTTGCGGACAACAAGATACTACACACAGAAAACCCTAAGGACTCCACCCAAAAATCTATGAGAAGTAATAAATGAATTCAGTAAAGTTGCAGGATGAAAAATTAATATACAGAAATCTTCTGCATTTCTATATACTAAAAATGAAGTAGCATAAAGAGAAATTAAGAAAAAAATTACAGTTGCACCAAGAAGAATAAATTATCTAGGAATAAACTTAACCACAGAGGTAAAAGACCTGTACTTTGAAAACTATAGAACATTGATGAAGGAAATTGAAGGTGACACAAACAAATGGAAAGGCATATTATACAAGCTTATGGATTAGTGCAGAATTAATACTGTTACAATGCCTATTCTACCCAAAGCAATCTACAGATCAATTAAATACCTATCAAAATACCAACAGCATTTTTCACAGAACTGTAACAAATAATTCCATAGTTTTTATGGAACCACAAAAGATCCTGAATAGTCAAAACAGTCATAAGGAGGAAGAAGTAAACTGGAGGTATCACAATTCCAGATTTCAGGATATACTACAAAGCTATAATAATTAAAACAGTGTTGTGCAGCCACAAAAATAGACCATAGAACAAAAGAAAAGAATAGAGAACCCAGAAATAAATCCACACTCAAATGGTCAATTAATCCTGACAAAGTAAGCAGGAATAAGCAATGAGGAAGATAGTTTATTCAGTAAATGGTGCTGGGGAAATTGGCCAGCTACCTGCAAAAGACTGAAACTGGACCATTTTCTTACACTATATACAAAATTTAAAAATGGATTAAAGAAAGACCTAAGTGTGAGACCTGAAACCATACAACTCCTATAAAAAAATATAGACAGTAATCTCTTTGACATTGGCCTTAGCAATATTTTTCTAGATATATCTCTTCAGGTAAGGGAAATAAAAGCAAAGATCATCTATTATGACCTACACCAAAATAAAAAGCTTTTGCACATTGAAGGAAACAATCAACAAAATTTAAAAGCAACCTACTGAGTGAAAGACGATAATTGCAAATGATATATATGATAAATGGTTAATATCCAAAATATGTAAAGAACTTATACAGCTCAACACCAAACAACCAATAACCCAATTAACAAATGGGCAGTGGACTTAAATAGACATTTTTACAAAGAATACATATAAATGGATAGCAGACACATGAAAACATGCTCAGTATCACTTATCATCAGGGAACTGCAGACAGAACCACCATTAGATATTACCTTATACTTGCCAAAATGGCTAGACTCAAAAACACAAGAAATAGCAAGTGTTGGCAAGGATGTGGGAAAAAAGGAACCCTCATGCACTGTTGGTGGGAATGTAAACTGGTGCAACCACTGTGGAAAATAATATGGAGGTTTCTCAAAAAATTAAAAACAGAAATATCATATGATCCAGTAATTCCATTAGTGGATATGTACCCAAAGAAAACAAAAACACTAATCCAAAAAGATATATGCATCCATATATTCATTGCAGCATTATTTATAATAACCAAGATATGGAGGCAATCTAAGTGTTCATTGATAGATGAATGGATGAAGATGTGATGTGATATCTCTCTCTATAGAGAGAGAATGGACTATTACTCAGCCCTAAAAAGGAGGGAGATCTTGCTATTCATGACAACATAAATGCACCTAGAAGGTGCTACGCTAAGTGAAATAAGTCAGACAGAAAAAAACAAATACCATATTCTACTTTTATGTGAAATCTAAAAAACAAAGAAAATGAACAAATAAACATATAGAAACAGTTCCATAAATATAGTGAAAAAACTGATGGTTGCCAGAGGGGAGGTAAGTGGAGGGCAAAATTGTTGAAAGGGAGTGAAAGGTACAGGCTTCCAGTTATGGAATGAGTAAGTCATGAGCATGAAAGGTACAGCATAGGGAATATAGTCAATGAAATTGTAGTAGTGTTGTATGGTGATAGATGGTAGCTAACTGGTAGTGAGCACAGCATAGCATATAGAGTTGCCCATTCACTATGATGTACACCTGAAATTAATGTAATATTGTGTCTACTAGTCCTCAATTAAGAAAAAAGAATAGTGCCTGGTTCATAGTAAGTATTCAAAGTATATTAACTATTAGTTTTGTTATCAGCATTGTTATCAATAAAACAATGTACTCATTATTAGAAAGGAGTGTTTGAGTCTAAGTCTTGCTACTTACAAGGTATGTGACTTTGGGTAAGTCACTTAACTAACTCTCTGAGCCTTGGTTTCACCTTTGTAAAAATGGGGTGTTTATCATAACTTACCTCAAAGGGTTGTTGTGAAGAAAAAACTGAGACTATGTATGAAGGCACTTTCTCAAACTATAACAGCATTACGAAGATGTCAGTTGTTATTTTTATTATTAATTATTATAATTAATAAATGATAAATGTACCAATCTATGAGGAAAGCAGACTCTGAACTTCTGCCCTGCCTAAATTATAGTTACCATGTATTACTTCTTCCAAGGAGTTTGTTTGCTTATCTTACTGCGATTTCCATCTTCTGTTTTTCCGTGAGATGGGCAGGTATTGCCCCCATGCTTCACTGTAGGACACTGAGGTTCTGAAAACTTATGTGACTTGATCAAGATTGATCTGTGACAGAACTGTTTTAAGGATGCAGTGTTCAATGTTCTTTGCAAAACTCCCTGCAGCTAAGTTAAATATTTAGAGAGGTACCCGGGTGGTTGAGCATCCGACTTTGGCTCAGGTCATGATCTCGCTCACTGGTTAGAGCCCCACATCAGGCTCTGTGCTGACAGCTCAAAGCCTGCTTCCTGCTTCAGATTCTATGTCTCCCTCTCTCTCTGCCCCACTCCTGCTCATGCTCTGTCTCTCTTTCAAAATAAATAAACATTAAATTTTTTTTAAATATTAAGAATTATAAAAATGTTTTGTTTCCAGTTCTCCACCTAATTTTGCCTGGAGTTGTAGACATTACCTACTTCCAATGAAATACCAGTGTTGAAGCACCTGGGTGGCTCAGTTGGTTAAGCTTTCCACGCTTGATTTCAGCTCAGGTCATAATCTCACAGTTTACTGAGTCTGAGTGCTACATAGAGCCATGTCAGGCTCAGCTCTGGCAACACGGAGCCTGCCTGGGATTCTCATTCTTTCTCTCTCTCCCTCTCTCTCTGCCCCTCCCCTGCTTATGCACTATAAATTTAAAAATAAATAAATAAATAAATAAAACATTTTTATGAAAGAAAAATACCAGTGTTTATATCTGTCTTTTTTGCATGTGTAATTTTCATAGTGTATTTCTAACTTCTAGAATTTTATTTACTTCAAAAGTGAATGTAATTTTGTGTATAATATTCTCATAATTTCTCAATGATAATTTGTGATAATTAAAAGTGCTCTTTTTGCCATTTCTCTGTAATTAAGTTCTGCTTCTACAAATCACACTGCAAAATGCTTATATTTCAGTGGCCCAACATTTTTAAACATTAACATACATATTAGGTATTCTAGTTGGGGGGGGTACTATTCTCACCTTTTAGTAATTTTTTTTAAATGTNATGAAAAGAACTCAATAAATCTGGACATCATATGGGTTAACCATTTATTGAGCACTTATTGCTCATTTGCTTGATTTCGTATTAGGCCCTTTTGAATATTTTATCCCACTGAAAAATCCTAACAAATACAAGTCAATTTTTAATTTTCTCTTATATGTTATTTATCACCTTTTATTATTCCTTAATCTTTTTAAAGGTTCAGTTCTATTTCACACGTTCATAATTCTAAATAATAACTTTATAAGATGTTAATTTGGGTTTGACTGTAAAGATCTTTTTTTTCCTTAAGGAAAATCCAAATAATCCTACAACATCATGCAACCACGGTAAATTTTGCTAATAAGTAAATTTCTATCCAGTCTTTTTACATACATTTTTTCCTATGTGGTGCAAGTCAGATGGTCTCTAAAACTTTGTTAACTTGCTTTATTTATTATCATAACCTAACAGTTTCCTCAGGCTTTTAAAAACTCAGGGCAATGGATGTAAATTAGCCTGATTTTTTAATTGCTTCAAATTATGCTCATTTCATTAGTAAAGGGAAATGCAAAGTAAACAATAATATGATAACAGCTCATACTTATCCAACTAGCAAAAATTAGAAATTTGTCAATACTAAGTGTTGGCTAGAATGCAGGAGAATGCTTTTATACTCTCACGTGGGAATATAAATTGGTATAACCACTTTAAAGTTTTGGCCAATATGTGTTAAAGTTGAAGATTTATATACTTTATCACCCAGCCCATTTGTAGATGTTTCCAGTTGTAGAGAATCTTTCACATGTATGCACTTAAGTACAAGAATATTCATTGCATTATTTTAGTAATAGCAAAAAAAAAAAAAAGAAAAAAGAGAGAGAGAGAGAGAGAAGCAATTTAACTGCCCTAATTTTCTTGTTAGAGAAGGGAAAATTATGATACATTTATCCAATAGAACACTATACAACNTATAACAGTTTAAGTGACTGGACAAAATCCACATGTACTAATAATATAGATAAATCTTTAAAACAATGTTGAATGTAAAAAGCAGAATACAAAAGTATATTTATGGTTAAATTTCTATAAAATTTAAAAATACACCAAATGCAATATGCCATTTATGTATATATATATATTTAATATATATATATATTTATATAAAGTTTTTGTAAAGTTTTTAAATACACTGATTGCATATAATATTCTATAGTAAAAATAATATTATTGTTTATGGACACATATATGTGAAGTACAATAACATAGTCATGGAAAGGAAAAACACTTTCTGACTTTAGGGTATTGGTTACCTCCTAGGAGGGGTGGAGGGGGGATTTTAATTCTGAGACATCATTTAAGACATTTGAAGCAAAATAAAAAAACATGAATGTCATAAAAGAGAAACAACTGTGGTTTAGGATTTTTAAGCTCAATGCTGCCTCTGAGTGGCCCATTGACCTTCCACATGGTCCTTGAACTTTCTGGAGGACAGTATTAGGTCAGGGCTTCAAACATTTTTTTAATAGCAGAATGCTTCATTCAAAAAATATCTGACACTGCTTCACAGTGTCTAAAATCAAAACTGCTCAGGCAGAGTGAGAGGGCAGATCCAGGGCAGATGCTGAAGCAGTTGCCCCCAATTGCCATCAACCAGCCTCCATGCAGGCCAGGAATTGGCAGAGATCAGTTTGCAGACCTTGAGACTGGGTGACCTCTAAGGCAGCTTTTCTTTCCTAGTCTTGCTGGAGACAACCAGTCGTTTATGTGTGTGTGCATATATATGTATGTAAATATTCTACATACCCTTTTTTTGCATCCTCTTGGAACAGGCAAAATGCCTGAACAAACTACGCCCAAATCTCAATGATTTAAGGCAGTAATGGTTTATTTCTTGCTCATGTCCCAAACCAGTGTGGCCTTTGGGGCAATAAGGGAGTAATAGTCTTCTCCAGTAACCATTAATGATCCCAATTTCCTTTAATCTAGTGGCTCTGCCCGTCCCTAGGGATTTGGGACTTCTGCCATATGCTCTTTATGATGAACTAACAAAGAAAAGATTAGAGCATGGAGGGTATCAGGGGTTTTTAGGGACCAGGCTTGAAAATAACTTATATTACCTTTGTCCATATTTATTTGGCTAGATCACTGTCATATGGCCCCATATGACTACAAGGAAATGAAGTCTAGGTGTCTGGCCAGTAAAAAAAAGGAAATGAGTATGGTGAGCCCATAGCAATTTTTGTTATATACACCAGACATGCTCTTTTGACTTGACAACAAATTGTAGAAAGCAGCCATTTCAGTGTATAAACAGTTTACTCAGCTTTTATAAAAGTTATATAGTATTCAATTTTATGGATAATTTATTTAACTAGTTCATGGTTTAATAATCATCCCCAGCATTTTTTCCAATTCATTCATCTGCAATGAATGCTCCTGTCTTGGGATCATTCCATAGATGTATAGGTATATCTGCAGGATGAATTCTAGGATGAGATATTGTTGATTCAAATGGTATGGACATTTAACATTTGGATATCTATTGCCAAATTACCCTATTAAGAGGATATACAAATTTATACTCCCACTGACCATTTTATTGCTTAATCCTACTTGTGTAAAACATTTTTACTTTTCTCCATGGTTGAATGACTGTAGTTTAAATCTATCTCTACATGGTCAGAGAGAGAAACTGGTGGCAGAAAGGAAAAGTGGAAGTTGGAAGAAGGATTTTCTGTATACTTAGTGAGCAGGTGATTATCTTTATCCTGACTTCATATCTACAAATACAGAGATAGCCTTTGCTTAAAGGAGTGCATGCCAGCATTTTCCCCATCATGACACAGAAAATGATTGTACTGGGTCAGTGGGGTAAACTGTAGGAAAATTAGGGTCCTGATGAGATCACTCAGGGCTGAAAGGATTAGACTTGGGCTTCTGACCATCCTTAGCCCAAGGATGAGGGGCTGGATATGTCACGGCACACCTGTAATCCATCAGCACACCACCTGCAATAAACGCCTTCTCTATCCCTCAGGAGCCCTGAATTATCAATTTCTATTTCCCAAGTGTAACTGGTGCCTTCTATCAAAAGCATAACTTAGACCAGAGGAAAGGAAATGCACACCCTTGAGGTGTCTCTAGGTATGTCCCAAAGCTGCCTGCCTAAGCGAGCCAGTTTTCATTGAAGTCTCCTATTTATAGGAAAAGTGCATACAGATTTTTTTGAGATTTTTAATAAATCTTCATTTATTTTAATATTTAAAATGTTTCAAACCACTTGCTATTGAGTATAACTGAAACTCCAGGAAGCTACAAGTTTGCTCTGTGGCTTGGTGAACCCTGGCCNGCTCCAGGCTCTGAGCTGTCAGCACAGAGCCTGATGCCAGGCTCGACCCCAAGGACCTCGAGATCATGACCTGAGCTGAAGTCGGACACTAAACCGATTGAGCCACCCAAGTGCTCCCTTATCCATCCTTTAAAGCCCAGCTCATATGCTGCTTGAACACCAAGTCTCCCTGCAGGGTCAACCAGCCCAGAATGGTGTTTTGGTGTTTCTGTCCTAGAGAACTCTGAATTACACCTAGCCCCATGCCTTTTACTGTGCTTGCACATCATCTTTCCTTCCTTTGTCTATAGCCTTCATGGGTTCAGTATTTCTATCCTTTGTAGCAGAGAAGAGATGTGTTAAATTTTTACTGAAAATAAAAAACGTTGAAAATGATTGAACACGTTATTGTGTTAACCGCTTCTACTTTACATAGGAATTGGGAATTAACAAAATAATAAAATCTACTTCTGAGTCCCAAGTCTTAAACACTCCTAAATCTTCTCCTATGTAATTATGTTAGCCTGGTGTTCCCTCAGAAACTACACATTTAGTTTGCTCATACATACACGCCCAATTCTTGGTGATATCCTTGTCACATTGATTAATACTGAGCATGCCATTCATTTCTTCTTCTATCTCTGGAAAATGAGGATAATTGCATTTCCCAGCTACCTCTCAGGAGATTGAAAGTAAAGAATTCAATCCCTTAGTTGTGCTAGCCTGAAGTTCAGTTGCTTAATAGCTCATGTGGCTAGTGGCTACCATATTGGACAGTACAATTATAGAATATTCCCATTATCACAGGAAGTTCTGTTGGATGAGGCTGGCCTTTATGTTTTATGTCTTAAGTGACTAATGTTTTTAGCTGNCCCCCCCACAAATACAGACATTCTTTATTGAAAAATTTTAATTGCTTGGGCCTTAGAAACAGTCTCACCTCCAAGGCCATGATTTGAACACAAATCTGAGGAAAATGAAATGTGAAATTGCCATCTGGAGATTGGTGCAGCAGCAGATCCAGCCATTTCTGAGAAATTGTCTGGGTTTGGAGTTACTCCCAGAACTCTGATTTAGCAGTTCCTAAGCTTATAGCAAGTCTGAAAGGAACACAAATCTGTTTTGTATATACAAATAAATCCTCGTATGCTGCATGCCATTCTCAGCCTGCCAGTTTCATCTGGCTGCTCTAGAAAATATAATAGTACATTAGTTAACCTGCATGCAGGGAATGGGGCATTCTGATTATTGAAATGTTCTGGTTGAGTGATTAACCTGATTTTTGCAGAAAAACTGCTGAGGCAAGGGATTTCCTGTCCAGAATGTTTGTGCCACTGCATTTTTTTTCTTCCGGATGATCATAGCTACATTGCTTCATTTCTCCAGCACTCAGAAATACATCTCTTTGTTAAAAACTTTCAAATATGCAATTGATATACTTTCAAAGAGCCCTCATAAAAATAGATCAATAATGGTGTATCAGATAATCTTCAAAAAAATAGAAAACTTAGAAAGAATCATAATTTCTTTGCCCACATTTTACATAGTTTTAACCTTGAAGAGTTCCTAACAACAGGGCAGTTTATTCAGTAGAATAACCTGAAAATATTTATTCACATATTTTATTTTCTCTAGTGATAAGTACTTAAAAGTACTTACTAGATGTTAGGTAATGCTGCAAGAGCTTTACAAATATTACTTGATTTAATTTTTATAACCACCTTAGAATTAAGCATCACCTTATTATCTTCATTGTATTTTCTTTTTTTTAAATTACAAATGTTTATTTATTTTGAGAGTGAGCAAGCATGAGAAGGGCAAAGGGAGAGGGAGACAGAGAATCCCAAATAAGCTCTAAACTCAGAGCAGAGCCTAACGTACGGCTCCCTCCACGAACCTGAAATTATGACCTGAGCCGAAACCAACAGTTGGATGCTTAACTGACTGAGCCACCCAGGCTTCCTATTATCTTCATTCTAAAGATGAAGAAACTGAGGCACAGAAAGCTATGGATGTCCTATAGTTGATCTACCTGAATACTCATTGATAGAAGAGGTTGTAGCATCAATGGATGAATAAGTTTCTGAGAATGGACCTGGCTTAATCCCACCTATCCCTTCCCAAATATTAGATGAGTAGAATTGAGGGGCTATTACAGAAAGGGAGAAGGAGGATCCAAAGTGCTAAAAGAACACAGAAGAAACTAGGGAAATCAAAGTGGACTTCAGAGAAGAGTAGCCTCTGAGATCCAGCTTTAGAGATGAGTTAGAATTAAGGCCAAAAAGGAGAGGAGAAATTAGATATTATAGTTGTGAAACCTATATGTGAAAGATTTTGATGAATATTATAATGGTAAAAAGGCCTTAGTGGCAAATAATGAACAACCTTGTGTATTTGAGGAATGGGGTAGAGAAAGAAGAAAATGAGTGTAAGTAAGATTTTAAAGATGAAAAGAGTTTCATGTTCAGATTTCCCAACAAATAGTAGATACTAGATTCAAGAGTCTTTACATTTTATTTCATTGTATTTCACGCCAAATAAGTTTTTTTTTTTTTCCTGGCCACTTTTATGTTAACATTTAAGTAAAAGCCAACAAACAAATACTAGAAAAATACATCTTCACTTTCAAATGTATTTTTCCACAAAGTCTGGAAAATATTTTAAACTCTGGAATGGGATAAAGTAGGGAAAACAAAGACCAAATTTAAAAAATTATTTGGGAATAGTTTAAATAAATTCTTGTCAGAAGCAAAAATGTTTGAGCATTACCAGAAAATTTCTTTAACCAGAAAAAAAAAGAAAGAATATATATTAAAAAAACATTTAAACTGTGGAGACTGGATAACTAATCAAAATCAATGAAAAGAGTTTTCTAACCCTTTATAGAAGGGTTTTATTGAATTATTGTCATTATTGTCACTAGCTATAGAATGGAGTATAGTAGGTTGTACGTTGAAAATGTTACTTCATAGTTATATATTGCATTTATGAATTTGTAAGTTTGCATTTTTCCAATTTTCATCTGTGCTAATTTAATAGCCTGTAATATACCGCATACAACCTTAGCAAAGGTGACTATAATTATATTTTTAAAGCACATTTTTAGTGCCCAAAGGAGCATCTTCGTAACTATACTTTTATCTTCTCTGGCAGATGACATTTGATCCAGAAATCTTCTTCAATGTTTTACTACCACCAATTATATTTCATGCAGGATATAGCCTGAAGAAGGTAAATATACAGTGGTCATTTTCTTCTTCTGTCATTAAGTAGAGAATTTTACCAGTGCTAATGAAAAAACAATTATTTTATGGGTTTAATTATTTTTGTAAGGATGTCATTATCTTAGATACATGTGATACAAATTCAAATCTGACATGCTTATAATTCTTCCAAATCTGCTCTATCCAATACACTGGCCATTGGGTACATGCAGCTATTAAGGGTTGAAATGTGGCCTTTTTGAATGAAGATACACTTTAAGTATAAAATATACATTGGATTTCACAAACTTAAAACAAGAATGTAAAATATCTTCATTGTGTTTGGTATTGATTTCATGTAGAAATGATGTTTTGGATATATTGGGTTAAATAAGACATTATCAAAATTCATTTTTCTTTTTTAAAAATTCTTTTAATGTGCCTACTAGGAAAATTTTAAACGACATGCATGGCTTACATTGTATTTCTATTGGACAATATCATTCTAGATGATTGTAACCAAAGAGTTAGCTGTTAATTGGGATAGATGTTGGGCTTATCAATCAGGGTAAAAACTCAAGGTGCCTTGCTAATACTCAGCTGTTGATGCTCTTAGGGAGGAAATCAGTTTTGTAGCTTCTGTCCTTTCACCTGCCATTATTTAAGTATCCCACATTTCACAGGTTAGTAATTCCCTTGATAGTTTCAGTGCTAGCAGCTCCTGTGCCGCAGATTGAGGCTCTGGCCTATATGAGTTTCAAGATGCAGAGATGGAGCAGCTCCTTCTCTGCTGCCCGCTCCCCACCCCAGGGACTCCAGGGGCTGTCCTCCCTTTGGCCTGTCAGCTACTGCAGGTAGGCGGCTCATTCAGTCCACACCCAATTTTCTTGTGTACTCCAGGCTCCCTCTTGCTGTCACTTCTAACTACTCAGCTCCCAACCACACAACAGGAAGGGAGATTTCCCATGCCGGCTTTGAAGAGACTTACTCAGGCCATCCTTCCTTATCTCCACTCCTACTACTAGGTGTCATTTCTGTGACTCATTAAAAAAATTTGTTGTAGGTGATTAAGATTTTGTTTCATTACATTCAGAAGAAATAGAAGTCAGAGATCCAATAAGTCAAAAGGAAAGTAAAATATTTTAGGATAGTATTTCTAATATATTAAAGGGGTTGCATTGACAAAAACATATCTTAAAAACTTTGTCTTTCGTTAATCATGCCAGAGCCAGAGTTCTGCATGGACATTAACTCAATCCTTTACTCTCTCAGGTCCACCCAGTTCTGGCAGTTGTTTCTCTCATCTCTACCCTGTCATTTTTCTAGATGCATCTTTCCTCTTTTCTTTGAGAAACCTCTGTCCTTTACAGTGTAACTCATTTCAACCTTAATTATACAATAAGGCCAGGAATTAAGGTTCCAAAACCAAAATTTGCCTAAACTGTGAGGGAAGGGAGGGGCTGTAAAAATGCATATATTTGTTTTTATTTACTGTTACACTAAGAAAAAAATATGGACATACTATATGAAATCTATTCTTTTCTCCCCAGAGACACTTTTTTCAAAACTTGGGATCTATTTTAACATATGCCTTCTTGGGAACTGCCATCTCCTGTATCGTCATAGGGTAAGTGACTTTCGGAGCTCAAGTTGCAGGTGGCTGTGGGTCCAGTGATCTGTGGGAGGAATCTCAGACTTCTGGACTCACACTGACAGGGTAAATTGTCTACCTTTTTATGTATATCACATCTTTACACATTTTCTGACTCCATTCCAAAGCTTATATATTTTCTGACAAACACAAGGCTACAAATCAAAGTAACCTGTGATCAGATTGCTGAATTTTCTCTGTGAGTTTTGAACCTCTGATTTAGGGAATGTAGAGAACTTGGCCTGAGTTAAGTGAAGCACATTGCATTCAATAATGCAGGTAAGCACACTGCATTCTTATTTCATCTTCTTTGTGGGACTCGACCTGTGTTTGACAGGAGTACAATTGTAGCTATATGGCAAGGCTTTGCTTTTCAAGGGAAAGTTTATAAGAGAGCAGTCTGAGACAGACATCTCCAAATATCAGCAGAACTGTTTAATGCTGAGATGGCATTTCATTTGATATGCTCTAGAATGCTGCCTTGTTTTTTTTTTCTCACTATATTTTATTGGTTATGTTACTAAGCCCCCAAGTCTAACCATATAGACTCTGGTTTACAGCTCATTATAAAGCAAAATAGGATACAAAATGGTGACGCCAATCCAATTCACTTACTATCCTATTCAATCTCCACTGGAGTAAACATATTCAGCTGCTATGACTATGATGATGTTGATGTCTTAAATTGTCTGATACAGCCAACTCTATACTTGAACTTTACTGCATACAGCTGTTATAACCCTAATGCAAGAAACTGAAGCTAAAACACACACACTAATTACTTATCCAGCTCTTTGCTTGTGAAGTATTTAGTGTGTGTCACTAGAAGACTAAGGAGGTATCATTACTTAGACCTGAAAGCAGGGGGCATGGGTTATGTTGAGTTCTCTGTTAAATTTTTATTGACTGAAGCCTAGAATGACTCAGGCTACATTCTATGAAAATGTCCAGCACAGTTAGGAAGATGAAGAAGCTAAAGATTTCAGCACCTAAAGGTAGAAGTTTACAGGAATATAAATTGAGGAGCCTCATTAAGTCTGGACACCTAAGAGATCTTTAAACTGTGATTAAGAGGCAAATATAGATTTTATCCTTCTCAAAGCATGTTTAGAGGAGAGTTGCTCTATTCTGTGGTTATGCCATAATAGCTAACATTCAAATTTCAAACCTGGCAAGAGCCTTAGAGATTTGTGTAATTAAAGCCCCTTATTCTGAAGATGAATAAAGTAACGTCTTAAAAGTTTAATCAATTGTCTTATGAATTAGGGCTATGGTCAAGACAGAACTCAGACTTTGGCTTCTGACTCAGCAGGTCTTACTACTATCCCCTCTTTCTTTAGCAATTTCTCTTGGAATTACTATCCATTCCTCTACATTGTTCATATATACTGCCAGAAGGCTCTGAGATGTGTGGACTTGTAACAGTGTTCATCACTTTCTAGCAAAGATTGATGGTTAGCAGTTCTATAATATGAGGATCTGAAATGTATAATGTATCTAAATCTAAACTTATGGAAAATGTTGTTAAATTACAGAGTAGTCAGTTTTCATTATTACCCCATTTTCTTTGTCTAACTAACTTTAAGTGTATTTATGTAATATGCTTTCACCATCATGAGAAATCTATAATCTCTTTTTCAAAAAGAGCAACAATATATAGTGTGTGTGTGTGTGTGTGTGTAATTGACTTTTCTAAAAATAATTCAGTTCAGGAAATCTGGTAAAATTCATTTATTGGAGTTGATAACCTCTTCTGATTTTAAGGCTGTAATCAATAATTTGTGATGGAAAGTGATTTGAATAAAAAAATACAGCCTGGGAAAACTTTTAGAACCATGTGCTTTTGTTTGAACTAGGCATAATCTAAACAACATTTAGGGTTCTTTCTTAATGTGGGTCATTAAAGTACAGAAGGAATAGGTAGTTTAAAGACTTTAAGGTCTTATCCAGAAAGGGAAAGGAAACCATTAGAGAGCTTTAGCTTGAGAGTGACGAGGTCAGATTACATTTCAGGAAAGTCGTTCTGGTGGTGGTGTGAAGGAGAAATTTTAAAGTGAGGAAAAGATGACAGCCAGGGGATCATTTAAGAGACAATTTCCATAAGCTAAGTTGGAAGTGATGAAGTCCTAGCCTCAGACAGTGGCAGTAAAAATGGATGTGGAGTCATCAATATGTTGAAATCCTGAAAGATAACGGAGTAATCCAAGGCAAGTGTATGGGGTGAGAAGGGAAGTTACCTGGGAAACATTATCTGAAGAAAGGGAAAAGATAACCACAAAGGACTAAGAAGTATTGGGCCCAAGATACGGGAAGAAAATAAGCAGGACATGGGTCTAGAAGTCAAAGGAATGGGGAAAGGTAGGGTAGATAGTGTCTAATATAAGGAAGTCAGATAGGATAGGAATTGGAGTTTCAAATGGATTCAACCCCTACACGGTGATAGGTGACTTCACACTTATCCTACGGGCAGAAATAAAGAGAGTATTGGCAAGTTCAATTGTTTTGAGTGCTGTATGATGAAAAACAATTTATTTTTATGCTGTTGATCACCAGATACAATTTCAGAACTTCTGAAGGAAAGACACAAACTTGAATTCAGACTTAACAGGCACTTATATAATTTAGTGAGTCTTATTGTGTGAGTAGTTCAATTGTACACTCAAACCTTAGAAAATTACTGGTTATACTTTCCTGATAAATTAACAGTAATATGAGCAGCATAACAAACATTCATCAAGTACTTGATATGTAGTATGACCTTTTTAAAAATACTTTACATGGATTGTTTAATTTAATCTTTAAAATAATCTTATTAAATAGATACTATTATTTCCCTCATTTAACAGTTGAGATATTTGAGGTTTAGAGAGCACACAGTGTAAGTAATAGAGTTGGCATTAGTAATGAAATAGTTCGGTTCCAGAGTAAAATTCTTAATGCCAAATATGTGCTTTCCTTCTATTTATTATCATTACTCAAAAATAAAATGTAAAACATTAAACTAAAAAATAAAATTGAATAAACCAGTCAATATTCACTAACAGGCCACATGTTTCTTCATTAACCCTGCAGGAGTTTTCACAGATATGAAAGATTTTTAATTGTGAATCCCATTCAAGAGGAATTCACATTTTTAAGAGGAAGGAGGAATGCTTAGGTTTATGCAGATATGCACACACTTGCATGAAATGGGCAGAAAGAGAGATTTAGGACAGTCTTAGATCGGACTCTGAGAATAATTTCATAGAAGAGGTAGATTCTGGAGAGTCATTTAATGGTGAGGGATGAGGTAGTTGAATTTTCCATGCCATCAAGTACATTAGTCCTGGTGGGTATGGGAAGCATTATGTAAGACTTAGAGTTGGAGAGCAGGTTTCATAGAGCTGTGTAAGAGAGGGTAGGAACTGAAATGCTAGAGAGTCAACTGCCACAGGACAATGAAGCCTGGGATCAGAAATTTATGAGAATGTAAATGCTATGAAGAGTGATTATAGGGCATGAATGAAAACTGAGCTTAGTAAACCATGGTTTTCTGTAGATAATGACTTGATCTAATCAAACTACAGGTTGGTTTTAGATCTGGACTCAGATGCTTTATAGGAATTGGTATCATTGGGTCCATTTGAATGAGAAGAATTCTTAATTAAGTTTTATTAATTCATGTCATTTCAGAAATTAGATGTAAACCGTCTTTTATATTTCATGAGAAAGTGTAATAAATCTCTTTTGCAATAAAATCAGAGAAAATTAAAAAATTAATTTTAATTTTTTTAATGTTAAATCATTCAGTCACCTTTTATAGTCTTCGCCCCATCTTATCATATAAGTAAAATCTTAAGTACACCTCTGTTTTTAAATAAAACTCATATATTTTATTTACATATTGTCTCCTTCATCTTTGGAGACTATTCCTTTATCTTTGGCCCTATGTATCTACCCTTACGTATGATACAGATGTATCATCATAATGACAACCTACCTAATGCTACTGTCAGCACATACATTTTGTTCTTAGAACTGTTTAGTTCTAAGAGTTCTATGAAATGCTTCTTTAAGAATAATAAAAATGATACTTTTAGTCTTTCTGTTAGTGTGGAATTAAATTCCGTAATTTCAAAAATATTGGGAGAAAAGGACATGGATCCAAATGATGGAGAATGGGGTGTTAATTTTAAAAATAGCTTACTTTTTAAATATCATCCCATGTGCCTTTGCTTTTTATAGACCTTGTCTTATTTTATGCTCATAGTGCTCCTGTGAGATAGGTACTATTGTTATCCTTATTTTACATAGAAGGATGCTGAAGTTGAGATTTGCACAAGACTGCACAGTAAGTAAATGGTAGTAAATGGTATAGCCAATCTGACTTCAAAACACTTTTACAATCTCCTTATCCTGCTCCTTTTCCTAATATAATACTTTACATTTCTGTAGTGTTTTGCAATTAATAATTGTGTCTGTCAGACAAACCAGGCCCTCAATAATGTCAGATTCTTATATTTATCACAATGGCTAACAATTATGAAAAATCTGAATATTTAAGAATAAGCTATAAATTTAGTTGCCAAATAGAAACAATACCTGTATTTTCCACATGGAGGTAGTTGGAGGGATGATATTATTCATTTTTCTTGGTTAGAATTGCTGGGCTCTGGGTAACTTGCTCTGGAAAACCTGAATTCATAAATGTGAGAATGTTTATGTTATTCATATCCTCTGCAGTATTGGTTTTCCTGTTGGGTTCCTTATATGCACACCACAGAAGCTATGCCTGACACTTTCTCCATCTGTCCATCAAGCATATGAGTGAAGCGGCCTCATGGAAGGCCTTGCTCCACCTTCTGGTGTCATCATGCCTGCTGACCTTAGCACTTTTAGGCCTAAGTACCCTTGGCACTGGTTCTAGAATTGCTGCTGCTCAGTTATTTTTCTTTCTTTCTTTCTTTTCTTTTTTTTTTTTTTTCTTCATTTATTTATTTTGAGAAAGGGGGTGAGACAGAAAGAAAAGGAAAGAGAGAATCCCAGGCAGGCTCCACATTCAGCATAGAGTATTCTCAAAATGCTGACTCCTAAATCTGGAAGATGGAATCCATTTACTAGTCTCAAATCAAAACCTGAAGAGGTATAGTTCCTAGATGGAGGCCAAGCCATACCTCAGTTCCTTGAACTCTAGGCCTAGAAAGAGAATGACTCAGAGGAGAGTTCTTAACCCAGAAAACACAGATCCTGAGATGGTATAGAAGGACTTTGGGGAGGTAGTGAACCCCTTTAAACTCTCCATGAGTTTTTCATGCAGGAGAGCCTGCATAGATTTCACCATTTAGTTAGATTTTCTAGGGAACTACAATCTATAAATGCAAAGAACTAGTATGTTTTTCAAGAGCCAGAGCAGAAATAGTGGGGGCAGGAAGGATTTTATATATCTCCATATTTAATTAGAGCTGAAGAAGTCCTTAGGGCGCATTCAGGGTAGTCATAAAGTCTAGAAATATGCATGCTATTATTTTATCATTATAATAACAGTAAACTAGTTATTATGTATTCATGTGTGTTCCTAGACGTGGTGGCCATCCCAAATATATACCTAAGAGTGGAAGTGCCAAGAGATAGAGTCTACAAATGAATATTCATTTCTAGAAAATAATCCAGATCATTTTCCAAAGTGGTTGTACCATTTTTTCCTGTTAATTTTGGCAATCTAATAGGTGTGAAATGAAATTATATTGTAGTATTTATTTATATTTCCCTGATTCTTAGTGAAGTTGATTATAGTTTCACAGGGTACCTGTTCAAGCTTTTTCTCCATTTTCCCACTGAGTTGTTTTGTGATATTTTCATTAAGTTACCACATTTCTTTATATGTTTAATATTTCATTGATTTGCCATATTTATATGTTAATCCATATTCAGGTATATATATGTTGCAAATATCTTCTACTATGTGTTGTCTTGTGCTTTTACTTTGTTCATGATGTCTTTTTTTTAATGTCCATTTTTGAGAGAGAGAGAGAGACAGAGTGCGAGTAGGGGAGGACCAGAGAGAGAGGTGGACACAGAATGCAAAGCAGGCTCCAGATTCTGAGCTGTCAGCACAGAGCCGGATGTAGGGCTTGAACCCATAAACTGTGAGATCATGACCTGAACTGAAGTCGGAAGCTTAACTGACTGAGCCACCCAGGTGCCCCTGTTCATAATGTCTTTTATTGAACAGCAGTTCTAGGGGCACCTGGGTGGCTCAGTTGGTCAAGAATCTGACTCTTGATTTCAGCTTAGGTCATGATTCTAGGGTCATGGGATAGAGGCCTTCATCAGGCTTAGCATGGAGCCTGCTTCAGATTCTCTCTTTCTCTGATTCTCCCTCCCTCTCTCTCTCTTCCTCTTCCCCATTTGTTTGTTCTCTCTTTCTCTAAAATAAAAATTTTAAAAAGTTCTTAAATTTAATATAGTCAAGTTTGTAATTTTTTTCTTTTATAGTTAGCATTTTTGTGTTTTGTTTAATAAATCCTTTCCCACCCCAGAACCAGAAGCATATTTTCTACTTTGAAGTTTTGCCTTTTACTGTAAGTTCATTTTCTAGGACTGATTTTTTGTATATGTTACAAAATAGACAACCAGTTTTTCTACCTCAGATGGATAACCAATTATTCTCATATCACTTATTGTCTAGTCCTACTGTTCCTCAGGATCTACTATGTTTTCTGTACTAGGTACTGTGGTTTCTGTTTCTACACCCTTAGTTCTATTTGATTGGTCTATGATCCATCTCGGTACCAATATATCACTTTCTTATTTGCCAGAGCTTCATTATAAGTCTTTGTATCTTACAAGATAAGGTGAAAAAGATACTCTTCTTCAGGGTTACCTGTTTTACTTTTTAACTTTTGTAAGTTTATTCCAATGTGCATATCTATGAGTATATAATTTTCAAATTTATGATTATATTCTTACATACTTTGTGCATGTTTGCATGCCTTATAATGCTGTTTCTTAGTATTTTTCTTAGGTACCCACTTGCACATGTATACTAGAAGACATGTATAAAAATATTTATAGCAGCATTGTTCACATTAGCAAAAACTTGGGAACAACTTACATTTCATTAAAAGAAGACTGGATAGAGGCCTGGGTGGCTCCGTCAATTGAGTGTCTGATTTCAGCTCAGGTTATGATATCATGGTTTGTGAGTTCAAGCGCCACATCAGACTCTCTGCTGTCAGCACAGAGCCTACTTCAGATCCTCTGTCTCCCTCTCTCAGCCCCTCCCCTGCTTGTGCTCTCTCTCTCAAAAACAAACAAACAAACATTTAAAAAAGGAGAATGGGAAAATAAATTTGTAGAACATGATATTACCCAGCTGTAAAAATCAATCAAATAGGGACCCCTGGGTGGCTCAGTCGGTTAAGCATCCAACTTTGGCTCAGGTCATTAACCCACGGTTTTTGAGTTTGAGCCCCACATCAGACTCTGTGCTGACAGCTCAGAGCATAGAGCCTGGAGTCTGCTTTGGATTCTGTGTCTCCCTTTTTCTCTCTCTGTCCCTCTCCTACTCATGGTCTGTCTTTATCTGTCTATCAAAAATGAATAAATGTTAAGAAATGTTTTAAAATGAATGAATAAAGTTGCTTATGACAGTGTGGATGAATCTCAGAAACTTCACNGAAAGTCGGACGCTTAACCGACTAAGCCACCCAGACGCCCCAAGACTGCGTGTTTTATGACATTTGTGCATGACCAAGACTAAACAGTATTGTTTACGCATGCATGATTCTATGTGAGAAGGCACATATGCATGCATATGTGTAGTAAGGAAGGGAATTAAAACACATAATTCAGGGAAGTGGTAATTTCTGGAGGAGAGGGAAAAGAATGAGATAGAAAGAAACACATAGAAGAGATAGGTTATTGGTAATATTCTGGCTAATGGAATAGAGTGTGTTTTCAGGTATTTAATATAACTTGCTTATATTTTCAACATATTCTCTTGCATGTATCAATTATGTTAAAAAGGAAATAAAAGAACAAATAAGTAGAAGGAGATATTTAATAGATTTATAAAACTCTGCTTGATTATACTCCTTACTTCCATTTCAGGGAAACTCTGATTCTTTTATTGCTTCTCTTTGTGTATTTTAATAAGAACAATTCAGTTTGGCAAGAAGTAGCAGGGAGGCATAAGTGCCAAGAGTGTAGCTGCCAGTATCGCCCTGGTTAATGCTTATCAACCACAAAGCCCTATGTTTTTCCTCTCTTTTCTCGTGTGAACTCCATCTTCTCTCTTCCTTCTCCTCTCTCCCTTCTCCTGCCTCCCAACCATGTTTTTCTCACCATCCCATGAGACAGTGTCTGGGCTTCTGCTTTCTGAGACTCCATTTGCAGTAAGCTGCAAAACAGCAGAGCTCGGGGATGCTGTGTTGAGTCAGACTGGAAGGCCCCATGCCTCCTCTGTGCATTCATTTATTCTCTGGTTTCGGAGCTGGCACAGCAATAGCTGTCACTGGTGTCAAAGGAAAAAATAAATACACCGCTGCCCTGACACAGCGAAATAGGAAAAAATAATCTCTAATCTGTCAAGTATAGCCTGAGCTGTTTAGCAGTGTGGTTTCTCATATCCATATCACAGCACACATAGGCTGTATTTCTGGCAGCAGAGAGGAGGGACATTTTTGATGAAAAGAAACAAAAGGTAGGACAGAGGGACTGTGGAGAACATCAGGAAAGAAGCTTAGAGGTAAAGGAGTTGTCAGAGCCATATGGATCTTTGTGTTAGTCACCAATCTAGTTCTTCCATCACCCCTTAGAAGATGTCAGGGATAAATAAGAATGACAGAACAGGACAGAGAAAAATAAACTGTGAAAGAATCAAAGAGGAAAGCAAATAAAACCTAACTCCAAATTAGGAAGAGAAATGTTGAATGTCATGTAGAAGGGGGGAAAAAACATGTTAGATTGTTGACGTGAACTAAGAAATGGCTACTAATGAAAGAAAATGTATAAGAATATTTGAAACATATTCTTTCTGAAAAAATATATCTCAGAAGTCTCATTATTAAGCAATCCACACTAAAAGATTCTGCCTATAGGATTACTTTTAAATGAAAATTTCAAGTATTGGAATTACCCAGTTTACCTTCATTCATCAGTACCCTCAAGTACAGATTCAAACATTTTTCTCAGTGGGTCCAAAATGTGATGGAAGAGCTCTGTTTTTATACATACACTACCACCACCCACCACCACTACCACTACACCTCATTTGGATAAAAGGTAAAAAAGTAAGGGAAGTATATCTGTTATCTATTGCTTTGTAACAAACCACTCCCAAAACTTAGTGAGTTGATACAACCATTTTATTCATAATTTTGTGGCTCAACCGTTTAGATTGGACTCCGCTAGGCAGTTCTGTGGTTCTCATCTGGGGTCCTTCGTGTGATCACATTCATCTGGGGCTTGAGTGGGATTGGTGGTCCGAGATGGGTTTGTTCAAATGTCTTGTGGCTGATTCTGACTATTGGCTGGTTGGTGTGGGGACTCAGCTCTGTTCCATGTAGTCTCTCATCTCCCAGTAGGCTAGCCTTGGCTTTCTCCCATGATAGTCTCAGGGCAGCATTCCAAGATGATAGGAACAGAAATGCAAGACTTCTTAAGGCCCAGACCCAGAAGTCCTACAATATCACTTTCACCATGTTGTATTGGTCAGCTTATCACAAAAGCAGGCAAGATTCAAGACATGCAGAAATAGGCTTCAGCTCTTGATGGAAGGTATGATGAAGTCACATTACAAAGGTGTATGCATACAGGGATGGGAAGAATTATTGTGGTCATATTTTCAAGTAATCTATAAAATATAGATTATAAATATCTTCAGAGGAATTACAAAATATCTTCAGAGATTTCAAGGCAAGAGCTTGCATTAGCAAATGGCATTCAGAACCTGGAATATAACCTGTGCTACAAAAGGAAAACATGATGGAAAATCAAGTTAACTATAGAGGGCCTAATTCATTGGCTTCTTCTGTTGGACTTCCTGATATTCCAGAACCACTAACAATGAATTCCTAGATTGGTGACTTAAGTAACTTACTAAATATCTTATAATACTCTATGTTTGGATATACATTTTTTATGGAAAGATATATATAAAGCTCAAAAAATATAAGCATGGCCCACTAAGATTTTATGCTACTAAAACAAAGGACATTCCTAGAAAATTGGTCCTTGATCAGCTAAAGTAGGTAATTATGGAGAAGTTTTATTTAATTTGAGAACTTCAGTTGCTCTTTTTACCACCAGTGATACAGAGAATGTGGAGGTGGAAGTGTAGCCGTATCAGCTATAAATGCAACAGCATCTCTGCTGAGGGGGTTTCTTCCATAGCTACATTTCCCTTGTCAAAGCCTGTCATGTCAAGCCTGGCTTGCATCCACATTCATCTGGCTGGCGATGGTGCTTTGGGAATGGGGATAGCTTTGGAGATTGCAAAAGCTTGATCTTGGCAGCTTATTCACTTTGGTTGAACAGTTTAAGAAGAAATAAGTTAAGGAACTATGTCCATGATTTTATTGCACTCTTCCAGGGCCTTGAAGAGTTTCTTAAAAATGGAAGCCCCAAGAATTCTTCACCAAACTATAAACTACATTACTTAAACTGTCAAACTTACCTATGTTCTTGCATATCCTCTATTCTCTCCCATCTCCACAGGTAAATCTTATCCTGAATTTTATTTATAGATTTTCCATGTTATGTATTTTTTATAAAAAATAGTATCATGCTCTATGTTGTCATGGTTTCTCTAAATTTCCTTCTTTTTGCACTCTTGGTTTTTCTAAAATTCATCAATGTTATAGTTTTCAGCTATAGTTCATTCACTTTATTGATCATATGCAAATATGTGAATATTCCACACTGTACCTATTCTCCTATGAACAGAATTGCTTGTCCAAGAACCCTGTAGCCCATGTAAAAGATTCTTTAAGTAATGAACTTGGAGTGGGATGTGCAATACCAAATTGTTTTTCAAAGTGGTATTCCCACCAGTAGGTGTGTTTCCATTGCACCACATCCTCACTAATGCTTCTTACCATTATTGGATTTCTTCATGATCAATTTCTCTTGTGCTGTGACAAAACTACACTATTTTAATTATTAAAACCTTTTAGTAATTAACTCTTGATATCTAATAGGATAGATCTTACCTCCTACTCTACATTATTCTTTATAAGTATTATAACTATTTGGATCTTTTTCTTTTATTGTAAAAAATTTAGAACTGTCTTAAATAAGTTTTTGACTCACTGTGTTGGTATTTTGATTAGAACTACATCAAATACACAGATGAGTGTAGGGAAAACTAACATATATATGATATTGGGGTCTTTTGTTGTTATTCTTGAAATCTGATACCTCTCTTCTATGTTTCCTTTGTCTTTCAATAACGATCGAAAGTTTTCACTCTAAGAGTGATGCACAACTTTTATTCAACTTAGTCCTAAGAATATTATATTCTTATATATATATTATAACTAGTTTCATTTTCAACATTTTATTTTCCAAGTATTGCAGTTTAGGAGGCTTGATGAGTAAGAAAATGGCCCAATTCCAACTAGCCTGGAGCATATAGTCTATGAGGAAGGCAAACATTTATGAAGGAGTCACACAAGCACACAGAAAAGCACAACTTCAGTGAGTATGAACAAGAAGTGAATTGTGCAAAGAAATCATAGAAGTGGAGCATCTGCTTGAGGGTGGAGTCTGGTGTGATAAGTGCAATGACGAGGTAGGTGAAAGAGGCTGTGGGAGCACACTCAGAGGGTCAGGAGAGGCTTCTGGAAAAATGATTGCTATCCGGAGATCTTACATTGATTTCAAAGGAGGTAGGTAGGCAAAAATCTGGGAGAAGCCGTTTCAGGCAGAGAGTATAGCATGTGCCTTTTGTCTACGGAGGCCAGAGCATGGACAAGAAATAGTAAGAGATAAAGATGGTGGGGTGGAGAGGGCTGGGGAGTCAGCCCAGGGACTTGAAACCTTCTTCAGGAATTTGGACATCATTCTGTAGTCTGTGGGGTGCTAAGTGGGGGAGATGTACTTTTAAAAGGTCAGTCTTACTAGAATATAAAAATGGATGAGAGGGGGTCAAGGCAGGATGCAGCAGAGCAGTAGGAGGAGATACCAGTTTAAACTCAGACACTACTTGGTTGGATCTGAGAGAAGGTTGGGAAATGGAACTAACAGAGCATGGCTGTTGAACAGATTAGAGAAATAAAGGCCAGTATAAGTGGCTGTCAATTTTTTGGCTTTAAAGCTTATGGCTTTAACCATAAGCTCACTTGACTATCAATCTAGTACAGTTTGGATTTCATGTGCTATTGCCTTCCATCCTTGTCTTATGCTCCCTAGTAGATTTAACCTCTATTTATGATGCCCTCACCTTTAGTAAGAGTCTGTAAGAGTTAATGTGTTGCCAAGTGAATCAATAAATTAATGAAAAGATTTAAGAAATGTCTATCTTTTCATTGACAAAGAGTTAGTAGAAATAACAAAAGTTACAACAAGAGCTAGCATTTTAAAATCTATTTTCTATGTTCCTGGCCTTGAACTTACCATCCTGCATTTATCATCTCATGTAATCTTCACAACAAAGAATAGAAATAGATACTTCTATTGTTCCCTTCATTTAATTAAGAAGTCTGAAGCTCAGAAAGCTTAAGTAACTTCCAAGGAGTGACAGACATCCAAGGATGTCCAGGGTCTGACATCCTTGCACAGGCAGGAGCATCACTAGCACCTGGAGATTGTTACAAATGTGGTCTTAGGTCTCGCCCCAGACCTCTTGAATCTTAATCCGCATATTAACAAAGGCCCTAGGTGAATTTGCTATGCTATACTCCCAAAATGGTAGAGAGATTTAATACTTAGGATTTAGTAAGGACAGATTTACTTACAAGAATCAAGATCATTTTAAATTGCATTTAATCCATATTATTCAAACCAAATCAATTAATTTTACTGTTTATATCCACAAGATTTATATGGTAATTTGTGCCTGTGCACATGTCTGGGTCAAATATTGTATGTGTATTATGTAGAAGATAATTAGTAGAATACTGTTAGGCACACAAAGCTAACACAGTGAGAAATGCCCAATGTTCTGGTCTAAGGGTTTTAGCGCTACCAGTGTGGGAGGTGCTCAACCTGATTTCGCAATTACACTCTGATGTCATTAAAATGAAATGGCCCCAATAAAAGGAAGAGAAGTCAATTTTAACTACAGTTCTGAGATGCTTTATTGCACTATTTCTCCCTTAGTTACTAATTCCCACTGCATGAGAGGTAGCTATAAAGGTTTCCAATAGGCAAGCTACATTATCAACAGAATCATGAATATGAATGATGACATCATTGTTTTAGCTTCAATGAGCAAGTGTAATCTTGAAGGTCATTGCTACTGGATGATAGGTACCTACAATCTTTATATTTATAGTATTCTTGACTGTTTTTCCTGTGGTTGAATTTCCTTTCACCAATATGTAAGTGTGATTTTAACATCTATGTGATTTTGACCTGATTTTGACTGGATTTTTTTTTGGGGGGGGGACTTCTGTTCCAGTACTTTGTGAAGTAGATTTATACAGTCTTTTCCTCATCTTCTCAAGGGTACCATATCACTTGGCTCCCTCTTCAAAAAAGTTCTAAAACTATGAGAAGTAGTGACTAT
This sequence comes from Crocuta crocuta, assembly GCF_008692635.1. Taxonomy (NCBI): domain Eukaryota; kingdom Metazoa; phylum Chordata; class Mammalia; order Carnivora; family Hyaenidae; genus Crocuta; species Crocuta crocuta. The sequence continues at coordinate 5,920,690 of NW_027528873.1, read as the reverse complement.
AATGATGACAATTGCTTGCACTTACTGAGTTTTTACTTTGTGCCATTTGCTATCATGTACTTTACATTGCATTAAGCTCATTCGTTAGCCCAATTCCTCATTAAAATTTTTCTTATCAGAAGAATATATATTTATATGTATAATAAAATTTACCACATTTTCTTTATTAAAACAATTTCTGATTTTTCTTTAGAATGCTAAAGAGTTTAGCAAAATATTTTCATAAGTCTTATTTATAGCATCAACTCTTACTGAATATTTTGTTAATTTATAGTATAAACTTAAAGTTCTTAAGAAAGAGGGGCGCCTGGGTGGCTCAGTTGGTTAAGCATCCGACTTCGGCTCAGGTCATGATCTCGCGGCTAGTGGGTTCGAGCCCCACATCGGGTTCTGTGCTGGCAGCTCAGACCTGGAGCCTGTTTCAGATTCTGTTTCCCTCTCTCTCTGCCCCCTCCCCAGTTCATGTTCTGTCTTTCTCTGTCTCAAAAATAAACTATAAAAATTTTTTTAAAAAGTTCTTAACAAAGAATGCCCACAAAGACAAAGAGTGAATCTTAACATAAACTATGGACTTTAATTAATAATGATATATCAATATTGGCTTACAATGGAAGAAACTGGGGGTGGAAGTGAAGGATTATATGGGTACATATTTTGAGATTTTGAGAACTTTCCACTCAATCTTTATGTGAATTGAACCTACTCAAAAATGAAGTCTGTTAATTAAAAAACAAAAAGAATGCCTACGTTATAAATCTTTAACATAATCTCTTTCTTTGACAGCAAATAGAATGTACCAGATATTTTCTATATGCCCAATGGTCCAACACTGGATTAAAACTGGAGATTCTTAGTTCTTCCTTAAACCTAGGACTCTAGCTCTTAAAGACCCATGAATTCCCAAAGGGCACCTGGCCTGTTTTAGTGGTAGTATCTTGGCTGACCAGTTTGACAGTGGCCCTACTACACTTCATCTCTATAACTGTATTAGGGGTCTGAAGAATAGCACTAGAAGCTGGACTCTTACAGCTGGTGGGAAACTTCCTCTGGTTAGCCTTACCTATATGGTGGCCTCCTTCTTAATCCCTTAGCATAGGTGTTGTGAGACCAAAGCTTTCGCAGTTATCCAAGTTAAACATTATTTCTTCTATTTTATAGAATAGATATTATCCCTCTTGAAGGACTTGCCTGTTCTGTTTAACTGTCCAAACTATCCTATTGGCAAAATCATGATTGGATAAAAGCTTTTCATGAGAGATAATAATGTATTGTCAATGTATTGTCAAATTAGTTGACTGTGATTCAATAATCACATTTCTCAAGATCATTTTCTCCATTGCCATGATAATAATGGCTTCTATCATATGTAGATAAATTGCTTACATGATTATCAAAGTGTTGCTTTTAATTTGTAACAAAAGAGGTATTTATTCTAGGTTACAAATTTAAGGCCTCTACAGAAATCAATAACCTGATTACTTGATAAGTTACCCACTGTGTTTCACAGGGCTAAATATAATTACCAACTTGTCCCAGCAAGAGAAATTAAGAATGTAGGAAGAGGTAAACATGATCCTCTAAGAGTGGAAAGTAAATGGAGACTCATTTTGAAGAGTAAAAGTAATTATTGTGAATGTCACATGCTTTAAGGAAAGAATTTCAAAATGGCCTGTTTATATAGGAAGGATAACCTAGTGTTAGAAATATAGGCAAAATTTACTATTTTCACAGTTTTTTCATTCTCTGCACAAAATATTTTCATTTGCATTTCATAAGCACATAAGTAACCACAGAAATTATCCTACTTACTGGATAAGAAAACTGAGTGTTGAAGAAGTTAAATTACTTTCTCATATACTATTCATTAGTATTTGTCAAAACTGGTCATGGTATCTATTTTCTCTACTTCCTAGATCTCTGCAAATGCTTTTCGTAATCATCCTTGAAACCTATTGTCTTTTTAATCACTCAATACAACAAGTGAAGTTTGAGACTTATGATAGATGAGATAAATAATAATAGCATGGTACCTATACTTTCTATATATGCCTAAACATACCTGCACACACACACATAAACACACCACTTTCAATTTTTAATGAAGTGTTTTTCTACATCTACTGTTTCAATTTCACCTCAAGTCAGCTGTGGTATGAGATTTCCCCAAAAACACATCCCTGAGCCAGATCTAGAAATGAATATAAATCCGGTGAAATTGTTTAGGACACTGGAAGTATAACTTGATGTCACTGTAAGAGCCCTACGCTGGTAATAGTGCTATGTTCACAGAAGTTTGGAGAATTGCATTTAGGTAATCTCTAGAGGAAATTACATACACAGCGCCCGCAAGTCAACCAGCATTAAGTCACTCAATTGCAGACCAAATTATACTTTTTGGGAGTTGTGTCTCTGATCTTTTCTTAGACTCAACTGATCTATTACTTCGACTGATGTGTAGTTTAGCTTGGCTACTTCCAAAGAATACCTTTTTGTAAGGAAATTGGTTTTTCTGTTGGAAAAAAAAAGTACAGAAGTCTCCCCCAAAAATTTTCTCTTTTTCCTTCTCAATTTAACTAATTTTCCCTGTATCCTATTAGGAAAATACAGCTATTTTTAAAGATATTTTCTTATGTACATTTCCAGGCCTCCTTTTTCTCTTCTTTCCTGCCTCCCAAATGGATAAGTTTACAAGGGACATACTTAGACATTAATATATAGTACCAAAGGCCTTTTCTTATTCCATTTCTCTCATATTCAAAAATTTCAGTATTCAGTGATAGTTATGAGATCTGTGTTTTAAAGTTTCACAAGATGAAAGGGACTTTACTTAAAACTTGAGTTGTTCGTATCTATTTAGATACTTTGAAACATTTTGAATAGTGTTAGTACTCTTCAGACAATGTAGTTAGGAGAACACATCAAGTTTTCTACAACTTTGCTATAAGAGGAAACACCATTAAGGTAATGCTATTGGAAGTGCTGTCCATAGATCTGAGCTGGTCTATAAATTAAGCACTACAGGATAGTGAGGAATAAGTACAAAAACTGAGAATAAGCATTTAGCCATGTCCTCAGTGACTTAAGAGAATCATTTTATGTCCGCTTAATTTAATAATAAAATATCTGGGCTTGTATTTTGTATAATGTAAAAATACCACTTATCCAGCATTTCATTTTCACTGTATTTTACAAAAGCATCAGTGACAATCATTTTGAAATAATAGTAGTATTAATTAGTTAATTATTGTTCCTTCACCACAAGGAGTTTGAGAAGTAGTACTCAGGGAAGTCAATTCAAAGATTTTTTTCATGGTAGAAGAAGAATTTTCATACAGAAGAAGAAAATGGTTAGAAAATCATTTTTAGATTATGGTTTTAAAAAAAGTTTGGTTGAAGTTCATTCACTAAGTAGATAATTAGTTTCTCAGAACAAGTCATAATTGTATTAAAGTTCATCAGAAAATTAATTCATTTTTGAAGGATGGCGTTTTTGAGGGTTTTTTTCTGGAAGATTTTTTTAATATAAAAAAATGATTCTGTCTTGAATAACTTTGCTTCAGATTTTCTTTTATTGGAGCCAGGGGGAAGAGGGAAGCCAGTTCAGTTGGATACTTGAAATATGGGTTGACTATATTCTTTCCTGTCCTGAGTTTTCCATATGGAGTATGTTTGTTTGAGGCAGCTGAGCTTCAAGTAACTCTGATCATCCAGTTTTCAGTGAAAACCACTGTTTTCCAGGAAGGGCCCAGTAGAGCTGAGCTTCAGGCATGATCTCTGTGATGGGTGCACCAACACCAGCCTGGTGTGTCTGAGAGAGACTGAAGTGAGGGAAGAGGTCACAAAAATGCCCATTAGTGGCATCCTTCGTACCTCCAAAGAACTAAATTAATCTTTCACCAAGATATTCAAGTGATCTCAAGGGAGGGAGGGAGAAAATATAGCAAATTATATTCCTTAGAATAGAAAAATTGACTTTATAATGCCTTAGAGTTTATTTTCATCACCTTCCTTGCTGTTCAGATTTCATGCTTTGTCACTAGTCTACAACTCCACTGTGTAAGACCATTAAATTACTATAAAGAGCCTCTCATACTAGGGGGAAAATGCCCCTAACAAAATTTGGTATGAATAGAGAGAGGGAAAATTCCACTGGCACAAAGACTGAAAGGACTTTTAATAATGATCTTTATACTTATTTCTTTCAAAGGATAGGAATAACATATAGTCTGCTGTTATATACATTAAAATCATTTGAAACTGCCAGAATTTTAAATAAACACATTTTGAGAAAGGAGAAGTGAATAGTAAATTAGTTAAAAATTGTGATGTTTTAGAGGCGCCTGGGTGGCTTAGTCAGTTAAGCGTCCGGCTTTCGCTTGGGTCATGATCTCGCGGTTCGTGGGTTCGAGCCCCGCGTCGGGCTCTGTGCTGACTGCCAGCTCAGAGCCTGGAGCCTGTTTCAGTGTCTGTGACTCCCTCTCTCTCTGACCCTCCCCTGCTCACACTGTCTCTCTCTCTCTCTCTCCTAAAAATAAATAAAAATATTTTAAAAAAGTAAAAATAAATGTTATAAAAAATTGTGATGTTTTAGATTTAAAGAACATATGTTAAAATTTTGAAGGTGATAGATTTTCTTAGAACATTGTAAGGACATGCACATTTCTTCAGTGTCCCAAGGATTTGTATATAAACTAGATTTAGAGCACAAAACAAATTGGTAAGCTACCACCCATGCTTTTTAACCATGAACACCCACACAAAGTTGAAGTTTGATTTTAGCAGTGTTTAAAAGCATCACCGTGTGTTATTGTAAGTTTATATTTCAAGATCACTTCAAAGTTACAATCTCTTGCCTATTGGAAAGAAAAATTGGAAGTTTAAGGGGCGCCTGGGTGGCTTAGTCGGTTAAGCATCCGACTTTCGCTTGGGTCATGATCTCGCGGTTCGTGGGTTCGAGCCCCGCGTCGGGCTCTGTGCTGACTGCCAGCTCAGAGCCTGGAGCCTGTTTCAGTCTGTGACTCCCTCTCTCTCTGACCCTCCCCTGCTCACACTGTCTCTCTCTCTCTCTCCTAGAAATAAATAAAACGTTAAAAAAAAAAAAACTTTAAAAAAGGTTTGTTTCAGTAAGCAGATGTGAATAGCCATTTTGGTAAAATTATTTGCAGATTTCAGACTCAGGCAAACCCTAAACATGTGAAGAATGGATTGCAGATTATATTAAAATGGATGTTAAACAAGAGGGAACAACTGTCACCACCTAGGAAGCTGAAAATCTATTCCAAAATCAACAGAATGAAATAATTATACACGGTAAAATGCTGTACCATCTGTAACTCAGCAGCCATTGGCTTTTACATTGTGCCCTCTGGTGGGAAAATATATAAATCACAATTTTATCCATTTTGAACTGACTCAACAAGGCTTGTTGTTTCTTATCCCTGGGCTTTATGTGTAATCAAACTTTAGCCTGGGGGAAAATATGTAATGACTTTGTGAGGCAGAGTTGCTTTAGATATCAACTAATCTAACCTCCCAATTTTACCTGGAGGTGATAAATGATTTAGTCAGGCTTGAAAGAAGTGAGCTATTTATTATTCAGTTCTCATGTGTCCCTGGGTAAGTATTAATTATTGAATACCTGTTAAGTGCCAGACACTGTATAAGCATCATTTCATTTGACCTCATTAACTCTGAATTTAGTCCAATGTTTTCCCTCCTTCATTTCCCTGTTACCTTAAGGTCTTCCCAGGGCTAAAATTACATCTCCAGTCTATTCATACTTGCATATACAGGCTTTAAATGTTACTTGATTCCTGTTCCCCTTCAGACAGGGTCAAGACTGGGTCCTAGGAGTTGCTGCTCTCAGGATAGTGAGACCAGAGTCCTGAGACATGGGGTCCTTTACACAAATAGTAGTGAGACTGAGAAATTTAATTCTAGGCCACCTATTCTAGGCCAGGTAGAGACAAAGGTCCTGGTGAAGAGCCACAGTGGGTTTTGTGAAGCCAGAAAAGCTGAGGAGAAAATGAACCAAGAAGGCAAGTGACAGGAGACTGGGTTCTGGAAAGAGGTGGGAACACACTGGAGCATTTTTATTTAGCCTTGGGGTGGGCTTGTCCACGTGTACCAGATCAATTTGAAAGTCTCAGGATTAGCAAATGTGGGTAGAATTTTTTTTAATTAGAAAATGTTACAAAAATATGTACTTCAACTTCTGGTTTCTTAAAAATTGTCTTTTATTTTTCTTCTTCATAATATGATATATGATTCACATAATAATATACTAACACTTAGAGGCTACCTTTTCTGTATCTTGTTCTAACATTTCTTATATCTTAATGTATTCAATCCTCACACATATCCCATGAAGCAGGCAGTGTTGTCCTCAGCTTGCTGATGAGGAGACTGCAGACCAGAGGGAATAAGCATCATGGCAGATGTCACATGGACAGTAAGTGTAAAGACCTGAAATCTGAACCTAAGTCATCTGGCCCCAACCTATGCTCCCAACAAATATTCCATGCCTGCCTGAAGTTATGAAAGCGTAATAAAAAATCAAACATTAATAAACCCTTAATTCAACTTAAGAAATAAAAGACATCACTGGTACCAGTGAAGACTCCCAAATAACAAGCTTTTCCCAGAAAGGCAAAATGCCAGGGTCACAGTTGGTTATTATCTTACTGAGTTTAAAATCCAACTATTAAGTTATATGGATGCTATATAGTAGCAAAGGTACTATAGCAAAGTTTACTAGTTGATTTATTATTTATTGAGGCCAAGAAAACAAAATTTTGCCTTACATATCTTTTTGCTTTACCTGTGGGGATTAACCTTTACATGATTTTAAACAAACTTTGGTCTTTTATTGCATTTGCATTTGGAAAACTTTTTTTGGACTCTGATACTTACTTATTAACTAATGAACTAATTCACTCACCAAACACATGTAAAACACCTAAAAGGTGGCAATCACCATGCCATGGACAGGGTAACAATCAGTAGCATGCTGGTATAGCTTTGATGGGCTTATGAGAGCTTACAGTTAATATGTCAGGATTTTTTTGAGCCAGTTGTTATATACAACCATTATTAAAAATAAAATTATATAATTATACATATAAA
>NW_027528873.1:5822182-5913433 GCF_008692635.1 Crocuta crocuta | reverse complement strand
CTAAAATTTTATAAATTTATAAATTTTATTATAAAATTATAAAAATATAATATACAAATATATTTAGTAAACACTAAAAACTTTTCACTTCCTAAATATTTGCTATATTTTATTATTCATGTTCTTGAGGTTATTTACAGGTATATCTGTTTCATGGACATTCAGTGTAAGAATACACTAGGGGAGACTGTGCATTTCTTCCCAACTCTACTCAAAGACTTCACATTGGTAGCTTGAAATTGGTCATTGTGCACTTACACAAATCAGGGGTTTACCCCCAAAGAGCCAGTTGTTAAACATTTAGCACCACACCATTAATTACAGTGAAGATTCAATACAATCTATACTCAAAACAAAACAAAACAAAAGAATCTTGGTTTAATGGAACTAGTGATTTGAGCAGTATATACACTCAAAAAACTTTTTTTAAAAAGCACTGAACAAAACAAACCCCAATTCTCACCATCATCTCTAACAATTGTAATTTTAAAGTATTACCCTCTAACATAGTTAAGATCAACTCTATTTCCATAAGTCTCTGGAATTTTTAGATGGAAATACAGAGCTGATGCCATCCTTCTGAAACTGGAATCAGTTGAGTGGGACCTCTTGGAGATGACAGTGGTGCCACTAGTGTTTCCCCGTCACAGTTTGATGATCTGGCAGTTTTATATAAACCAGCCTTTGAAGCAACCAATCAGCTTGCTAATTACCACCTCACAGTAGTGGTGAATACTATCATTTTTGAGGTGAAAAGGTCTTTTGAAGTATTTAACTAGCAGGGGTTAAAGTGCTAGGACCTGCTTTTCACTTCAGCTAAGAACTAGTCAGAGAAAAATGCTTAGAAACAACCACAGAGCCTCCGGGCTTATGGAACAAACTACACAGTCACTTAACCTGGAATTTGAGGCCCTTTTAAATAGAATCTTCCTTCTCAAATATCTATACTTGATTGTACTGTTTTTTAATCTACAAGCTTCAGTGTGCCAGAAATAAATGTTTTTTTTACTTTTTCTATAACTAAAATTATTTTCTGTTTTGAGGCCCTAGTATTCTGGGTGGCTGAAACTAAATTTGTCTCCCTGGGATTGTGTCCAGTACTACAAGATTTTAGAACAACAGGATCTCAGGAGTAGGGGCTTCCTGGATGTTATCTGGGCATGCTGACATTCACAGAGACACCATAGTCTGGACTTCAGGCATTGGAATACATGTTCTACTTCTTATATCCTTCTTTGTCCTGGCAGCAAAATCTCACCAGGGCTTCTAGCACTGTGAGTCATGTGTGTGCCATTCCATTCTGAGGCCCATGGGAAACATTATGCTATCCCCCACCCCCAACACACACACAAACACACACACACACGGTCCCAGGTTCCTCTGAGGCTGCCTTGGACCCATCTGCTTAGGCTGGAGGCCCAGCTGTGGCTTCAGCAGATCATCTGGCCATCCTTGAACATTTCTTCTTCTATTTCTGCTGCCCTGCCTAGAGGGTAGTCTGGAAAGGAAGCTGTTTCTTCCTTTCTGTCAATTCAGGAATGAGATGTAGTCACTTCTCTGCCCCCTGGTAAGTGAAAAGAAGTAAAGTCCTTTGCTGGCTAACTCCAAGTGAGGACAAGAGGAGAAAAAAGTCTGAGTTGTTTCTACTTTCGCAGCAAAAAATATAAGGAATGGCAGCAGGAATAGAAAGGAAATCATAATGTCTTATTAACTGCATCCACCCCAATGTCAACACAGTTCCTGGCTATAATTAAGGATTTTACTAAAGTTCCAATTACAAATTAGGCTTAAATGGGACAGTTCAATCAAAAAGTGAATTCTAATTCATTATCTTTAGCTATCCTTGAGCTTGAGATCCTAGTCTTTCTCCCATAGCATCTATTCTCTGCAGGTTCAGGGTGTGTGTCTCTGTGATGTGTGTGTGACTAATAAAGAGATTATTGATCTGGAAAGGCGAGCTTTATGCAGTCTAGTCTCTCTATGACTTCCTTTCTTTTTCCTGTGCACTACATGTAATTGAATCAGAATCCAACCCAAAATGTCACAAAAACAAAATAAATATCACAAAGAATAATGCCATCTTCACGTGGTTAGCATTCAGTGAATATTGGTCCTATGTAGGAAATACTCCTTTCCATGTTCCCTATAGTTATTCGTATCAGCCATTATAATTCATGGCCTGTTAGGAGATTCCCTTGCTCCTTGCACTGTTGTATTGTTATGGACTGAGTGTCTGTATCCTTCCCAGTCCCTCCAATTGATAATGTTGAAGCCCTAATCTTGATATGATGACATTTGGAGATGGGGGTCTTTGGGAGGTAATTAAGTTTAGATGAGGTCCCATAGGTGAGGTCCCCATGATGGGATAAGTATCTTTACAAGAAGAGGAAGAGTGATCAAAGCTCTTTCTTTACTTTGTGAGGACTTGCTAAGGAAGCAACTATCTGCAAGCCAGGAAAAAGGCTCTAAATCAAAGGCTCAAACCAAATTGGCTGGCACCTTGATCTTAGACTTTCCAGCCTCTAGAACTATGAGAGATAAATATCTGTGTTTAGCCCCCCCACTCCCCAGGCTGTGATATTTTATCATAGCATCTGAACCTGGAATATAATATAATGTGTACTTGCAATCAAAGATCCAAGTAGAATATTACAGGAGAGGCATTTTTTTCTTTTACAGACCTTTTGATCTGGTATTTGTCATTTTGATAGGTGTAAAATAATAACTTATAGTTTTCATTTTCATTTCTGTTATTGTAAAGTTGACAATCTTTAAATTTATTAAGAACTATTTATACTTCCTTTCTATGAATGACCTTCATATCTTCTATTTTATTTCATCTTTTTCTTATTGAGTTGTAGAACTCTTTACACGTCAATGAGACTAGTCCATTCTGATGTGAGTTGCAAATATTTTTTTACCCTTTTGTCATTTGGTTATGATGAAGGTTGCTTTCCTCCCCCAGGAATATCATTTTTTATAAAATTGATATTAGGTACCAATACTTGATTTTGTGGAGTTTAGGGTCATTCTTACAAAGATATTTTTCAGGCTGAATTTTATTAAAAGTTATTTTTTCCTTGTTTTCTTTAGGTGCTTTCATATCTGTTGGTTTGTGTTTGTATTAATTATTTCATCTATCTCCAATTTCTGGTACAAATGTGATATAAGATTCTAACTTTATCCATTCTCCTTCCAACCTCACACACAAGATACTCATTCATTTGTTCCTATAACATTTGTTCAACAATGCATCTTTTACACATCTATATGATTTTTGTCATATACCATACTCACAAATTTATTTGGGTCTATTCCTGAACAATATATTTTATTTATTATCTTTTTTTTTAAGCATCAGTACCTCACTGTCTTAATTATTATGGCAATACAATAGGTTTTAATATATGATAGACCTGTCACTTCCTTTTTTAAATAGAATTTTTCTATTTTTGCTTGTTTATTTTTAATATTAACTTATGAATCACTTGTTTAATCTAGAATCAAAATCATCTAGAACTAGATGCTTTTACTGGGATAACATTACATTTATAGAATAACTTGTGAAGAATTCATGTATCTATGATGTTGAATCCTCCTCAAGATATATGACATGTTGCAAGTAATTAATTATGAATGATAACATATCAATGAGAGACAAAAATTTATATTCTTCATATAGTTAGAATGAATTCTACCCTACCACCTATAATACTCACTTGCATTTTGATATACCTTCTCTTGAATTGGAGAAAAAGGGACCACAGTTGCAGCTAGCTCCCTAGGAATCCCACACAGCTCTTGGTATATCTTATCTCTGCACTAAAAGGAGTGTATTCTACATGTAAACACCATCCATCTCTATGTCATATTGGGGGGGAAGGTTTTGAATTGCAGCCAGAGCACATGCTCTTATTTATCTAACACAGATTGCTGTGTTTTATTGACCTTTTCCTGTAGTACTACTTTTTCATTTCACTATTGGCCTAACTTGCTGCTGTATTTTTTTTTACATTTTTATATGCTTGTATGTACTTTTTATTCTTTAGCTAACATAGAATTACAAGTTAGCATAGCTTCCTGGAGATTTGGGGGCCCCAAGGCTACTCTTGGAAAATAGCAAAACAGATTATTTGTTATATAGTATCGAAAATAAATAGTTCTCACGTTTTCTAGTGTTTTCTCCTGGCTTTGCTTTGTTTCAGAAAAATACCTTTGGGACTGAAGAATAAAACATTAAATAGACTAGGCTGGTATCAGCAGCTGAATTCAACATGGGCTTGTTTTCACTAATGTTAACATGGATAAGGATTATATAAATCCATACAGGGGAGTAAAGAGACATTTGGGTCTCTGAGTATAGAAAAAGCATGAAGCTGTGCAGGGTCCAAAGCAAGAGCTGAAGATACTACTTCTGTATTTTTAAGATTATATAACACAATTTTGTTCTCATTTACTTTGGCAACCCCTTGTCTCATCTTTGATTGCTAATAATAACAATATTTACTATCCAATGTGTGTCAGTTGCTCAGTATTTTGCATATATTTTCTTCTTTTATTTGATAACTCTATCATGTTGTTCTTCTTACTCCAGAGATGAGGAGATCAAGGGTTAGAAAAGTTAAATAATTTGACCAAAGTCACGCAGACAGCAAATGAGGGAAACTGAATGGATACTTGAACTCTTAACCAGTAACCATGCTTAACATTTTGTAACAGACTAAAAGATCTTATTTTTTAAAACTCTTCAAATTTAATCTGAAACATTTTTTTCAAAGTGATAACCCATAAACATTTATATTAACTGTTGCACAGAGGTAAGAATCTAATTTTGTTTTAAGTAAAATAGCATTAGTATGTTAGAATTGGAAACTTTACTAAGAAATCCCATTTCCCTTCATTAGCTTCCACATTTTGCTGAATGAAAACATATTCATATTTGTTTTCATATTTGTATATGTATATATACATATATATTGTAATGTATGTTCAGGGGAATGTGGTGCATCTGATTCTTAAAAAAATTGAACAACCTTTTTTAACATCTATAACTTGGGGATAAAATACAGCACAGGTTGTAGTGAAGATTAAATGATTAATATATGTGAAATTCTTAGGAAAAATTCAAATATAGTGGTATGCTGATTGGATATTATCATAGTCATCACTATTATTTATGGGCAGATATGTATATTTTTTTTTCTATCTTGCCAGAGAATCATTGAGAGAAGAGCCCTTTATGTGTGTATAATCAGCCAGTGAATGTTGTATGAAAGCAATGTATGAATGTTGTATGAAAGCAATTTATGAATGTTGTATGAAAGTTGGATGCAGAGGAAGTGGTATGAAGAATAAGAGGAGAGTGGAAATGAAGATGGAAAAGCCCAGTTAGAGGGACAAATGGGATGGTCATGGAGCATATCTCTATCACTGCTATCTTTTTATTTTTAATTGCCTGGTACAAACTTTGCAACAAACAGAGTACACATTAGAATTCATACCAGCTCTCTTCAAAAGAATATACTTTGATCATTAAAAAATTATGAGGGAGTGAAAGACTGGAAACATATAATTAGTATCTGTATAGTTAATTCTAAATCATTAGCCTTCCGCTTTATCATCTTTAGTTATAAGATGGAGAAATGTCATAGAAACACATGAAATGATAAAGATAGTTGGGAAACTAGACATCTATCTAAATGGCCATTTCATTAAGGAAATAGGTTGTTATTTCTAAACCCTTATTGAATTTTTTAAAAATTCATACTATAAAGGATAAAGGAAGAGTCAAACTTACTATAAAGAAATTCTATACCCTTTCACCTCTATAAAAGTAAGGCTGCATTACAAGTTCTTTACCACAGAAGAGGAGAAACAAAAAACGTATTTGCTGAGCATCTACAGTCTTCGTTCCAATGGGCTCATATCCTACAGGTATATAAAAATGAGATGGGGCACCTGGGTGGCTCAGTCAATTAAGTGACTGACTTTGGCTCAGGTCATGATCTCACAGCTTGTGGGTTCGAGCCCCACTTTGGGCTCTGTGCTAACATCTCAGAGCCTGAGCCTGCTTCAGATTCTGTGTCCCCCTCTCTTTCTGCCCCTTCCCTGTTTGTTCTGTCTTTTTCTCTTTCTCTCAAAAGTAAGTAAACATTAAAAGCATTATTTTTAATGAGATAGGTTCCTAGCCACAGAGAGCTTTCTAGTTGAGACTAATGAGACATTTGCCATGAAGCTATCCTTCTCCTAACTCCCTCAGTTAATGTGGCCCTTGAAATTATTTTTGCACTTTACACATGCACACACGTATTTGCACACATATACATGCTTTTTACTCCAGTAACCAAATCATCTTAAGGGCAGTTCCTTTTCATATGTGCATATCATGAGGAAGAAGTAAATAAATTTTCTCAGTATGGGAAATTGTGTGTAGGTGAGAAATCATCCACCTATCTAAAGCTCTTGTTACCCAGTCCCATCTGAAGATACCCTGCATGAATAACAGGCATGAAGCTTGCCCATGTTATTCTAGAGAAACCTTGATTGTTTACTCTGTCCCCTGCAGAAATATCTAGAGATCCAATTAATGGGCATGTCTCCTAAATGAGACACATGTTCTAAACTCCCTAACCATGTTATTAGCATAATTCTCATGAGGTTTTCTTCAGCTCAGGCACATCGGATCATAATGGTCTTTTTTTTTTTTAAATATTTTTTTTTTATTTTTTTTATTTCTAGGAGAGAGAGAAAGACAGCATGAGCAGGGGAGGGTCAGAGAGAGAGGGAGTCACAGACTGAAACAGGCTCCAGGCTCTGAGCTGGCAGTCAGCACAGAGACCGACGCGGGGCTCGAACCCACGAACCGCGAGATCATGACCTAAGCGAAAGTCGGACGCTCAACCGACTAAGCCACCCAGGCGCCCCCGGATCATAATGGTCTTAATGCTATAAATACTGCTGTCTGATTGCATACAGCAATTGTGGGGTGACTACAGTGCTTTAAAAGGATTATTTTGGAGAACAATAAATAGCTTTACTAAAATAATAGAATTATGGGATTATGTGGGATTTTTTTTTTTATGTCTTTATTTTATTTTGAGAGACAGAGACAGAGAACAAACAGGGGAGGGGCAGAGAGAGTGGGAGACACAGAATCTGAAGCAGGCTCCAGGCTCTGAGCTGTCAGCACAGAGCCTGATGTGGGGCTCGAACCCACAGACTGTGAGATCATGACCTAAGCCGAAGTTGGACACTTAACTGACTGAGCCACCCAGGCACACCATATTATGGGATATGTGGAAGGAGCTTTGGAATTCTTGTAGTATATCCCTCCATTTATAGCTAAAACAAAAACAAAAGCAAAACAAAACAAACAAAAAAACCTAAGACCTAGTTGTAGAAATGATCAATTTGCAATTTTTAAAAGAAATACATTATTTTTAAATCTGTAATGAGGGCACATCTTGTGTGATAACCACCCTCTGCCATCAGAATCCCTTTCTTCCATACATATTAGCTAAGTATGGCCTTGTCTGATATTATATCCTTTTCAACTTTCTTAAAATGTCAATTATCCTCCCCACGAAGAACCTTCTCACTTTTGTCCCTCTGGCTCCCACCTTTCAGTATCCCAAACTATAGTTCTCCTTTGCTCACAGAATACTGTCCTCCAGTAAGAAATTCCTCTGATTAACTCCTAAGCCATTCCCAAACTTAGTGTGCATCCTTGATCATTTATTGATTGCCTCAATAATGCTGCATAACAAACCACCACAAAACTCATTGGATTAAGATATTAATAGCTCAAGAGTCTGAAGATCCTCAATTCAGGCTTTGCTCTGCTGGCTGATTCTTCTTGTGGTCTTATTCATATGTCTGATATTTGGCTGAAATGACTAAAGTAATTAGGTCACCTGCCTCTCATCTTCTAGCAGGCCTTCCTGGACATGTTTTCATGGTGATGACAGAGGTGTGAGAGAGGAAGCAGAAGTGTGCAAGTGCCTCTGTTTGAGCCAAGTCTGCTAACATCCCACTGGCCAACAAGCCACATGGCTGAGGCCACAGGCAGAGTGAGAGAGCACTGCAAAAGGATAGCAAAGGGATTGAAGGGTGAAGAAGTTGTAGCAGTTATCCCACCATGCATCCTAAAAAACTCAAATCTAACTTGAAAGTTGGCTGAATAGAGCCCAGGGTGACTATGAAGCACAGCTTTATATCAATAATTTATATCAGTGATCACAGATTTATAGCAGTCTTTAGTATCAACTGACACTGACACCTTTTTTTTTGTAGTAAAGAAAAATTATGTAAATTAAATGCTATTTAATTCAATTTAATAAGCATTTGTTTACCAAATATGATGTGCTAGTCATAAATGAACAGTCTACTGAGCAGTATAATTATAATTAGATGCTTGTTGAACCCTAAATGCCCCTCATCTTTCTAGGCAGCATATATACAGTGTGATGACAGACTCATAGAGTCTGAACCTGTGGAGTTAGAAAACGGATTTTTCTTGATTCAGTGATATCTCAAAGATCATTGGTGATGGACTCAGGTGCCTAAAACAAAATACCAACATAATAAAAAGAAGATGGAAGATTTAGCAAGGAAATTCTTAGCTTTTCCATATCTCTGGGCTGGCCACATGAGGTTGACTATGCACCTAAAGGATTTTCAGAAATTACTCTGAGGACAGCGGTTCACACTACTTTTGGAAGTGTGACTTGCACTGCATATGTTTTACCTTTCAAAAGGAAAAAGGACCAGAAGTGGTCTGTCTGGAAAATTGAAATTTCTCCATTGGCTGCACAGAAAGGGTCTGTACTCGCCCTAGAAGTAGATGAAAGCCCCATGATTTATTATATCTTTTTAACCTACCGAGACCACTTATTTCACTTGTTAGATACTATTAGCAACTTCTTCCATCAAACTTTTGATGACAATAACTAGGAGAAAAGTGACCTTTCCTGAGCAATACTTCCTTTCCCTATCAAGTCAGAATGGAATTTTTTTTAAAGTAGTGGAATCCTTTAATGTGGACTTGGCAGAGGAAAGGAGGAAGAACTGAGGTCTTCTGTCTACAATATGACAAAGGATAGCTCTCAAGAGTCAGAGATCTTAGTGGAGAAACACGTGAACCCTCCCAGTTACAAAGGAGCAATATTGGTTAATTATATCAGAATCTCAATAAATACATGTTGTATAGAAGAAAAAAGAAAAGAAAATTACTCATCTGAATTAATAGTCCCATTCCTGTTTCTTGTTTTAGAAGTTTTACAAGTTATCACTTTAAAGATTCCACTAGGTGGAGATCCTGAGCTGTATTTCTGTGTGCTTTATAAAAAAATAAATATGAAAAAAATTATTGAGATTTTACTTCATTTTTCATGGTATTTTTTGTCTTTTATGGCATCTTTTTTCTTTTGAAAGATTGCTGAGTAGAATTATTTATCAGTTAGTATATTAAAGAAAATCTGGCATGTACAAACAAGCACTTCAAAGGTTTTTAGTAATACTTATCATAGGAGGCTGAATTGATACCAGAAACCAGGAGTGTAAAATCATAATGGTGTTTTATTATAAAAGAGACATACAGGGGTTTGTACATTTCTTTAGAACCACAATGACCAGATCACACATCAGTTATTTGAACTGATCTATTTATACTCAGATGACTGGATTCTTTCCACTCAAAATTTTGTTGTTTGGAGTCTAGTAAACTAAAGTCAAGATGAAAAAAAGAAATAGAAGGATATAAATTTCCAAGGCTTGTAAACTACCTGCTCTTGCTGTAGTGACTAACAGATAACTGACTATTACTATGGGTTGATTGTATCCCATGTACCTTACCTGGGTTCTGAAGGAAGAGGGAGAGGGAACTCCCTTGGTTTACAAGAACATATGACTTTCTAGTTCTTCCCACTCTCTAGGAAAGCCAGTAGAAGCTGCTACCAAGAGTCTAAGAGGAGGGCTAGCTATTCTTCAAGAGGCATCTAAGGATTCTCCAGGATGTTAAGAAGCCATTGGAACCAACAATTCCTATTTTTTCCAAATAGAACCCAGAAGTACAGCTGTGTAAAAGTAGAGCATGGGGCTCCTCCTCCAGTGTCCAGCATTATGCTGGCTGCTTCTTACCTGAATTGATCTGAGTTCCTCAACTCTGAAGGTTATGAAATTGTAAACATCATCCCTGCAGCCTTCTCAGAGAGGTAAAATATGAAGAGCTTTAAGTCAGGAATATCAGCAGACTCAGGATCTAATGCTAACCTGGCTACTAAATTGTGTTTCCTTGCTCTTTAGGCGTTAGCGTCCTTATCTGTAAAATGAGGAGGATGGAGAAGACAATCTCCTTTCTCTATCTTTGTTTATCCACAAGCATATTAATTGCTCAGACAGGTTCAGGTCAACTTGAGAAAATAATCAGAGGTATTATCCTTGCCTCCATCTCCCTAATAAAAACATAGTTCATATGGGAAAGTTGCTTTGAGGATCATCACACTAATAAAACAACCCACTGCAAGTTTTTATTTGGGAAGATAGAAGTGGGGTTTCCATCAGGGGCTATACTAATTATTTATTAAGGATTGCAATATAATTCCATTTTAATGAAATTGGTAGAATATCAAAATAGCTCATTAAGATGAAAATACCAAAATATCAAAATACTATTAAAATTAAAATACACTTTACAAATAAAAATGGCATCGATGACAATAGATGCAATGGTGATGGTAGTTATTATTATTTTTAAACCATTTCTATGATGCAAATGTGTACTGTCCTCTTTGTATTTACAATATCAAACTCATCAGGAGATAATGTCTAAAGAGGGCTACTTGGGAAATTTCAAAGAAAAGCACGTATAAGAGTATGGCTCTGATTATATCTGTTTGCCCAGTTGCTAGGTAGGCATTCTATGAATGTCCATAATAAAATGTGAGAGATTTGGGCATGGAGATCTAAACCACTGGGTTTGATTGGGTTACTTTGTTCCCAATCTTTCCAATAGGAGATGGAGTTCTGCTTGTTGCTACAATATTATTTTCCTAAGACTAAAACCCAGTGGGACTTAGGAAGAGACCCCCCCTCATCTGAAAGAATATGCTATTGATGAAAGGGAGAAGTGCTTAAGACAGTAAAATATGTTAGAGGAAATAGAAACCACAGATTACAGTTTTCTCTATGTTGCTTTACTTGTAACTCTGGTTTAAGTGACAGAAATCAACTTAGGACAACTTAAGCAAAAAACTGGTATTTATTATGAGAATAGAGGGCATATCATTGAATCTGGTGTCAGGAAAGGGGTTGGACCCAGGAGCTCCTGAAATAAGGGGATGGACAACCACTAAGGACTGAAAAAGTGCTCATGTTCTACCTCTTTTCTCTTTTGTGCCACTTTCCCCTCCTTCTGCTTCTCAGTGGAGCTGGAAGGAGAAAGGCAGACATCCCACAGCCCCTAAATTGATGGTTTCCTCAGCAAATAAGACCAATCCAAGTTGACTGGTTATTTCTATTCCAAATCCAAATTAATTAAGTAGGGGTGAATAGAATCTGAATGGATGAGATCAGGTCCAGATGTCTACCTTGATTTGAACAATTCTGTACTGGGGAAGTGATGGTGCACACAGGGTTTCTGGACCCACTATAGGGATGTAACAGTAGTTCTCAAGGGGGTCTGTCATCCAGGGAATAACAGTGTCAGACATGAAAGGAGGCAGTGTCACCTGAAGGTTAAGAGAAAGGATTTGAAACCTTACTACCATGGGACTAAGTTGGGGGCGTCATTTAATTCTCTCAACCTTAGTTTCTTCAACTTTAAATTGAGGATACCAGTAGTGTTAAGATGAAAAGAGTTAATCCATGTAAAGTGGATAGCACATTGCCTGCATCATAACTAAATAAATTCAGTTGTTGATATTTTTATAATTATTAAAATGTATAGATCTTTTAAAAGATGTCCAGGGCTATTTTGAATCAGTTTCTGAGGCTGTAGAAATTTGTTTGTAAATTCTTATTTTTTAACCTTCTCTTCCTTGTCAATAAACAGACATTATATTTAAGAGCTCAGTTCTATACTATCTTAGCTGGTCCCTTCAGCCTCCCCCTGCCCCTGTTTCTTCTGTCTATCCCCTCCCCTGCCTGGGTCTGCTAGTTTCTGCTAGAACCAAGCTTAGTATCATTTATACTTCCTGAACTTTTCTTGCCCTGGATCTTATACTCTGTTTTACCTTTGTTTGACTCTCCTCTATTTGAACTTTTGAAATTGTCTGACAACAACACTTCCAACCCCTACCTTGGTTCATTTCTCTTCTCTAATTAGCAACTTTGTTCCAAACATCTTCAAGTCTGCATATCCCTAAGAACTTCTTACTTTCTTTAAAAATATAAGGGTCATTATTCTACCAGGAGGAATTCCTACAGCCATAGGTTACAACATTCTCCACTCAAAGGAGGGAAAAGAGCCCTATTTTGAGAATTGATACCAGATTTACAAAGGATATAACATGTAATCATCCAAAAATATATTTTTTTAATGTAACACTATATCTCAATAGATTATTAACTAGGTTGAGTGGTAAATGAACAATGACTTGAGAATACATCTGTTCTACACGAGTTTTCCATTTAAGGAAGCTAATTATATCCATAACAGCAACCTTCAGGTTGTGTGGCTGTTGACCATGAGTTGGCAATGGCCTCATTATGTAGAATGGGATGTTATAAATGGTACTCATTAGACAGGATTCTACCTTTATTTAGGGGCCAAAGATACAAATGCAAAGTTTCTCAAATTGGACATTCTGGGGCGTTCCAAGATGATGGAAGAGGATGAAAGAGAGCAGCTTTGAAAAACTGTGTAGTGGTAGCAATAATAAAAATCACTAGTCCAGCCTCCACCGCCACATACTTTCCCTGCTGTTTCCTTTGCCTAGTGACTGCATTGATTTGTCCTTTGATCATTTCCTCCTCCTCATCTCATTATCTTCATATTTCCTGCCAACCCCTTCACCGTATCCTCTCTAATTTTATGTAAGACAAAGAGTTTGCCATTATACTGTCCTTCAGTCCTGAAAATTGTGTTATATTTTTATTGTGAAGGAGGAAAAATACAAGGTGAGACATGAAAATGTCAAGAGATAGAATAGGTTAGCCACAAAACTAGACACTGTGGTTCTCACCTTGGGGGGCAGGAGACACATATTTGAATTTTTTAGGGTTAGGGGGAGCGCTTTTAATTGTCTGAGTGGTGTTATAGCTTTTGGTTCTTGAGAGACTCAGATGTTTATTGATTTGCAATGCACAGCAAAGTCCTGCTCAGTGAAGAACTGTTCCATTCCAAGAACCAGTTGTTCTGCTGTTGAGACACTTTAGTAGAGTGAAATACATTGATTATTTAGATTAGGCATCACAAAATGGCCATTGAACCAACAAATGTGGTCAAGAGATGTGTTTTGTTTTTCTTGAAGCACGTTTTATAAAAACTTAAACTTGAATGGTGGGGAGGTATATTCTCCATTTACCCATAAGACCCAGCCCCCTGTGTTTTTCACCACTTTGCGCATTTATACTATCTACTTGGAACTTGAAAGCATTTGAATCTGCCCATTGATTTTTATTTAGGTACACAAATCTATATTATTGAAAAGAAAAGTAGGTATTGAATTCGTCTTTGTATTGGCTTGGTTTTTCTTCTTCTGGGATTTGGAAACTGTTTGGCCCTGTAGAACATATCTGACACTGTTTCCAAGGGAAAGTTCTTAGTATATCACAAGTGAGAGCATTTATTCTCTTAACTCTTTTGTTAACTCTTAACTGTTTGGCCCTGTAGAACATATCTGACACTGTTTCCAAGGGAAAGTTCTTAGTATATCACAAGTGAGAACATTTATTCTCTTAACTCTTTTGTGCCCTGATATAGATCTATTGGTTCATCCTACAATTTACCACATCCCCTGTAGAAAGAAATATTTTCTTGTATTTGTTTATATATGATTTATAGCTTTTTAAAAAAGGCTTTCAGGCAGCTTATAGTGGCAGGACAATTAAAAATACGAACAGAACCATTTAAGATATCAATTAAAAAGAATACAACTACCAGTATTAATTTGTTACCTCAGTCAGACATTTAGTTTAACTCTGTGCTTCCTTAGACAAACCAAAAAAGTGGAGTATGTAATTAATACTCATTGCCAAATTAATAGAAGCATATACCTTTTTTCAGAGAGACAGAGCTTTTGATCTTCTGTTGAAGTCTGAAAATATTTTTTTTTTTACAAATAGTTTATTGTCAAATTAGTTTCCACATAACACTCAGTGCTCATCCCCACAAGTGTCCTCCTCCATGCCCATCCCCCTCTCCACCCACATCCATCAGTCCTCAGTTTTTGTCAGCATTCAAGAGTCTCTCATGGTTTGCCTCTCTCCCTTTCCCCCACCATTTCCGCCCTTCTTCTCCCCCTTGTTCCTCCGTCAAGTTCCTCCTAATCCTCCTATACGTGCAAACATATGATATTTGTCCTTCTCTGCCTGACTTATTTCGCTCAGCATAACACCCTCAAGGTCCATCCATGTTGCTACACATGGCCAGATTTCATTCTTTCTCATTGCCATGGAGTATTCCATGGTATAGATAAACCACATCTTCTTGATCCATTCATCTGTTGATGGACACTTAGGCTCTTTCCATGTTTTAGCTATTGTGGAGAGTGCCGCTATGAACATTGGGGTACATGTGCTCCTATGCCGAAGTCTGAAAATATTTTAATGCACAAATTCTTTTTCTAATGTTTATTACTTATTGAGAGAGAGAGAGAGAGAGAGAGAGAGAGAGAGAGGAAATGCACATGTGCATGAGCAGGGGAGGAGCAGAGAGAGGGAGAGAATAATCTCAAGTAGGCTCCATACTGGCAGTGTGAAGCCTGATGCAGGGCGCTATCCCATGAACAGAGGGATCATGACCTGAACCAAAATCAAGAATCGAATACTCAGCTGAGCCACCCAGGTACCCCTTAATTCACAAACTCTTATAATGTTACTATTTCTATTAGTATTTTCAGGCTATCTGTATTTATTGCTACCAAAAATGGATTATCCATTCAACAAACCAAGACTCTCTTGAGTGCTCTGGTTTCTGATGTTCAAAGGTGTGGAGGTCCAATAAATGCTTTTGAAAATAATTCCTTTGAAAAATCTGTGGGTGCTTAATATTTAACATAGGGCAAATGTTATAAGGCAAATGGATGTTTTTGTTAAAGTTTGTCAGGCAGTTTGAACCCCAGATATTATTAAGAAAGCATACTAAAAATGTGGTGCTAGAATTTGGTATCATGTGGAAATGGTGATAATAGGTAACTTTTTTCATAGTATGGCCCTTGCCTGCTGCATCAATGGCTTTAATTAGTTAATTCCAAGGTTATATAAGTCCTTAGTACTGCCAGTGTTCTTGGAAACAGCTTTTCTTTCCTGTTTCAAGACCTGAATCTTGAGGTCTATTTATGGGATTGTGGCCTTCTTGTTTTGTGATCACAGGCACAGAAAGGCCTCTAGATATTTTCTCTTTATGAGACAGTGTGATGTATGAAAAGTGATTTGTTTGACTTTGTGTGGGTACAGAGACTTTGTATAGGTACAGGAAGAAGACTTAATTGGTAAGAAACGCCATGGTAATATCTGCCGTGGTGTTCACATATACTTGGTCTCTGGAGCTTCCACTGTATTACCTGAGACATGCCACTGAGCAAGTTTCTTACCAGAACCTCAATTTCCCCAACAGCTGTATGCCCATCATCTTTTGTTTTTTCTTCCTTCCCTTTTCATATATTTTGTTCTTTTAGGAACCTTAAAGAGAAATTTAGAGCAAAGCAACTTTAATTTAATTCTTGATAATTCTCTTCCATTCTTCCCCCGATACATTTTAAAAATTTCATATACACACAAACATACATATTTGCATGTATATATAAAAATATTTGACATAATATATTATGAAAGTTTATTCTAAGTGACTTCAAACTCTCTTTGGAAGTTGGAGGAGTATATATTACAAATAAATTAGACAAATAATGAATCATGATATTTGTTTTTAGTGTTTGTTTATCAATACTTCCATATTTCTCTTTATCTTCCACCTGACAACAGGACATTTCTATATGGCCACATAGGAACCTCACAATAAATAGTTTTTTAAATATGTTAAGCCTTATTGCTTTTAATAGGGCTGTACATGTTTTCAAAACAGAATTATACATTTTAATATTAAATTACCATGACCAAGTTTCCATAATGATTTAGGCACTCCTTCTTTCCCCATGCCCTTGGATGTAATATGTGAAACTTTCCTCTTTGCTCTGAGGTGCCTGAGAACATGACAAACATTTGAATACACACCTGTCATTTTGAAGATCACTATTTTGGGAGATCACTAAGTCTTACAGATGTGTATACCAGTGCAGATCCAAATATGTTCACCTTGGAGAAGCTAAGGCAGTGAGTCTTGGCAACTTACTGAGAGGGAAGTGTCTTTCCATTCTGAGGTGGCTTGAGGGCAGCTGGAGAGAGCCACCAGTCCCATGTGCTTTCTGACAACATCTGAAAGCTCCTAATATCACCCATTGTTCAAACCCAGCTATTCACTGGTAAGATGTGGTTGTGAGATTATATGTCCATACTGAGTTTGATGGTGCCTTAAAATCAGTAAAACCCACCTTTTATAATCTATTGAAACATCAGCTCCACTCAAGGGAATTATAAGCTGAAAATTACCATTTGTATCAGTACCTTACACCAAGTTGAGCAACTTTGGGTTTCTCTATGGCAGAACGAAATGCGATATTATAAGGGGAATGGGAGAGGGTGCTTATTAAAACTAAACAGCTTAACAGACAGAACCATCCCACCCAGAGGGGCACTTTTAATACACATACACTCTCATNTTTATTTATTTATTTATTTATTTATTTATTTATTTATTTATTTTTGAGAGAGAGAGAGAATGAATGAACTGAGGAGGGGCAGAGAGTGAGAAAGAGAGAGAATCCCAAATAGGCTCTGCACTGTTGGTGCAGAGCACAATGCAGGACTTGAACCCATGAACTGTGAGATCATAACCTGAGCTGAAACCAAGATTTGGACACTTAATTGCCTGAGCTACCCACGTGCCACAAGATTTTAGTTTCATCAAGTGCTTTGTCCCAGAACTTCTGGCTCAGCTTCCACCCTTCTGTATTCCCCGTCACTTTCCTCTCCTGGCGTCTGCCTCTTTCTGACTCTGCCTTTTCAGTGGCTCAGCCTTTTCAGTCACTAACTCACATGGGGAAAAGTCTATTCTGCTCAGGGACCCACTGAGGCTTCCATGTCAATAAAACAAATTGATGGCAGGTTTAACACATTTCCCAATTATTGTCTGCAGATGATTTTCAGAACAAACAATCCCTGAAACCCTTCACACACAAGAAAATGCTCTCTTGGCAAAATGATCTTGTTGGGAGCTTGAAAAGGAAAACCCTGACAAAAGAAGCATAGAAAATATTCACTGGCAGGAGCCTCCTGGCCAAAGACTGCTCACTCCTGTTCAGAGGGATAAGACCAAGGAAAAGTCCCAAAGCATCATTACCTGAACCTGAGGTTACCATTTTGGAACTAACTTACAGAGAGAAAGGCTATAAGAACACTTTCCCTTATTTTGTCATCTCAGTGTTTATGTGTTTGTTTTTCTATTCCTTTGGTCTCACTCTTCCACTATTGTGAATTCAGGTAATTAATTCTTCAGCTGGTTGTTGAATCTTTCTCCATATTTTTGTCTAGAGACTCTGACATGATCTGTGAAAGGTGATCAAACTGTAGAGGATGATTGGACTTTAAGCCCAACTCTTGACTACTAGAAGGAGGGGAAGTCCTGAGACATCCAGACATGCCCAATTATAGGGGAAGATTCAGCACATGTGTAGGTCTGTTCCCTGTCAACAGGCAATTTCTGGAAGGTTATTTATTTAATTTGTTGACTTTACTGTTTTTCTCTTTATTAAAAAGTTCTATTCTTTTACATCCCCTTTTCCTTCTTCTTTCCACAAAAGGAATTAGAAAATTAGTTTCAAGACCTTTTCTTATATATGTTATTACACACCCTCTGGGCAGTGTTGGTGTGCAAGTGACCCCAGCAAGGCTGGGGATGACTGAGCTGAAGGCCTGAGAGGACTAAATGCCCTCTCCACCCAGGCATGTCTATCTACAGTGAGGGGCCATCAGGGTCTCACAAAGCTCCAGGAACTGCTACAGCAGAGGACAGTGTCCACCCCCTGGAAACCCTCTGAGGTTGCCATGGCTAGTCCCCATTCTGAAACTCAATTTGTGATAAACCTCGAGGGTCCTTCCTGAAGGGTATGAAGAAAGAACAAAAGTCTGGTGCAGCATCAGGCCCCTGGGGACAGTCTTTGTTGGGTTCCTTTCTTTTCCTCTCTTGGAGGAAAAATGCTACCTTGTTCTCTCACTGATCCAAAGAAGGGGCTGGAACTCTCTGTGGCTACAATCAACAGGAGACTGGGAAAAGAAATTAGAGCTTTCTGTCAGTGTTTGGTGTCGCTGCAAGATTGAGCTAGTCTGCTGCTCCCCAACTTGCATGCATTTGGAATGGGCAGAGTGATACATCTCTACTTTTTTTTTCCACAGACGCCAAATCCTAATTTCAAGGAAGCAGAAAAGCCTTCCAAAAGTGGCAAAATGCAAGGCAAAGCTACAGCCTGGGGGAAGATGTGAGCTTTCTGAAAGCAGAGAAAGCTTCTTAAGTGTCATTCTGCTAAGGGGAGCAGGATAAGAAAAGGAATAAAGGTCTGAACTTCAAAGAAATGTAAATAAAACATTCTTCCTGCTCTGATTTTAATCTTTTCATTGGCTGCTTTCTGTGAGGGGGTACCTAAGTGAGTGGATTTGACTACCCCTTCAGTAAATCAAAGCTTTTTAGAATAGAGTCATTGGTGGGGACTCTTTACCCCAGGAAACTGTAATTGGAGGTAAATATTAATTCCAGAGGAAGGCCTCTGAGCCCAAGAAGTGCAGCAACAATGTGCCTCCAAAGAGCCACTTCTTTTTTTTTTTTTTTTTTCTGTATCCTTTGGAAGCAGATTGTGGGAGCAAAGCTTATCTCCCATTTTTATCCATTTTAACAATGCTCTGCCTACTGCTAGTTAAACTGAGCTGCCTTAAGCTCAACACAAAAAGCTCTTTTCAGAGCATCTAGCAGATAACTTTTAAAAAAAGAAAAGGAACCTTTTCACACAGCTCTCCTGGTGCCCTTTTATGAGCTGGGGCTGTGTGCAGACAGCAGGCCTGAAATGGCTTTTGGGGACAAAGACATCACCAAGTATTAGGTCTACACTTATTCTTTAAAGTTGCCGCCACACTTTTGCCTTTATCTTCTGCCTTTCTTAGAACACCTACCCCTAGGCTCCTTAGATGGGCAGGCCTACACTGTCAGCTGTGATGGTTTTTTCTTTGCATGTTGGTCAGTAAAACCCAGTGAGGATCTCCTGTATTAAATCATGTCTCACCTTCGTCAGGCAATAGTGTCTAAAATTTATGGTCTCATCTGGAGACCCACCAGCCCTCCTGTACTGAAAGTGATAAAAAGAATTCAGAATGGACAGGATGGTGGCCAGATTCTGCTAGAACTCTGAATAGCTTGTTTCCATATGGGCAGTGCTAAAGATGGGCTGCTATTCTCCCTGCTAATGAGATAGAACCCTGGAACGCCATTTCCCTTCCACAATAGGAGCAGGGGTGGTGCCCACTCTGCTGCTGCTGCTGAGGAGATTTCTGAGAATGCTGGAGTTTATTTTAAAATCCCTGAGCATCACTTTGAAGTAAGGCTTCTTTGAAGTAACTCTGAAGCTGTTTTATGAAGAGTTTGATGAATGTCCAGGAGGTGATTAAAAAGACTGCATGGAATAGCCCCCTCCTCCCAACCCCGGTTGTCCTTTCCTCTTGATGATAGCAGGCCATGTTGGAGAGAATGGATTTTTTGACAGTCATACTCACTGAGGATGATCCAGGCTCTTGTCCAGAAACTGCTTGCCTCAACACAGTCTGAGGAGAAGGGAAACATTGCCTACTTCATTTTATATTCAGCATGGCCTAGTTCTCCCTCTGTACCTCCTTGTTACTCTGACTTTGATCAGTGTCATAGTATTTACTTCTTCTGGATGGAACTTCCTATCATCTCTATCAGAAGTCAGTTCTCCAGGAAGTCCGCTCTGAAGCAGAGGTTATTGTGCAGAGATTGGGAAGTGCTCTTGTGATGCAGGCCTGTAAAAGGAGAAGGATGGAACAGAGGAAAAAGTAGAGCTACAATGCAGTCCTAACAAGGCCCAGCTGACACAGGTGAATGGAGACCCTGGAGCCAGGATGGCTCTTCAGAGTTGTCTTAAACTGACATAAGAAAGCCAATTACAGGGGCGCCTGGGTGGCTTAGTTGGTTAAGCGTCCGACTTTCGCTTGGGTCATGATCTCGCGGTTCGTGGGTTCGAGCCCCACGTCGGGCTCTGTGCTGACTGCCAGCTCGGAGCCTGGAGCCTGTTTCAGTCTGTGACTCCCTCTCTCTCTCTGACCCTCCCCTGCTCGCGCTGTCTCTCTCTCTCTCTCCCCTAGAAATAAAGCATTAAAAAAAGAAAAAAAGAAAGCCAATTACACTTTTTATATCATTGGATATAGGCTGCCCCTGAAAATGAAGTATGCCCTTGAACAAGGTGAGTCTCTTCAATCAAGCCACTCCATATAGGGGGCTGACAGCTGAGGGTTGTCGTTCAGCCTCAGGAACATAATTTATGCATTACTGAAGGGAGATTAAGGCCATGCATTATATCATCTACCATGGTCTCCATGTTAGACCATTACAGAGGCCTTATGGGAATATCCTACTATGAATTTAAGGTGATAGATTCTTAGAGAAGAGGATGCCCCCCAAGAGTGTGCAATCTCCTTTCCACACAGCAGGCACCTGATAGAGTAGTGGTAAGAACAGAAACATTGCCTCACCCTGCAATGCCAAATGGGGTCCCTGTTAGCCTGGCTTCAAAGTTAGAACTGCCCATTAATGATGACTTCCTATCTCATTGAGGTAGCATCTGATGTGAATCCTCTCCAGCAGTCCTGGAAACTGATTCTGCCAGCTGGAGAGGAGAGAGCCAGCATTTAGACTCAACAGGAAGCCTGGATTTCAACAGAGAAAAAATATATAAATATTTATCTAATCACATAATTAAAGGAAATCCACTGTCCCTGTACAGTTGCAATCTAAATTGCCCACTTCATTAAAATGCAAAAGTTTTTGTGAAATACTTTAAACTGTTCCTTCAAAAGGCTCTTTTCTTCATAGATTATTTTTTCAAAAAGGGAACAAATATTTAGATTTATATATAATATAAATTTAGAGGGGTGCCTGGGTGGCTCAGTTGGTTAAGCATCCGACTTCGGCTCAGGTCATGATTTCTCGGTTTGTGAGTTTAACTCCTCATCAGGCTCTGTGCTGACAGTTCAGAGCCTGCTTCAGATTCTGTGTGTGTGTGTGTGTGTGTGTGTGTGTGTGTGTGCGCGCGCGCGCGCTCCTTCCCCACTCATACTCTGTCTCTGTTTCTCTCTCGAAAATAAACATTAAAAATTATTTTAAAAAGAAATCTTTATATGTAATTTATATATTTCATATTTATGCATTCTTTATAATATATAGGGAATATATATTTAATTATACACACACACATATACATATATAAAATTGCATTTTGCTTTCTTCCTGTACCTTTCTTCTCATTTTCCCATAGAATGTTCATCAGTTACTGATATTTAACAAAGTTATTATCAAATAGCATCATGAAACATTTCTTCTACATTACCCCCACAGGACAGTGGGTAGATTTGTCTACATAGGTGAGGGAAGTAGAAAGCTGAATTATTCAATGACTTTGATTAATGTTTATGTCAGAGCAGGAACTAATGTATCAGTAGTAGGGAATTTCAATTAGTGCTTTAATTAATTAGACTTCTGTTTTTAGCTCTATTGTGAACAATAATTATTTGTTAGCTTTGCCTAGGACCTGGGCGAAGGCCTTGATTACAGGTATTACAAAAAATATAATGCCAAAATAAGATTATAACTGAAGATAAGATTATAAGTAACACCCTTTTGATGCATTAATTGTCTTCCATTTGAATTTTGGGCCAGTTTTAACTGCAATAACAAGACAATATAGTATCACACATTCAACTAAGAAGCTGACTGGAGAGCCCCTCTCTCTCTACAAGGAAATTTTTTCCTTATGATGATAAATCTAGTAACAAATATTAAGATCATGGAGGCTTAATATTACAGGGGAGCCTACATAATTTAGATTTCTCATTCTACTCATTGCTAGGGTTTAATCACATCTGAAAGGCAGAATAATTTAGACTGGTAAGCACCTGCATATAGATGTTCCTTATTTTAGTTTATCCAGTGGTTCTCAAATTTTAATGGTTTGCTCAAAGTTTACTATGCGGGAATATGCTCTTGAAACCAGTATAGTTGTACCTCATGGACCAATTAAGAGATCTTCAAGGGCAGTTTTGACTATGAATTGTAATAAGAAGTAAATCAACTCTCGAGCCATTTAGGCCTGGAAATTAAAGACCAAAATGTTAGCACAACTAGCCATTCTCAACTCTACTTTTAATATGTGACACAAATATTAGGCTACTGATAAAATGTTGAAGTTTATGAATGGTTTGCTTTTTTCCTTTGAATAAAGTAGATTGCATATAGCATTAGTTTTATAAAGTAGCATGCTTAATCTTTGGCATCTAAGAATGTTTTCCTAAGTGGGAGAGAAGGAATTCCATCTAACTCTTCAGACATGGAATTCTTTGCCTAGCTATTTGATGCTGTAGCATTTTGCTGTGGGTTGTGACTCTTTCAAATTGCTGTAGTGTTTCTGAAATGTGATTTTACAGCTAACTTCCTTCTTAACTTTAAACATAGGTACATTTTCAGAAAGGAAGAAAACAATAAGTGAAGAAAACATCTTGTGTATGCTAAAGAATGATACCATAGCTATCTGTTTTTAATGTCACAAGAGTGGCAGTGACCCTGTAGGGGACAAAACCTTTTCCCTTTTTCACTTCTAGGTTATTTGGCTGGTCTAATTATTTTTTAAGTGTATTTATTTACTTTGAGAGAGGGAGGGAGACAGAGAGATAGAGATAGAGAGATTGAGAGATTGAGAGAGAGAGAGAGAGAAACACAAGCAGGTGAGGGCAGAGAGAAGGAGAGACAAAATCCCAAGCAGTGTCCATGCCATTAGCACAGAGTTCAGTGCAGGACTTGAACTCACAAACTGAGATCATGACCTGAGTCTAGATCAAGAGTTGGATGCTTAGCTGACTGAGCCACCCAGGTGCCCCTTGGCTTGTCTAATTATTAAATTGACATCAGACAGATTAACAGGAGGATAAAAACAAATTTAATTTAATACAAACAGAAACCCCAAAGACATGAGGCTCCTCAGCAGTCAGGCAATTGAGGCTTGTATGCCATTCTGAGCTAAGAATTGAGTAGTAGGAGAGTCAAAGGGAAGGAAGACAATTGGCAGCAAGTTGGGAAGAGCAAATGTTTGGTATATTTTTTCTATGCCATGCAGATAACTCTTTCTGATGTGAAAAGTTATTTCTGGTGATATCCCCATTCCTGGACCCCCATCTAAATTATTTTAGGCAATTAAGGGAGAGGTAAAAGGAATTTCTCAAGTCTCTTGGACCTCATTTGTTTTCAGCTTGAAATAATCCATATGTCAAATCCACATTCTGGAGCAGCCCATCCTGAACCCTGTCACCCCAAAATAAGGTAAATAGATATGTGTAGTATTCACGAATATTAATTTAAAATAACAAATAAATAAATAAATAAAACTATGTGTTTATAGTATTTATAATAACTGAGTGCTTTAAAATTTCTTTAATAGGGGCACCTGGTTGGCTTTGGTGGTTGGGCATCCAGCTCTTAATTTCACCTCAGGTCATAATCTCAACTCCATGCTGAGTGTGGAGCCTGCTTGAGATTCTTTCTCTCCTCTGCCCTTTCACCACTCATGTGTGCATGCACACTCCTCACTCTCTCTCCCAAAAAATAAAAATAAAAATAAAAATTTCTTTAATAGTATATATTTGTATTCCTGAAGTGAATGTACTCTACAAAATCAAGACTTAAAAAATTAAGTTCAGTTAGAAAACCAATATGCCATATTTAACTATTTTCTGTTAAAAAATACTTTTATTACTCATTTACTTATAAAATATTATTATGTACATCTTTATTATGTTTGGGATTTTTTTTGCTCTGCAATTTTAGCATTATTCCTGTCTTCAGTTAGTTCTATACTTATTCTTATATCTTCTCTTACCCCAATTTCAACTATTTTATATAGTTTAAAGAAATCTTTGATATTTTGTACTTCCCTTTAAGACTTCTGAAATCTTTTTTTGTGAAGAAAGTGTATGTATGTACGTGTGCATGTATGTGTGTTGGGAGGAAGGATAGTGCTAGCAAGCAAGCAAGCAATAAACAAAGACATTTTCAAGAGGTTCTGCACCTCTTATATAGCTGTACTTGAATGAATAAATAAAATCAGGAAGAAATCTCTTGTTAGATTTTATATGTATTAAATATATGTATTGAACATACACATTCATTGGGATTATTGGATGTGTTTCTCGCTTGCGAGAAACAAACGATTGTTAAGATGTGACCCTTGATTTTTCTGAGGGGAAAAATAAGTGTTGCAGTATCAGACAAAGCATGAACATTCCTGTGGCAAGAGGGAGTGAGGCCAGAAGGCCATAACTCACACATCCTACCAGAGGGTGAGGGTAAGGAGGACCAGCTTTTATTAAGGGGCTCATGTGAGATGGGTGACCCATTCTTTTAACCCTCAGAGCAACCCTATGACAAGTGTTTATTCAGGCGATAGTTATAGAGCAAGCTCTCTGCTCAATACTGAGAATAACAGTAGGGAACTAGTCAGCAAATTCCTGCCCACACGGGGGCTTCCATTCAACTAAAATAAGTAAGCAAACAAGTAAATACAGTGGTTCCAGTGGGAAGTGATGCGATGGAGTGAGCAAGGGAGTGGGGCATCAGGAAGTAATAGTTGAGCTGGGAGGTATTTCGAAGAAAGCGTATAGTCCTGAGGAGATCTAAGGATGGAACTTTCCAGTTAGATAAAAAGGACCTCCAAATGGAAATGAACATTATGTCTTCAAGGAACAAAAGGAAGGAAGTTGGGTCTAGAGATAGGTAAGCAGGGAAGAAGCAGGGAGGAGAGGAAATCAGAAAGGAGCCAGATTCAGACCCTGGGCTGTGGCTGGAGAATTTGGCTCTTCTTCTACATGTGATAGGAAATACTTGGATAATTTTCTGCAGAGAAGTTATGTCAAAGAAAAACCAGAGCTGCACAGTGGTTAAAGTGGTCAAAACCAATTTGAATGGAAACTATTGTAATAGGGGTAAGGAAACCCCAGTATAGAGCTGGACTCCATTCTAAATACAAAGAAATGAGAGGATTTATAGCCAAGGAGCAGGGTGAGGTTACTGGATGGAAAATTTTTAGAGGAGGCATCAGGGATGAAGGTGGATTCTGGCTAAACTGATTGAACAGATTTCTTGCTTAAGGCAGGTCAAGGTGATTAGATATCAAGGGTGGAAATTCTTAATAAACTGATGTAGGAGGATTCTTGCTCTTGAGGCCAATACGTAAAGACAGGACCTAGTGAAAAGAGGGAAGAAACCTGACTAAAGTTTGGTCAAGGAGAGAGTCTTCGTCAGTGAAATGATCTGATTGTCTTGTTAAAACATTACTTTAAGCTGCTTTGTGGGAAAGGGTCTAGGTGTGGGAGTAGGCAAGAGTAGAGACTGAGGTTATTGCAGTGGGACAGGTAACAGGCAGCTCAGGTTCCATGAACTTAAAGAAAGGGCCACCAGAAGTGAAGATTTAATGCCAAGTCTGATTCCGAAGTCCCATTCTTCTTGTTATTTGATCCTGTCCCCTGTTGGTTACAGTAATGTGCAAGAAACTTATATAAGAAGTCAGATTAAGGAGTTCTGGAACACAGAATGCTTTTCAAACTAGCTGTCAGACACCAGGACAGAGGAAGTCACATAATGTCATCTTGATGAGGCCAGATCTACCCATGGGTCTTTAACATTCATGAGGCTCAAGACCAGAGCACTGATGGACACCTACATACCATGTGCCTAAACATTTAAAGTTAAAAGTCAAGCTAGAAGACTACTAAATAAATATGTTCATACTTCTACCTTGGTGAATATACCTTAATAATGACCTGGAAGGCCTGTTCCAATGTGGAATTACCCAGACACCAAGTTCAGTGCCAGAACATAGAGGCAATGAGATTATGGGACTCTGATCTCTGGCTGCCAGCCTACTGTGGCTCCATCTCAGACTTAGGAAGAAGGCACATAGAGTCCCAGGAGTAAGCATTAATGGCAGGGGATCCCAGAATGTCAGATACTGGAATATGGCTTGGACAGAAGGGTTGTAGGTTTATAGGGTAACCACATCTCCTTAGCTCCATACACTCTCCACCCTGTGGGGATGATACCTCTGGACAAGGTCAGTAGTTGAGTTTCTAAAGCATAGGACCCTGGACCAGATCTCAAAGCAATGCTGCTTCCAGTAAGCTGAGATATGAACCAGGAAGCTACAAAGGACAGAAGGCAGACAAAATCCCTAAGATGAATTCTTAAAAAAAAAAAAAATTAAAAAGTAATACAGCATTGCTGTATTACTTTCCTATGGCTGCTGTAACAAATTATCACAAACATGGAAACATAAAGCAACAGAAGTGTATTCTCTCACACTTCTGGAGGACAAAATCTGAAATCAGCATCACTGGGCCTGAATCAAGGTTTCAGCAGGGTTGCTTTTCCTTCACAGGTTCTAGAGATAATTGGTTCTTTGCTTCTGCCAGCTTCTGGTGCTGCCGGAGTTCTTTGGCTTGTGGCTGCATCACTCCAGCCTTCAAGGCCAACGTCTTCACATCTCTCTGTGCTCCATCTTCACATCTCCTTCTCTCTGTGAGTTCAAATCTCTCTCTTCCTCTGTCTTATAAGGATACATATAATTGCATTTATGGCCCATTTGAATAATCCAGGATACATTTTCTGCCTCAGATTTTAATTTAATCACACCTACCAAGTCCCTGTTTTCAGAGGTGCCTGGGTGGCTCAGTCAGTTAAGCGTCCAGCTTCAGCTCAGGGCATGATCTCACGGTTTGTGGGTCCGAGCCCTGCATCGAGCTCTGTGCTGACAGCTACCTCAGAGCCTGGAGCCTGCTTTGGATTCTATGTCTCCTTCTCTCTCTGACTCTCCCCTGCTCATGCTGTCTCTCTCACTCAGAAATAAATAAGACATTAAAAAAAATGTTTTTTAAAAAGTCCCTGTTTTTGTATAAAGCAACATTTATAGGTTCTAGGGATTAGGACTTAATATTTTGTGGGCCCATTGTTCAGCTTGCCACAGTATTGTCATTATCTGTTGATTCAAATTATAACATGTGGTCAAAAAGGGATTTTAAAAAATAGTACTTAAAAAAAAAGCAATTAGACTTGGCACATAGTTTAATATGGAGAAAGAAATATTTTCATCTTGGATGTTGTAAAGACCATCACCAGTGATTTTCTACTTGGGTGTCTTTTTCTATGGTAAGGGAGCAGATGACTGAGAAAGCAAGGATTTCTAGCCAACTGTTTTCTAATTTTGTTTACATTAATCGGTGCTAATTTTGGATTGGGCAGGTGGCAAACCACACCAAGTTGGAAATGGATTATTTGAGCACTTTAAAAAAGGTGAATGTACCCAAATAGGCAGGGCCTGATGACAAGTTGTTTTTTTTTTTCCTGAGAATTTGAGATAGGAGTCTTAAATTCAATTCAGCATTTCAGTTAAACTAAAAAAAAATTATTGAGAGACTGCTAGCTGCCAGGCACTAGACTTTGGAAATAGAAAAATTATATTCCAAACATGGTCTCTAATATTTCACAATTTATCATATGAGAGAGTCACAAACACAAACAAGAAAATAAAGATACAAGGTGTTAAGTGTTGTGAGAGGGGTATGATTGAAGTGCCGGGGGTGAAGTTTTAAAAGGGAAAAAAAAAGAGAGAGAAACTAGGAAAGTATCTGATACTCAAGGAGCACTCAATAAATATTTGAATGAATGGACCACTTCTCTCTCCTCCCCAACACCTCCTCCATCCCACTGTGAGTTCATCATCTTCTCTTGCCTGAGCCACTCAGACAGGCTCCAAAGTTGTACCCTGTTGCCACTCTCATTCCCCCAAATCTGTTCTCCATATAGGAAATCCATGTCTTCTCTTTTCTGCCTAAAATCCTTTGTTTCCTACCATATTGGGAATAAGATTCCATTTTCTTGCCATCACCTACTAGGTAACATGATGTATCCCCTGCCAATCTTTTGCTTATGTTCACAGCCACAAAGGCCTTCTTTCTCTTGCTTGAGTCTGAGCTCATTCCTGCCTCAAGACCTTTGTTCTTGACTTTTCCCTAGTTCTAACTGAATTCCTTCTTTTTATCCAGTCTCTGCTCAGGTCTCCCCCTTGCAGAGGAACTCATCTGACTAGGATCTAATGTGTGTGTGTGTGTGTGTGTTTTTTTTTTCCATAGCAGGTATCAGTTTCCCAAAGTGATCCCTGTGTTTATGTATTTTCTTCCTTTTCAATTGAAATATAATTTCCTTCAGGCAGGCACCTTGTTATCTTCTACAACATCTTATCTCCATTGCTTGTCACACAATAGATAGAAATTTTGGCACCTGACATTGATATGAAAATTCAAAATCTATACTGCCCAAAGTCAGGGCCCTGATCAAAAGAACTCCCAGAAAAGTATACAGCAGTCCTAGTGTTCTAGTGTTGTTATTATACCAAGCCTTTAACTAGGCTTATGAGTTAGTCCCATAAAGACCGCAGTGGACAGCTGTAAAGTTTTCGTGAAGGATGGTTTTAGTGTTCTTTCTAGACTCCTAAGCTAGTCATTGAGCTAAGATTATGATAAGGAGTAAAACTGAATTTTAAAAAATACAGTATTCTTTTAAAATGAGAATTGTTCAGGAGATAAAATTGTGATAATTTGAATTAATTATTTGGAAATCTCTCTCTTTCTCTGGGGTCTTTTTCCTGTACTTCAACAATAAAAATATTTGTAAGTTGTTTGCAACCAGAGAAGCTTATTATAAAAATGTATTTTGGTTGCTTAAAAATGGTCATTGGTTAGTATTTTTCACTTACCAGTTGCTGTGCTGTGTGTTGTCTGGAAACCTCCTCTCTCTCCTTTGGGTTATTGCCTGAGCATCAAGCTAGTGTATTTTCTTTGCCAGCCCTATTACATTGGAGGTTAAACTGAAAAAGCTCCTTTGTGTAAAGGTCAAGCTTTCTTTAAAAAGCTTCTGGCATTCAAAGTTGGAGCAGTAAACAGCAAAAGAGGATGGTGAAGTTGAACAAATGGGCCTTAATTGGCCATTAGACTTGGACTGATTTAAAAAATGAATGTTTAACTCTGCATTCTGGGTATCCACCATATGTAAGGTAGTTCCCCCCTTAGTGGGATCACTTTAGATAAGTATCATCTAATTCCTTTCTCATTAAAAACTTCCTTTGGATGTTGGCATGGTAAATACCTGGTATAAAAAGCTACCTCTGGCTCACACCCCTTTCCTCTGATTCTCCACTTAATCAGGTTTAATCATTATTCATTTGCCTAATTCAGGAAACATTTAAAGCTGTTTTTCACTTAATCATTTTGACTAAAAAAGCTACTAGACCAATAGAGATTTTTGAAGCCTGTTACAACCATTAGAGCATAAAATAGTGAATTCTAATTATTATCTAAATAAGACAAGGAGGAAAAAATGATTCAGGAAGTACTTTTAATGGTTAGAGGAACACATGCAGGGCCTGGGAAGACTGGTGAGTGAATGGAGATGGGGCCCTGGGCAGAAGGGGGGCAAGTTATCTATTATTGTGGCTCAGCACTGAACAAGTTTTAAGTTAGGGACACCTGTGTGGGAATAGGCTGTGCAGGCAACTGTCATTTCCAATTAACACAGTCTGGAGGCCCGTCATGAGGGAGCCACATACTGGGCCTGTTACAGAGCTGGTCTTTCCAGTCAAGAGGTGTCCATGAGGAATGTCTTTGATGGGTGTGAAGCAGAGTGGGGGATGGATTTTAGCTTTAAATCACCCTACTAACCTGGAATAAATTGGCACAACCCCACATAGCAGTGCTATTAGATGAGCTGAAGAGAACCTCCTGGAACTAGGCAACAGGTTCCTTTGGGAGAGGTGTGATATATTTATTTTAATTTTTAAAAAATAAAAGGCTTTATTATTGGAACAGTTATAGATTTACAGAAAATTTGAGCAAATAGTACAGAATTCCTGTGGCATCTCTTCCCACCGCCACATCGTCCAGTTACTTTTATAATTAACACTTTACATTTGTTTGGTACCCTTCTTATAACTAATGAACCAATACCGATATATTATTATTAACTCAAGTTCATACTTTATTTAACTCAAGTTTTACACTAGGTTTTTTTTTTACCTGGTGTCCTTTTCCTGTTCCAGGATCCCATCCAGAATATCATATTACATTTAGTTACAATATCTCCTTAGGCAATGCTTCATTGTTTCTCAGACTTTCCTTGGTTTTGATGACTGACAATTTTGAGCACTGGTCAAATATATTATAGAATGTCCCTCTCCTGGAATTTGTCTGATATTTTTTCTCATGATTAAGACTGGAATTATGGGTTTGGAGAAGGAAAATAACAGAAGTAAAGTGTCATTTTCATCATGTCATATTAGGATGCAAACTATCAGCACGATCTATGACTATTGATGTTGACTTGATCACCTGGCTGAGTTATTGTTTATTTTTTAGGTTTCTGCATTATAAAGTTACTCCTCTCCATCCCCTCTACACTGTGCTTTTTGGAAGGAAGTCACTGTGTGCAGCCCACACTTAAGAGATAGAGAGTTATGTTCTCCTTCCTTTAAGTAAAGCATCTCCATAATTTGTTTTGGAATTCATCTATATGGAGAGATTTGTCTCTTCTCCCCATTTATTAATTTATTCATTTATTTATTCATTTTAATATGGACTCATATTTATTTTATACCTTGATCTATAACACAATACTACTTTATTTTCTTGCTCAAATTATTTTTTTTAATTTTTTAATGTTTATTTATCTTTGAGAGAGAGAGAGAGAGACACTGCAAGTAGGGGAGGGGCAGAGAGAGACACACACACACACACACACAGAAGCAAGCTCCAGGCTCTGGGCTCGCTCAAATTCATGAGCTGTGAGATCATGACCTGAGTCAAAATTGGATGCTTAACCGATTGAGCCACCCAGGTGCCCCTGTTGCTTACATTATTGAGATAATTTGATGATTGGCCTTGGCCACTGGGAGTTCTGTCACTTGGCTCCTATGCCCTATTGACATAACCCCATCATTGTGGAGTTTTTCTGGAGGTGGGTCACTTCCTTTTTTTCTGCCACTATAAGATGCTCCAGACTCATGATATATATTTCCTGATTGGTGCTAGAATTAGCCATTTTTCCAAGGAGTACCAGTTCCTTTTATTGAGAATGATTAGATTATTAGACACCAAGATCTGAGTGCTGAGTATGCTCATTGCTACTGAGGTCTTTCTTTTAGGCAGTCTCAACTGAGAGAGCAAAGAAACATATGCATGTATGCTATGTATATACATATATCTATAAGTATCTCTGTATGTAATGTATATATCTATAAGTAATCTCTGTATGTAATAAAGTATGTAACTTTATTAATTTAAACATAAATTCTTACCAATAATGTCACCAACTCTGGTCCATCACCTCATGGATCATGCTAGCCTCCTCCCCTTGCTGATCTATAAATTGTCTCTCCAGTAGGAAGAAACCGCATACTAATTATTTAATTCTAGTATACATGTATAGCAGCATCAGAATTTTTAGCCCATATCCCTGTGGAGAACAGTATTTATGTTCAGTTCTTTTGCCTTTAGTTTTAGGACAGTCCTTTGCCCATACCCCTTTAGTGAGGTTGTTTTATATATTTGTAATATAACTAGATTCTCTTCTCACAGTTTTCATTCTTTACTGGGGTTCCTTAAGGAAGAGAGGTGATATCTTAATAAATAAATTTAGTGTTTACCAAGTATATCATTGATAATAAGCAAGATGCTTTCTATTCATTTTTTAAAATGTTTGTTTATTTTGAGGGAGAGAAAGAGAATGAGAAAAAGAAAGAGAGCACAAGTGGGGTGCGTAGAGAGAGAAGGAAAGAGAACCCCAAGCAGACTGTGCTGTCAGCACAGAGTCCTACATAGGGCTCAATCTCATGAACCCTGATCTCATGACCTGAGTTGAAATCAAAAGTTCAGTGCTCAACTCACTGAGCCATCAGGTGCCTCACAAAATGCTTTTTATTTATTTATTTATTTATTTATTTATTTATTTATTTATTTAAAGTCAAGTTAGTTAATATATAGTGTAGTATTGGTTTCAGGAGCAGAACTCTGTGATTCATTACCTACCATATAACACCCAGTGCTCATCCCAACAAGTGCCCTCCTTAATGCCCATCACCCATTTAGCCCACGCTGCCCCCACTCCAGCAACCCTCTGATTGTTCTCTGTATTTAAGAGTCTCGTATGGTCTGCCTCCCTCTCTGTTTATATCTTATTTTTCCTTCCCTTCCCCAATGTTTATCTGTTTTGTTTCTTAAATTCCACACATGAGTGGAATCATATCATATATTTGTCTTACTCTGACTTATTTTGCTTAGCATGATACACTCTAGTTCCATCCACATTGTTGTCAATGGCAAGATTTCATTCTTTTTTGTCATTTTTTTCACCATCTTCTGTATCCATTGTCAGTTAATGGACATTTGGGCTCTTTACATTTTTGGCTATTGTTAATAGTACTGCTGTAAACATTAGGGTGCACGTGCCACTTCAAATCAGCATTTTTGTATCCTTTGGATAAATACCTGGTAGTGCAATTGCTGGGTCATGGGGTTATTCTATTTTTAATTTTTTGAGGAACTTCCATACTGTTTCCTAGAGTGGATGCACTAGTTTGCATTCCCAGCAGTAGTGTAAAAGGGTTCCCCTTTCTCCACATCCTTACCAACATCTTGTTTCCTGCTGCAAGATGCTGTTTAAATAGATTTCTTTATTTTAATGGATATGTATTTATTTTAATTTGTACTAGAAAAGAGTATATAACTGGCTTCTAAAGAAATTATAATTTTACAACTATTATTGATTAGGATGGAAATAAATATATTTACTTTTAAAACCGAGTCATAGTAATGAGTATTGGTAGTGGCTGAAGTTTCGGGAAAACTAATTTATGCATAAGACCCATCTACATCATGGTATATCATATCCATATCTAGTTTTAATTCATAGCCTGTTGAAAATCCTGTTTCAGCTTCAGATTCCCCAACCTATGACATTCTTGATAGTTCAAAACAGTAATCTGGTATACAGGTAATAATATTCTAATATACATTATCTGTCTCTTAATTGTTTTGTCTCAAGTAGCAATGTTGTTCTTTCTGATCTAGTCTCATATAATTTTATACTACCTGAGGTAACAGTCATTCTGTAAATTTTGCCAGCTTCTCACTGAGTTGGCAACTCCTTCAAATAGCATAATCTGGAGAACTCTAGGATTTCCAAATGGAAGAAAATGGTTTCCAAGTGGAAGAAAATGGACTTTGTCAGAATCCTAAATAAGATAGTCCTGTTGGCAACACTAATACTCTAACTCACCAAATAAAAACTTCTCTGAAAGAAATAGCATCTTGAATGACACATAGATGGGACCAAGATACCTTGATATGGATGAGAATAAAGATTTAAAAACAAGGGGTAAAAGTAAATCTTGGAGAATTTATTAAAACACAAGTTGCTGGGCCCCATCTCCAGAGTTTCTAATTCAGTAGGTCTAGGTAGGGCTCAGGAATCTGTACTTCTAAGAAATTCGTAGGAGATACTGAAGTTTTGGGCATTGGGAGGGACCATACTGTGAAAACCATTGGTCTAGTTGTTCAGGCAGTGACTTAAAGACAGCAAAGGACAGATTAACCCTACATATGTAATTAGAGAAAATATCATTGGCTGAAGGCAAAGTCTTCAAATGAAATTTTAGTTACCTAAATGAAATTAAACTTGAACCTTGGAGTTATCTTACTTTTATTGTGGTTATAGACCATAAGATCAATAAACTTAGTAAGGAAATATCAACCTGTTAATTTTATGAAAGTGACAATTATCAACATCAGCATCTTTTTCATAATTCCTTTCCTTCCATAGCAAAAAGCCTCAGATTTTTAGTAAATATTAAATAAAAACTCTATTTGGGTTTGACTTTTTAAAAATCAGGGACTTTTTGTTGTTTTAGGAATGGTGGTTGATAGGAGTAAATAGTTGGGGCAAGAAGGAAAATTTTTCAATTATTTTTTACTTTAGTTTGACAACATAGATTAAATTTGTTTCATTTTTCATTTGCTCATTTAGGTATATCTTAAAATATAATCATAAAATCTTAAATTCATAACCTAAGATCTAGTAACCCAATTTTTAGAAATCTCTCTTTATGGTACAATATGAAATGTAGATGAAGCTTGGAAACAGAGTTGGTCATTTTCGTATTATTTAAGAATAAAATTAGAATTCACCCCAGTGTCCAATATTAAGGAATTGTTTAAATATATTATGTTAAGTAAAATTGAATGTTCTGTAGTTCTTATCAGTCAAATGTGCAAATGTCAAAGAAAATCTTGACATCATGTAAAAAATTGCAAATTAAAATATTTTATAAATGGCATGGATCACAAATGGGTTAAATGCATAAAAATTACACTGGCATAAAATATGTCAAAGTGATATATAGTTTATCATAAGGGTCAACAATGCTGCCTCTGAATACAGACCCAATGGACATAAACCTAAGACATAATACCCTGTGACCTTAAAGGAATTTATTAATTTCTTTTTGTTCTCCACTCTGAGATATCAGTTGTGGTACAATGGGAAATATATATTTGGCCTTTGTCCTGGGTTCCTGACACAGTTTCTAAAACTTTTGGGACTTTTTAAGTGATAGGAATTTCTTTCACTATTCATAATAAGCTCCTTTCAACCATATACCTGAGTTTATTCTTATAAGGTGACTCTTCGGGCCTCTACATAGCTTCAGGATGGGAGTCAGTCAACTGAAAGTCCAAGACATGGTTATACTCAGCACCACTCCCCAACTTCCAGGGAGGAGAGAAGAGCTGGAATTAAGTTTAGTAACCAATGGCCAATAATTTAATCAGTTGTGCCTATGTAATAAGAACTTCCATAAAAAACCCTAAATGATGGGGTTCAAATAGCTTCCAGGTTAGTGAACACATCAAGGATGTGGGAGGAGGATGTGCCTAGAGAGGACTCGGAAACTGTGTGCCTCCCAGTCGACCACTTTGCTTTATTCTTGACTGTTCTTAAATTGTATCTTTTGTAATAAATTGGTAATAGTAAAGAGTTTTCCTGTGTTCTGTAAGCCAGTCTTACAAATTATTTAGCTGAGAGGTGTTTGGGGGAACTCCCAATTTCTAGCTGGTTGGTCAGAACTACAGGGAGCCCAGGAACTGCAACTGGCATCTGAATCGGGTGTCCTATGGGACTAAACCCTTTTACCTTATGAGATATGATGTTAACTCCAGGTAGGTAGTGTCAGAATTGAATTAAATTGTTGGACACCTAGTTGGTGTCTAGAGAATTGTATAATAGGTTCTTGGTGTTGTAAAATATCCTAGGTGTCATATTATTATTTAGCTGTAATATTAATGGTTCAGTTGGGAAAGCAGATATTTCACTCTAGGTATTTCAACCAGAAAGGAAATAATAATATTTGGGGGCTTACAAAACTGTTGAAAGGGCTGGAGAGGAAAGTCTAGAGAGTGGTCATTAGATTTACAGCTGTGTCTCAGAGAGTGGGGGGATTACAGAGACCATCTAATGATGAAGGACTGTAGAAGACCTTGTATTATTCCATTTATGCCTAAGCCCCATGGCATACAGCTGGAAGGAGACTCAGAGACCATTAAAAGACTAATTGCTGTTGAAGCCTACATGTCTGCTGGAAGAAGAAGAATGGATTCTGGTTGTCTCCCAAATCTTATGCTAGAGTATTTTACTAACTGGCAAAATGTAAATTGTACTCAGAACCTAAGTGAGTCTAGGGCATGTAATTCGCCATCTTCCAACTTCCACAATAAAGGGGAAAAAACCACACACACAAATAATTGGAATAAATGCTAATCCCTCAAAAATAGTTTTAAAAACCCACAACACTATTTCATAGGGCTTTTATGAGGATTAAATAAGAAATGCATATAAAGTATTAACAGAACATGTGGACACTTTTTATGTATTTAGTTACTGTAAGCATTTTTGATGATGATCATGATGATCATGATAGTGATGGCAAGGTCTTAATGGGTAATGGACACCATAGATAATCTGTCTTGCTGTACATTTTCCCCACACTTTCAAATTTTCTACAGTAAAACTTTTAGAATGTACTTAGAAGAAAATTGAGTAAATACCAACATAAATGCTAGGAAATCATGTTTTCTGTAGGTGTATGTAAAACATTAGTATATAATAGCATATTAGAAGAAATTGTAATATTAACTCATAAGTGAAATACATTTTCTACACAAGCCAAGTATATAGACCTGCAACATTCTGCACATGTTAGAAACTTGAGATCGGTATTTATCATCAGCAAGTCATTGCTAGTTTT
The DNA here is from genome assembly GCF_008692635.1 of Crocuta crocuta. NCBI lineage: Eukaryota > Metazoa > Chordata > Mammalia > Carnivora > Hyaenidae > Crocuta > Crocuta crocuta. The sequence continues at coordinate 5,876,495 of NW_027528873.1, read as the reverse complement.
GCCATTACAAGAGTTTTAAAAAAACTTTTTAGTAGGGTTCTTATTTTAGATATTGAGTGAATTCTGATTCAAGCCTTACTTCTGTGATTCAAACTTAATTATTCTACCTGCTGTCTTCCAAAAATAAAAATGCTTCCAATTTTGTGAGAACATCTTGGGAAAAATTGGAAAAGGCAAATGACTAACAGGAAGAACATTAAATATACCTAGAACATAAAGAGTAATAGGAAAATGAAAAGAGCTAATTTTTCAGTGAACCCAGGGAGACAATTCCAGTTAAAAGACTAATTAAAATATTGGGACAGATAATGTTGTTTTCATGACAAAATGATGTAAAAGACCTAGAAAGCATGATGCTTCCAAAACAAATGTTAAAATGTGACATACTGCCTTGACATTTTTAATCCTGCATGAAATCTATTGAGTTATTATTACCATAAATTTTTAATAATATAAAATATTATAACTTGGTATTTTAATCAAAGAATATTAGTAGAATGACTCAATATCTGAGCTTTGCTCTACTAAGTGTATTAAAATAATTCTTTCAAAAGCACCAATTATGATTGTCAGAGTAAGTGGAAAATAATTTATTTAGGAAGTAACCACATTCTTAATGTTCCCTTCCCACTGACTCAGAGCTGATTAATACTTTACAAACCAGATGTGATTAGCCAGTACCCTGGCTCAGACGAGTTGTCTCATTACTGGCCCATTATTGTGTTAGCCCTTTGCTCAAGAACTGATTAGTGAGCCAATTTACTACCCTCTCCTTAGTGTGCAGGAACACAGAATTGTGTGTGTTTATCTTTTACAGATGTTACCTACCATAGTTACTTATTCTGAATATCATGAGAACTAACAGCAAATAAAGATGTGTCAGTGTTCAAGCTTCTCTCTGTTGGGTTTAAAAATACCCCAGAAATTTAGGTAAAAATTGAAAGAGGGAGTAAATAGTTACTTTCATCGAGCCCTTTATTTAGAGTGAGCTTTGTGTTTGTTCAACATTTCATTAGGACATAAATTCTAACAAGGCAGGATTTTGTTTTGTTTACCTTGGAATCCAAATGCTAAGAATGATGCCTGGCATGTAGTAGATGCTAAATAAACATGTCTATTTAATTATCAAATTAATACTTGACATGATGCTCGTGTATAATGGCAAAGAGAACATGGTTCTTGCCTATGAGGAACTCTCAGGCCAGAAGATAAGCAGATACACAAACAAACAGATATAAGGCAGGTGAATTATTATAATACATATATAATAATGAACTATTAGATACAAGGAAGAATATGACAGAAGGAGGGGCTAAATTTGGTATTGGGAGGAAGTGGAGGATTGGGATGTGGCAAAGCAAAATCCCAGGTATGGAGACACATAGATTTTAAAGAATTGTTGGTAACTCGGCAAGTCAAATGGAAGGTTCCAGAAAAGGAATACAACATATATAAAGGTATGGATTCCTGGAAGTGCACTGCCTATTAAGAATATAATAAGGGAAGTTGTTTGCATAACTCACAAATTTTTTGGTTTTATGGTTATGATTTCCAGAAAGAAATGACAGCACATGGTAAAGAACAGGCAAGTTGAAAGGAGAATCTGAAAGTGGCTTGTTAAAATCATTATTGAACACACTAAAGCTTAGGAAGGCTAAATAAGTTGCTCAATGTAGCAAATGGGAAAGCAGAGATTTGAACTCATGTCTGTCATACTCTGTAACCCATAATCTTACACACTAACACTGTACTGTTGGCAGGATCTGTGAGACATCCACTCAGTTTATTCTTTCTTAAGTCATTATACCTGAGAAATCAAATTATTTATTCAAAAACTTCTGTAGTGTCCATGAAATCTGACAAAAAGGAGGCTTATAGTTTGAATGTTTTTATAGAATCCTGCTTTCCTTTTAGCTTTCCTTAGATTTATTGCTTCATTCTTTTAGTCAGCAGTTCCTAGCTCATGAAGCCAAGCACTGTGTTGAGAGCATTGATTCACAACATTCCTTGCCCTGAAATTGTTGAACAGATAATAAGAAAAGTCTTAATCTCCAACTTTTGTTTCCCAGACTCACTGAAGTGTTAATGCAAATCTAATTTTACAAATAGCATATCTTTTTAAATCTAGGATTCCAGGGCTGAATAAAATATTACTTGAGTTCCCCAAAAGGCAAGAGTCCTTTTATTTGAGGACTTTAGGGGTCTATTGTCTATTTTCTGCTTCACATTATTGAAGAAGCTTTAATCATTATTAAGATTTTCATTTAGACAGTTGGTTCTCAAAAGCTATTCCAATGATTGCTTTCTCTTTGGAGAATAGGAAGAAAGAAGAGAGTTTAATTTTTATTTTACCAACAGGAAAAGAAGTATGGCTCTCATATGTACAAACACTGATTTTGTCAGGAATTGCATTTTGTGTCCTAGTGAATAGACTCTTCCTTCTACCTAAAGCAAATGTTAGATTCTTGAATATGCTAATAATTTTCATTGTTAAATGGATCTGATTAGGCTGCAACCAGATTGAATAATGCACCTTGACCAAAGTCCAGGTGACAACACAGTTCACAATATGATCATCTTTATTATGACTTAGCCACAATACTTCAAATAGAATTTTCTTTTGCAATCTAGAGAAATGAGAATACAGGAAAGTGCATGGCCATTATTTGAACTTAGTTCACCACCCATCTCTGTCACATTTGTGACTTTGAAAATATTAGATCCCTCCATAACAGAACTTACTTATCCATGTGCCTCTGCAACAGGATATTTATGGAGGTTATGAATAGTACCTGTATGTAAAGTAACTACACATCATAAATCTTCAATAAATGCTAAGTGCTGATATTATTATCTAGGAACCATAGATACTGTATTCATTAGTGTAGTCACAAATATGCATAGGAGAACATGAGAACATTGGAAAAGAGAGATGATTTTTTTCAAATAGTTTATTATCAAGTTGGTTTCCATATAACACCCAGTGCTCATCCCCACAAGTGCCCTCCTCCATGCCCATCTCCCCACCACCCCAAACCCATCAGTCTTCAATTTGTTCTCAGCATTCAAGAGACTCTCATGGTTTGCCTCCCTCCCTCTCCCCCACTATTTCCCCCCTTCTTCTCCCCCATGGTCCTCCATTAAGTACCTCCTAATCCTTAATTCACTCAGCATAACACCCTCAAGGTCCATCCATGTTGCTACACATGGCCAGATTTCATTCTTTCTCATTGCCATGTAGTATTCCATGGTATAGATAAACCACATCTTCTTGACCCATTCGTCCGTTGATGGACACTTAGGCTCTTTCCATGTTTTGGCTATTGTTGAGAGTGCTGCTATGAACATTGGGGTACATGTGCTCCTATGCATCAGCATTTCTGTATCCCTTGGGTAAATTCCTAGCAGTGCTATTGCTGGGTCATAGGGGAGTTCTATTGTTAGTTTCCTGAGGAACCTCCACACTGTTTTCCAGAGGGGCTGTACCAGTTTACATTCCCACCAACAGTGTAGGAGGGTGCCTGTTTCTCCACATCCTCGCCAGCAGCTAGAGTTCTCTGACTTGCTCATTTTAGCCACTCTGACTAGCGTGAGGTGGTATCTCAGCGTGGATTTGATTTGTATTTCCCTGATGAGGAGGGATGGTGAGCATCATTTCATGTGTCTGTTGGCCATCTGGATATCCTCTTTGGAGAAGTGTCTGTTCATATCTTCTGCCCATTTCTTCACTGGGTTGTTTGTTTTTCGGGGGTATAGTTTGGTGAGTTCCTTATAGATTTTGGATACTAGTNTCATAGTATTCCCTGATAATTGCTTGTATTTCTGAGGGGTTGGTTGTAATAAGTCCATTTTCATTCATGATTCTATCTATTTGGGTGTTCTCTCTTTTCTTTTTGAGAAGCCTGGCTAGAGGTTTGTCAATTTTGTTTATTTTTTCAAAAAACCAACTCTTGGTTTCATTGATCTGTTCAATTGTTTCTTTGTCTCTATGTTGTTTATTTCAGCTCTGATCTTTTCTGTTTCTCTTCTTCTACTGGTTTTGGGGTGCTTTTGTTGCTCTGCCTCTAGTTCCTTTAGGTGAGCTGTTACCTTTTGCACTTGCTCTTTTTCTAATTTCTTGAAATAGGCCTGGAGTACAATGTACTTTCCTCTTAGGACTGCCTTTGCCANATCCATTCATTCTTTAGTAGAATGTTCTTTAACCTCCATGTTTTTGGAGGTTTTCCAGACTTCTTCCTGTGATTGATTTCAAACTTCAAAGCATTATAATCTGAAAGTGTGCATCATATGATCTCAATTCTTTTATATTTATTGAGGGATGCTTTATGTCCCAGTATGTGATCGTTCTTGGAGAATGTGCCATGCACACTTGAGAAGAAAGCGAATTCCATGGCCCCAGGATGTAGTGTTCTAAATATATCTGTCACATCCATCTGGTCCAATGTGTCATTCAAGTCCATTGTTCCTTTAGTGATTTTCTGTCTGGTTGACCTATCCATTGCTGTAAGCGGAGTATTAAACTCCCCTACTATTAGCACATTCTTATCTATAAGATTGTTTCTCTTTGTGATTAATTGTTTTAAATATTTAGGTGCTACCATATTTGGTGCATAGACATTTATAATTGTTAGTTCTTCCTGATGGATAGACCTTGTAATTATTATATAATGCCCTTCTTCATCCCTTGTTATTGTCTTTAATTTAAAGTCCATTTTGTCTCATATAAGTATAGCTACTCCAGCTTTCTTTTGACTTCCATTTGCATGATATATATTTCTCCATCCTCTTATTTTTAATCTGAAGGTATCTTCCAGTCTAAAATGTGTTTCTTGTAGACAGCAAATAGTTGGCTTTTGTTTTTTAATCCATTCTGCTACCCCATGTCTTTGATTGGAGCGCTCAGCCCATTTACATTCAGTGTTATTATTGAAATATGTGGGTTTAGAGTCATTGTGTCCTTTGTGGGATTCATGCTTGTGGTGGTGTCTCTGGTATCTTGCGTTCCTTGCAACACTTCTCTCATAGAGTCCCCCTCAGGATTTCTTGTAGGGCTGGCTTAGTGGTGACACATTCTTTCAATTTTTGTTTATTTGGAAAACTTTTATCTCTCCTTCTATTTTGCATGACAGGCTTGCTGGGTAGAGGATTCTTGGCTGCATATTTTTTCTGTTCATCACATTGAAGATCTGCCATTCCTTTCTGGCCTGCCAAGTTTCAGTAGATAGGTCTATCACCACTCTGATAGGTTTCCCTTTGTATGTTAGGACCCTTTTCTCCCTAGCTACTTTCACAATTCTCTCTTTGTCCTTATATTTTGCCATTTTTACTATGATATGTCATGCAGAAAATCAATTCAAATTACGTCTGAGGGGAGTTCTCTGTGCCTCTTGAATTTCAGTATCTCCTTCCCTCCCTCAGTTGGGGAAGTTCTCTGCTATAATTTGTTCCAGGACTCCTTCAGCACCTTTCCCTCTCTCTTTCTCCTCTGGGATTCCTGTGATACAGATATTATTCCATTTGATTGTATCGCTGAACTCTCGAACTCTTCTTTCTTGTTCCTGGATCAGTTTGTCTCTTCTTTTCTCAGTTTCTTCTTTTTCTATAATTGTGTCTTCTAAATCACTTACTCCCATTTCTGCCTCTTCAATCCGTGCATTGGATGCCTCCAGTTTATTATGTATCTCATTTATCACATTTTTAAATTTATCATACCTATTTTTAAGCTCCATGTTGTTTGTAGCCATAGTTTCTTTAATGTCCTAAATGCTTTTTTCAAGCCCAGCTATTAATTTTATAATTATTGTTCTAAAATCTTGTTCAGTTATGCTGCTTATGTCTGTTTTGAGCAGTTCTTTAGCTGTCAATTCTTCCTGGAATGTCTTTGGAGGAGAGCTCTTTCGTTTTGTCATTTTGGTTAGCTTTCTATCTCTTCTTAGTTTTAAAAACTTTTTATGCTCTCTGAACCTGTGAGCACTGCTGTACCCAAGAAGGCTCTTTGACTGTCCAGGGCCTATCCTTTCAGAAAGTGTTCTTTGACTAGTATGTCTTGGTCTCTCTTGTTGATACCTTGGTCATTGTATTTTCCTACTCGTAGTGGTTTTTGGGACTCTCCACCATGTGTACTTTGGCTTGTTTCTTGAAGGAGCCGTTAGAAGGTTTTCTCAGTGGTGGACTCTGTCTCCTTTTCCTCCCAAACTCCTGGATTCAGTAAGCGTTCCTATGACTTCAGGTCTTCTCCGTGCGATATATGGGGGCAAGTGCAATGTACGGAGTTCCCTACTTCTCCGCCATCTTGCCCCTCACCATTCGGAAAAGAGAGATGATTAATTCGAAAGTTGAAGAATGATCTTTGGTTGAAAGATTATAAAGACTGAAGTTTGTAATTAAGAGATTAGAAGGAGAAAAATCATTTATTAGCGGTGTTGAGCAAGATGAAGGGTTGTTATCATAAAGATGAGAATCAGCTATTTGCCATTTCACTAAATACAAAGTAAGAAAATTTTAATCTACAATATAGAATGGGGAGTAGGGATTAGGTAAGCTGTTCTCATGATGCTTGCATATACTAGATTCTTGATGTAGTAGTTGAATGAAAGCAGACATGAATTAATAAGCAAATGTAGTCTAATTTCATAATATTTATGTTTCTAAAGCATTGATTTCTTACAAAGAGGTGTTGAAAAACTCTTCTAGCTGGTGAAATAAAGAGATTAGAGATGTGATTGTAGAGGGGTCTCCAACTATCTTGATAACATCTTGTATCTGAGTTGGGTAGGTATGTGTTTATCATAGTTCTGCAATAATTTATCCCTTATGTCTCTTTGGTGTCTGGCTTATTTTGCTTAATATAATGTTTTCAAACTTCATATATGTTGTATGTAGCATATGTCAAAACTTCACTCCTTTTTATGGTTGACTAACTTTTGTTCAGCATAAGTCCAGTGAGTGTCTACATTTTCACAGCCTTGGGTTAGCTATACAAGAATAAATAAATAATACATGTTCTATGCTCTCAAGAAGTTCATGATGCAGAGCAGGATGAAGGAAGGACTCGTGGAAGGTGGGAAACAAACAGGTAAATCAGTCATCATTGATTGTATCATATGCTTAGTATGTATACCATGTAGCAATGCTACAAGTAAAAAACAAACAAGAACAATTCATAATGCCTTGAACAGTAAGTAGATTTACTATCTCAAATAACCAGACAGCTGGAGGCCTCACAGTTGGTTATCTGAGCAACTTAAATTCAGGCCAATTTCCTCTCATCCTTTTGCTTTGCTGTCTCCAGTCTCTCCCCATGATGTTAACTCCTCTCCTCATGGTTGGACAGGAATTGACACATTTCCAGGCAGCTATTTCTCACACACAGACATCAAGAAGCTGAAAGGATGATCTTTATCTTGAGTCTCGTTTCAAGAACTAAGAAACATTTTCTACAAAACCTACCCATCCCTTAGCATATTTCCTCTGATGTTTCATTGGATTAAGTTGTCATACTTCATTCCTGAGCTAGGCATGGGTCTTCTTTCACCCAGAGTGTACTGAGGGTGGCTACTTGAACAAACTCAAAGTTGTGCTGACAAGAAAGAAGGGAAGGAATTCTTCTTCCTTTAGTAGCTAATAGTTTTATTTCTAATATTAAAGTCTACATGCCTCTTGGAAAATGTTTAAAAATGTATAAGTATATAAAGAAGAAATAAAAATAAGATATAATTCTCTCTGAGGTTTTTATGTATTTATTTCCTTTTTCCATAAATTATACATGTGTACACACACACACACACACACACACACACACACACACACACATAATCCATCAACAGAAGCAACCTTGGATGTATAAGCCATGTAACTTGATTTTTTATAACTCAAATCACCATTATGCCTAGAGACAAAAACAAAATCTTGACTAGTTACACTAACCTCAATCAATTCAAGCTTTTATTAGTTGATCCAAATTATCTTCAGTCAGTTTTTTTAGGGACTTTCCGGGTGCCAGGAATTGTAGTGTTGTTTGAGGGTAGGGACATCTGGTATTTCATTGTCCTCTGTCTACAGTCTATGACAGATCTATATCCTGGGTAGTTTCTCATCTTTGGTCCGAGTAGATGACCACTATGTCCTCCTTGTTTGTATGGCAAGGTTTCTTGGGTCTGTGGGCTGTCTTACCATGAAAGCATATGGGAAAAGTTGCCTTAAGTTCATCTATGTGGGCACCTCAGACCTATTTCTACTCAACTCCACCAGTGACCCAGGTAAAGTGGGCATCCTCATGGGGGCCTAGCTAGAAGAAAAACGCATAAATCCCATGCTCTCAAATTACTCCATGTCTGTATGAAGAGTGATATCTATCCCTCCATCCCCGCTTCCAACCTGCAGTCAAGGGACACACCGATGTGTAAAATCTTTCTTCACTTTGTTCCATCGCCATTTCTTCTCTCTCCTAGCCTGGAAAGCTGTTTCTTATCTGGATTTGGTGCTGATCAGAGAGGGACTGGAAAACCTGACTATGACCAAACGCTTATTCTTCCATATATATTTATTATAACCTGAGTTCTTCAAGGCCTTTGCTTTTGACATTCAAAACCTAAGTTTTTGAGAAAAACTCCAAAGCCATTTTCTCACTAACCTTTGTCTATTTTAAAATTCAAAATCTGAGAATTTTAAAGCCAAAAGCTGAGCTGAGGTAAGACCAAAAAGAAGTAATAGTCCATGGAATAGACTATTGGGGTGGGGGGAGTCAAATATCCAGTTGATGTAGAGAATAAGGCAAAGTAGTCTTTACTCACTGATATTCAGGTCATGTGATATTTTTACAAATGTTGACCATTCCAAGTGTTAGTTATTGGTCAACACATTCAGTCTGAGATAGCCGTGGGTTCCAGTTAAATTTGTTTTAATGATAATCATGTTGTATTTTACCACTTTTTGTTTCTCTGATTCAAATACCCTTTCTCTGGAGTTCATAAACTGGTCACTGTTATTTCTGTAAGTAAGGAAAGTGCCTTTAGAGAAGATAGCTCAGCGGTGCCTTGGATTCCCAGGAGGTATCATTGGGGAAGAGGTTAATGAAGTATTTAGATGGAGTCTACTGAAGCGTGGATTTGTCTATTGTATTGGACATTAAACATTTAAGTGATGGTTTTGTTAATGAGAAGTTAAAGTCAAAGTGGTCAGAGGCTGTCCTCAAATCTTCATTCGCAATTCCCATAGGTCTCTTTGAGACATTCACACATGCAGCTAAAGGCTATGTTGTATAAAGCCCTTTCTTTGAGGTTAACAGCATAAACACACACTTTCATTTATGATTAAAGGGTTATTAATGTTGCTTGAGGTATCTCTGCCACATGGAGACAGACCAATAAAGAGTTGCTCCCACTTTTCCTGGTAGAATCTCTACTTTGTCCATGACCAGATCTCAGATTAAACACAAGCTAAAATGTTTACAGATGAAAATACAAAATAGGACTTAGCAGGCTAAGTTAGGGGACTGTGGATTTTTGACAGAGGTATAAACTGCCACCAAATTTTAGACAAAGAAATATTTTAAATTCATGGCATAGTGTCAGCTTATCTTTTGAGGTGTGAGATCTGGGCCTTCTGTTGTCATCAAGTTCATCTTCTGAATCAATGACACATGCTCCAATAAACATCAAGTGACAGCTCCTAGTCACTAACCAACGCAGGGTTCTTGGAGCAGATCCAATCCTCAGGAACAGAAGCCATGTAAATAAACTCTGTTGGGTAGGTCATGCACTGAAAATGAACCAGACAAAGACATCAAGGCAATTCCTGGACACATTGATGTAGCTGAACAGATGGCAGGCAAGAGAAGTGCTTAAAGGAGCCACTGGAGCACAATTTCAAGTGATGTCTCACATCCTTTGACAGTTGGAGAGTGATAGAAACAAACAGATCATGGGGATATATTACTACTTGGAAACAAATGATTTGGTTCCAAGATATCCTTGGCAAAAAATATAGTAGGATCTGATTATAAAATGGCAGTGGATATGGAGGTGTGACTACAATTTGGGTACCAAAGACATATTCTGGGTCAGAAATGTAGCAAGGATGACTTTGTCACATCTTAAGAGTTTCATGTTTATTGTGGAGCATTGCACCCCCAGATCATATTAACAGTAAGAATACTTGATATTAGACAGGTGCCTTTCTAGCTCAGAAGTATGTCTGGGAAGACCTTTTAAGGTTGAGCCCACAGGTGGGAAGATAAATGCAAATGAGCTGTGGAGAATGAGAACTGAGAGACAGAGAGAATGAAGTGAAGGCTGATAACAAGCAGGAGAAATGTCCTCATCCTTTTATAGACCCTCTACAGGCCCAAGAAGGAGAAGTAGAACTCCAACCTAACCTTTTTTTGGGTATGCACATTGAATAATAGAGTCAATTGGGAACTTAGACCTGAGGAACAGATACCTACCCAGTATCCTCTCTTCCTCTCCCTTGCTACCAGAACTCCTATCTTGTTTAAGCATCCACCCGTTACCCACATGACTGTGAGGATGGTGACTTCTACACTAGTTCAAGAGTAAATCCCTATAGGTGTGATTAGGTTCCCTGCCATTTGGCTAGTTTTAATCAATGAGGCTTGGGGTTGAGGAATCTCTGGGAAGCCCCTGGGAAAGGTTTCTTCTGTCCTAAGGGGAGATGGCCTTTCATTTTTAAAGGTTGTTGTGCCTACATATCATGGTTAGAACAAGAGTTGCAGTCATTTTTAGACCAAAAAGGAACCAGTCTTTGTTGATCAGATGAAAATGGCAGAGCTGAAAATTTCCAATATGAGTCAAGGATATTTTTGTCACTTGCAGCCTGTAGCATCTTAACTGATTAGATTAAAAAAAAAAAAAAAGTCATGCTGACTTCAGAAAGCTTAATAGACATGGGGGAAAGGAGGTGGCTTAGTCCAAAGGGCATTATCTTTTGTTCTGTCCACCCACCTATCTATCCATCATTTATTATGTGTTTACAGTATTCCAGGCATTTAGATGAACATTAAAGATATGACGATGAATTGGAAATAGTCCCTGCTCTTGCAGTGCCCACAACTCTATTAACAGATGATAATATGATAGGAGCCTAGGAATGTACAAAATGTCTTGTTAGTTGAGAGTAGTGAGCAATGAATTCTTATCTCCGGGTCAGATGTAGTGAAAGACATACAGAGAACTTGCCCAGCAGAAAGTATGTTCTGAGTAGGAACTACTTCTGCAAACAGAAGCAATAAAGAAATCCGAGGTGTTTCATCCCTAAATGTAAATCCTAGAATAAAAGCAGGCTATATGGAACTAGACTGCATCATAAGGGAAGCCAAAAGAATGGTGAACAATAACAGAAAAGAGGGAAGTTTTTTAAACACTGCAAGAAGGAAAAAGTAGGTTTGAGGAAGTCGGGGAGATGGGTTAGAAGATGAATCCTTGCTCTTGAGTTACACAGTCATGCCAAAGTCTCCAAAATACTCCCTTTTCAAAGGGGGTCCAAGAAGTGAGCATGTTCCCCAACATTTTCATGGGCCCCATTCTGGTTCTGATTGCCAGAATCCTATAAGTATTTCTTTCCACCGTACTTGGCCTTGACATAGGCACTTCAGTTCCACAAACATTTATGTAATAAACTACAACAAACCAATTGCTATATATGATACAATTTGAAGAATGAGCTACAGAGATAAAATATCAGACACTGTACCTGAGGAGCTCACAGAATAAAAGAGAAAACACACACATAACAAGTACTGAACATACAATAGGAAACATTATAATAAAAGTAAGTACACAGGTAAAATCCTTGATGGATACAGTGGGGGGAGGGGGATTGGCCAGGTACAGAGAGTAGATTATATTTTTATTGATTCTTATTGATAAATAATAGTAGGAGTTGTGAGGCTAGGGATGGCCTTCCAGTTAGAAGAACCAACAAAAACAGAGAACCAACAAAAACAGGGAAGAGATTTTTATGTTGGATTCCAAAAAAGAGGGCACCGCAGGTCAAAATCTTCCAGAGGGCAAGAAGTCACAATGAAGTAAGTTGGGAGGAGGTTGGCACAGAGGAGTGGATGGAGAGGTGACTGAGGTGACAAGAAGGGAAGGGGTTTATGGATCAAGTATTATATGCCATCTTGAGAAATCTAAATCTCATTTATTATGTATGTGTTAAATATCTCCCGTGTGCCCAGAACTGTTTCAGCTCACAGATACAAACACAAGGCACAATCCCTGCTCTCAAGGATGCCTAGAGCAGGCAGAGGAGATAGACATCTGGATAGGAGTAAGAAGAACTAACATTTATAGAGCCCTGACCTTGTGCCAGCACTCTAGCTAGATTATATCATTTATTCCTTGCAACATCCCATGAGGTAGATAATATTATGCTAATTTTGCAGATGAGGAACTGAGGTGTAGAGAGGTCAAGTAACTTTTCCAAGACCTGACAGCTAAAATATCAAAGAGTTTTAATTCAAACCCAGGTCCATTGGATTCCAGGGCTAACACATAATGTGGAAGTTTGGAAACTCAATGGAGTGGCACTTATCTCAGCCTGGGGGTCAAGGAAGGCTTCCTTAGGGAGATGACACATAACCTAAGTTTTAAAAATGGGAAGGAGTTGGCCAGGTAATGAAGGGAGGGCATTTTAGGTAGAAGGAATAGCATGTGCAGAACTGTTGAGATAAGGAAGAGCCTGATGGTAGAGAGAATTAGGTATTGATACAGCATACACTATGAAGCAAGAGGGCAAGGAGATGAGCCTAAATATGTAAGTTGGGATGAGAATATAGATGACCCTGATATTACAAAGGGGATGATCAGACCTTGTCAATCCTAACTTACCAGAAGGCATTTCAACCATTTCAGTGTTACCAGCTCCCTGCAAAACATCTCTACCATTATCAGCTATCAGTACTAAAAGTTGTTAAAACTAGACCTTTAGAGTCACCCTTGATTTTTCCATGCCCCACCCCCTTAATCAATGAATTAAGATTTATTTCAGTGAGGTTATTTTTCCATTCTAAATATACCTCTAATATGCTCCCTTCTCTATCCTCACTGTTAATCTCCAAGTCCAAACAAACTATTCTCCACCTGGATATAAGTAAGGGCCTCCTTTGTGACCTCTGAATGTTGACTTGACAGCTACAAAAATCTTCTCAAAATATAACTCAGGAAAAACAAATTATATATATATATATAATATATATATATATNNNNTGTTATTTCCTCCCCATCCCTGTGTGAAATCCTTCTGTGGCTTCTCTTATATTTCAGATGAAATCCAAATACTTTACATGACTAGCTAGCATGGCTCTACCTTCCTTTCCAAGCTCACCTCACCCATATTTCCCCTCCATCCATTTTGTTCTACTTCTTTCTGGAAGCCAGAAGATGCTGTACTTCTTGCCTTGAGGCCTTTGTTCATGCTTCTCTCCCTGCCACAGTGATCCTCTTCCAGATCTTCACATAACTTACTCCTTTCCATCCTGCAGATTTCAGCTTAGATGATGCTTTGCTTGATTCTTCCCTGTATTTCTCTCCATCTCCAATTTGTTATCCATCATTGATATTGTTATTTTCTTAAAATCTTTACCATAAGTATTCATAAGTAGGTCTATAAATTCCCAAGAGGGCAGCACCGTGTTGTTTTGTTCACACTCTACCGTCAGTGTCTAGCCCAGAATAGCCACAGTCCCTAGAAATGTGGTTGTCTTTTGTTAATTGTTTAATAACAAATTAAAGTAGCTCCACCTTCTGACAACTGGAGGCCTAAAAACAACTTTAAAGGACAGTATAAGGTGAAGAAGTAAAATCTGTACAGGAAATGGAAGCATGGTGATAACTTTGATTAGCAGGCATGAGGACATGGTGACTACTCCAGACAGTGCCTGGCACAAAATAGGCATCAACAAATATTTGTCACATAAATTAATGTTTGCTAAATAATTGAATCTGTTGGCATAGACAAATAATTCAATAGTAACAGACTCCATTGCGACAAGTAAAGGTAATAGCCCAAGATGGGCCATTGTCAAAAGCATTTTCTTCATCTGTGAAGGGAGAGCACTCAGTGAGTTAATATGTTTTGTTTGCTTTGCTGTCTTTTTTTCTTTACTATACAGATTTAAAGCCAAGATGCCCGGTGTTGTCAAAGTTGGGCCCTGCTAGCCATACAATTTTGGCAGGATAGAGGCAAAAGCCTTTTCCCTTGGTAGTAAATAGAATATGATTCACTAAAGTGTAATCTAATAATAGTGACAGAAATGTCAAGCCTAAAGAGTGGCTGGGAATTTTTGGTCCCCAAAGGACTAATGCAGTGTAGATAGGGACATATTTTAATTCCAAATGTTTGTAATTCAAATGTTTATAATTCAAACGGCATAATACATCAGGTCATTTGAATTGGTTTTTAAAAGGTAACAATGGTTTCACTGATGCCCAAAGTAGCATTTTTAGAAAAAGTATTTATTAATGCAGATTTTCTTTGTTGTTCACCTTTTATAGTTGGAAATATAATACTATACTTGAGGTACCTTGGTTAGAAATAATAAGATTTTATACAGTTGTATCCTCTTCTCAAAGCACTCAGAAACTTCTTTTTATTTCTACTTATCAGTCAACTAATATTTATTGAATATCTGCTATGTGCCAGACAGTGTTAATTAAAATTTGTTTCTCTTTTGTCATGTTAAAACTCTAGGCCTTTATTGGTTTTTTTTATCCTGTAATTAGGAAAGCAGCTTATTTTCTTACTATTCATTTTGGTTTTTTCCAATTACTCATGATTTTTTGTGCATTGGAGATCTCTTACTTTCAAAATCTTTTCTGATTCAGAAGATCTCAGTCCTCAAGTGATTATTAAGAAATCCCAGAGATGCAGTAAATCCAATCTTAGAGGCAATGGGATGAGTCCTTTAAACTTTACGCTGCATGCTTTTGCAATGGTGGATTCCTCAAGAATTAAGGAAAGATAACTACTATCTTGGTTACCATATTTCCAATTAACCATATCCTCCCAGAGTATTTCCCTCAGGCATTTTAGAAAGGAGATGGATTTTTTCCCAGTCTATGAAGACATTATTTAACTAACTGGATCAAAACTTTTTAAAACCCTTGGCATGAAATATATATGTACATGTGTACCTCTCCATGCCTCTTAATCTGAATGTATTTATATTATAGCTTATTCATAGACAAATATTATCTACTGAAAAGATGCATCAGATTATATGTAGAATGCTCAGGGGCAAGCAGAAATCTAATGATGTGTTAGGAGACAAAAATTTAACAATATGATAATTATTTTATATACCTATTAATATGAATTTTATCAACATATAGTTTTCATAGAATAAAAGGCACCCATTTTAAGTATACAGTTAGATGAGTTTTAACAAATACATGTACCATTTAAATACCATCTCAATTGATATAGAGAGCATTTCCATCATCCCCAAAGTTACCTTGGTGTCCCTGTGCATTCAGTCACCCTCATCCTCACCATAGGCAATCACTGATTAGAATTGTGTTCCTAACTTTATCCTAGTCACTGCGCAGACTTCAAAGCCTTTATACAATACTAGGAGAGGGGAAAATGAACACTAAAGAAATTTAACAGCAAAGTAGTGATATGCTCAACTATGAAGGTCAAATCATGGGAGTTCAGTCACCACCCCCCTGGGGTAGGAGGACACCTGGATTCAGCAAGACAAGGACTGGACTTTGATTTTGTATGAGCTATTTCTAACTCCCTATCTTGATTTTCCCACTTATAACACAAGGACTTTGAACCCTCTGACCTCTATAGCCTTTTATGCATCGTACCTCTATGTTTTACCTGTCAGGAGTGAATGCTCTGGTCCCTGGGAATGCCATATGTCTTTAATTAGTCTGTGGTAGGTAAAATGTCTGTCTTCAGGCACCAAATACATTTTCATAAAAGTTAATTTTTAAATGCTTTGTATATTAGGCTCTTCTCATCAGAAGCAATCAATGGAGTTTTATTTTAGTCTATTTACATAATTTGAAATAATTTGAAGGAGCTATATTTTAGTTCAGTTTTGAGAAATATGTTAAATGCTATTTTCTAGACAGGAATTAGGTACAAGAGATTGTTCTCAACTGTCCATCATCTCCCCTGATGGTCAGCCTTCTTCATGCAAAGGTGGCTTTCCACAAAGTTACATTTCCAGAAAGTTACGATTCACCCAGACAGGGAATGAGATAGGGATTGAAGACACAGAGAAAAAGATCTCCACAATGGGCTTCAATTCCAGCAATGGCAAGAGTTCCATCTCCAGAAGTCAAGTCAAGTTATCTAAACATTTGGCAATTATCTAAACATCGTTCTAGCATCTCTGACCAGTGGGGTCTTTTATTTTTATCAATAGACAATGCTTCTCAGTGTTAACTTCTGAAACTCTTTTCACTTGGGAATCTTGTTTAAATGCAGATTCCAAGTCAGTAAGTCTAGTGTGGGTCCTAAGATTCTGTATATCTAACACACTCCTAGGTGATACAGATGGTCCTAGACCAGGTACACACTTGGACTGGTGATTGGAGTGGTGAGGTGTTAGACGGCTTGCCTTATGTGGATCACTAATCTACTGACCAGTTGTCTTCAAATTCTTCATAGTATAAAAAGTGCATAGTTAAGAAATGTCAGCTTATTGGGAAATATGTTTCCTGTGTGTTTAGTCCAGTAGAGTCAACACTCTGACAGTATTGAAGTATCATTTGAGCTAGCTTACTTAGCCTGCTCACTAGAAAATGTTTCATCCTTTGGATTAAAATAAAAAGTATGAAAATAATTTCCTTCCTCAAATCCCCAGACACTAGTATACCAGATGTAGGAGTCTCATCCATCACCATCCTGACCTCCTGATGGACTTACACTTGAAGCAGTGACAGAATTGGGTGCCTTCTACCCAGGACACCTGGGTTTGGAGTTTAGCATCTAACTCTATGTATGTAGGAGCCCGATAAAACTTTTGTGTTGATCTTGCTTTTCAGGAACACACTTGTTTTTTTGGGTGGTTGTTATTGTTTCTGCTTATTGGTCTGTTGATTTCTAAAAACAGTCTTTGTTCCATCAATCCCATACCCAGGAAGACATTATTTTTATCACCTGGAGAAGGCAGATGCTGAAACTCAGAGCAGATTTATATATCGTTGGATTTGTTTATCTGTAGGGGTACCAGAGCTTAATCAGCCCATTGGGTTGACTTAGGGAAGACTTGAAGTGGAGAGTTATCATCAAGCTATAGTCAGAGACTGAAGGAAAAAATTACTATTTGAAAGCTATACAGAAAGAATAGGTGGCATTAGCACTAGCTAGAACTGATGACATGGGATAAGGATTACATGGAAATTCATTTTTAAATGAAATAAACAGTTAAGAGATAGCCAAGGTATTGTTGTCCTGAGTCATTTTTGTACTCGGCGAATATTAAATTACTAAGTATTTAACATAATTGACTCTTAGAAATAAAAAATGGTTAAGTAAACAGAAAATGGTCTTGGAAAATGTAACACAGAGACTAATTAGTGGCCACTAAAGCCCAGATTGACTAAAAGGAAAAGGAAATTGAAAAGGAGTCAGGGAGTGAAAAGAAATTTCTTTTCCCAGAAAAGAGAGTTAAGGCCAGAGGATTTTTGACTATGCATAGGAGGGAAGCCTGAGTCATATGTGATTCTACAGTTTGTGTGTGACTTGGGGAAAGCAGAGCTTTGGTACACTGGCTTGACCAGAGTGTGTGCCATCAATTTTTATTAGTGATGATGAGTCATTTTAGTTTGCCAGGAAGCTGTTGAATTTAGGAGAAAGGAGATTACTACCAGATTTATATCTGTCAAAATAGCAGTTTATTTTCCCATCTCACCCCCCACCACTTTATTCATCAAATTTCTCAAAAGTTAACATTATACTTAAAAATTTCGTTCACTTAAAAGAATTGCGTTGGCTTACAAAAGTCTTCTTAAAAGGCCATCTTTTCAATAATACTGTTATTTTCGATACAGACAGTCAGATTGCCCAGCTATAAAAGCAAACCTTCTGTTTAAAAAAATAATGTTTTGGTAGGCTCGTCTTCATTTGCTTTTGTCTGATGTCCATCCAACCTTCCTGATTAAAAGTCACTTCAGAAAAGGCCTCCACTTTCTCTCCTTGTGCTTAGCTGCTACTTTGTGGGGATTTCTCTCCCTCCTCCCCTCTCCTCTGTTTGCACCACTGCTTACAATCACTGCCATTCTGATTCTGCACCTTAACTTCTACCCAAGGGAGTTGTAAGGGATTCTATAAAGCCCAGGCTGCTGGAAGGAAGTTAGGGGGATAAGGTTATGGGGAAGTTACCTACCTCCCCAGCCCTTATATTAGTTCTCCTCCCTGGGAGCCAGAATGAATTGTGTGGCATACGTCTAGCTCTTCCCCTCCACTCCCTTTTTATTAATTACCTCTTTACCAGATATTACCTGTCCGAACCTTCAAGGCATCCCAGGTTTAGAGGGTGGAAACTCATCACATCTAAGTGTTTCTTTTATCATACCACAAAAAGGACTAAGAAATCCCCCACATTCCTCCTTCTCTGCCTGCCCACAGGAGGGGTTTCAAACTTGGTCCTCTCATAGAGCTCTCTCCCACACACACTGAGGATATGGCGTGTGATTGAAGTAGGTACAAGATATAAGGGGGGATTTTAAGGAGTTTTGAACCTTTTTAGGGTACAAAAATTATATTTGATGACCTGGACTTTGTTCTTCTAACTAAGATAGGGCTTAAGGAAAATGCTTAAGGGCTAAACTATAGCTTCAGAACATTAAATTGGCTTTCCTGTAGCTAGACAGCCATTTTTGTTTATCCATTCTTTTGCCTTTTTCAACTGGACCTAGACAAGAGATTTGAACATAAAAACCTAAGAAGATACTCTTCATTGTTTTGCCTATTTTTCTGTTGAAGGCTACAGATGTTCCTCAGGGACAGGTGGATGGAGGGTAGAAAGTAGTGGGAAGCTGAGGAACTGTTGGAAGCCACAGAGGGTGAAAGTGGAAAGGAATGCTGTCTCTTTGCAGTTATAAAGGGTGTGTCAGAACACCTTTGAAAAAGCTTTTACTGGCAGGAGAGCCTGCTTCCTAACACCTTTTTACATCTGGGTTGAATAAAAATAAAACTCTGCACTTCCTCATTTGTTCTTTCCTCTGCAAGTGAGGTCCAAAGGCAATGGCAACCAAATGTGTCCTCCTCACATCGCCATGAGACTTACAGTGAGTCCTGACTTTGATTGCAAAGAAAAGAACAATAAAGAAAAACTCAGGGCCTAGGTAGATATCTGTGTTGTGGGATTTTTTCCCCAAATTATTTGTCATGTATATAGCTATATAGATAGAACTCTTGAAATATTTGCCTTAAAATTCTAGTGAAGAACCCAAGCTAGTGTGTGTGTGTGTGTGTGTGTGTGTGTGTGTGTGTGTGTGTGTATGTGTGTGTGTGTGTGTATCAAAATCTTTACAAATATCAACTGGGCTTAATTTAGAACATTCATTTGGAAGCTTTCTGAAAAATGCTGCCAGCTATTAGGGTTAGGAATTACAGCCAAGTATGAGAGAAACAGTAGATTAGTTATTTAATTGAATAATTATTGGGCATGTACTCAATAGTAGGAGCAATAGTAGAAGCAGTGTTTCAGGAGGAATCTTCAAAGAGTGGTCATGTAGGAGGGTTTCTGATTCTTTGATTGAAAAGTTGGCCTGCAAAAAGTATTACCATGTTCAACCTACATACATCTCTGTTGATGAGTGAAAAATGGAGAGTGATATTCCAGAATGAGAAGAGGACCTACACAGGACTAGGAGTAGGAATAATCCACTACTACTACCATAATATTGCTTTTTTTTAATTTATCACAGCTGGTTTCAACAAGTAATTGTTCAGCATCCCTTAAATTCCAGGCACTCTGCCTGGTATTGAAGATGAAAATAATAACATACGGTACCTGTCCTAGGGCACTTATAGCTTAGTTACAGCAACTAAACAAACGTTACAAAACAACATGATAAGCTGTATCTCCTGTGGAATTATGGATAGGAGAAGAAAGGAGACAATACATACTACTCTCTTGGAAGAGTCAGAACAAATAATGAGTAGATCAAGACAGCTCCTCTAAGACCTTCTGAATTGAGACTTGAAGGATGGGTAGGACTCTTTCAGGTAATATCAAAAGGTAAGAGTTTTAGAGGCAAAAGATACTTCACTTGAAGACAACAGCAGGTACCAAGGTGTGATTTTATTAATCCTACATGATTTTCAATGAGGAACATCGCACATATATTTGCATGTATTTTACTTTCAGATAAAAATATGGACTCTGGTATTTTTCCAGACCACCATCTCCCATATTGTTAAGACTCTTACTATCTCCCTGTTTGAAAGAAAACAAAGAAGGGGCACCTGGGTAGCTCAGTCAGTTAAGCATCCGACTTCGGCTCAGGTCGTGATCTCACAGTTCATGGGTTCAAGCCCCATGTCAGGCTCTGTGCTGAAATCCAGCTCAGAGACTGGAGCCAGTTTCAGGTTTTGTGTCTCCCTCTCTCTTTGAGCCTCCCCTGCTCACACTGTCTCATGTCGTCTCTCTCTCTCTCTCTCAGAAATAAATAAAAAACATTTAAAAATTTTTGAAAAAAACAAAGAAATATTCAAATAAAATAGTGACTAGATTAATTAATTAAAAGCTGATGACCCAAAGCTCTATTTTTTTTTTAAACTAATTTCTCCCATTCCTGAAAGGGCTTACTTGAAATCTAAAGATTATGTTGTGGTTACATGACTTCATCTGTCTCTTTGGGGTTTTTTTTATTATTATTATTAAAAACACAAGAAAAGGAGATTTTTTTTCCCCAAGTGAAAACAGTTTAAATTTATAATTTACTTTATCATTAAGCATCATGACTGTGCATTTGGTGCCCATGGGCTGCTGCAACCCAGATGTCTCCCCTTAAGAATGGAGGGGCCTTGAGGGAGCTACAAGTCTTGTCCTAAAGATCTTACAGAGTAGAAAATGGTAAGTCACCTGTCTGCATGAGGAAACTCTGAGCTCTTTATCTGCAGTGGAATACAAATGCCCACAGTTATAGCCTCTCAGTAATTGTGAGTTGTGTTCTGTAAAGAAACAAATGTGAACTGAAAGAAAACTTTAAGTAATTAATGTCCATGAATGCATTAGCATGAATTTTAAAAATCTGTTTAAGACTCAACAGCCAGTTTTGAGTTACCTACTGTGTGTTAATCTAATACTCCTCCAGGCCAATATTGTTATCCTCATTGTACAGAAGAGAAGACTGATAATCTGAGAGGCTAAGTTGTCCTATTAAATAGCTATAAAACATCAGTGCTTGGAGTTAAACCCAGAATTTCTGACTGTAAATGCTGTTTGCACTATATTTAGTTGTTACTTTGAAACTCAGAAAGCAGAGTCCTAAAGGAATAGAAGTCATAATTAATAATTTTCAATGTTTTGTCTATTACTTTTTAAATTTAAATCCAAATTAGTTAATATATAATAATAACTTCAGGAATAAAATTTAGTGATTCACCACTTTCCTAAAATACCCAGTGCTCATCTCAACAAATGTCCTTCTTAATGGCCCTCGCCTGTTAAGTTCCCACCAAACACCCCAGCAGTAACCCTCCAGGTTTTCTTCATATTTAAGAGTCTCTTATAGTTTTTATCCCTTACTGTTGTTATATTATTTTTGCTTCCATTCCCTTATGTCCATCTGTTTTTGTATCAAATTCCACATATGAGTGAAATCATATGATATTTATCTTTCTCTGACTGACTTATTTTGCTTAGCATAGTATACTCTAGTTCCATCCACTTTGTTGCAAATGGCAAGATTTCACTCCTTTTGATCACCAAGTAATAGTCCATTGTATATACACACCACATCTTCTTTATCCATTCATCAGTCAATGGACATTTGGTAATAATTTTTGATAAAAGGATTGAAGAAAAGGAAATTTTCTATCCATGAGATTCCATCTGGGCAGACTATTCCCGGTGAGCTGCTGCAGAACTGGGCCGGACTACCTGTAGGTGTGCTATGAAGAGATCAAGCGAAACAGCTGAACAGGTGGGGAAGGTGTTAGAACCCAGGCATTTCACTCCAGAAGGGAGTCAGCTCCAGATAAGAGGGTCTGGCAGAGCAGGGCCATGACTGAGCCTAATCTTGTACTTTTCATTGAAACCTTGGTTCCATAGCAAAGGCAAAATGTTCACTATGCAAGGACTTTGGTGTTTCAATAAAAACATAAAACAAATATGCAAGGAAAACATCTCCTACTGAGTTTCTTCTCAAATCTTATGAGTGGGAAAGAGAAGTATGTAAGAAGAACAGAAAAATGTAAGTAAGCAATGCAAATCAAACCAGTAGGTGAGCTTGTATATCCAAAGACTGCATGAAGAAAAAGGAGTTATTTCAGTTTTATGTTGTTTTCTCTGAATGTTTCTTTTTTGTTCTTAATATTTTCAACTTTAAACACTTGATAATTTTGCATCCACCTTACAAAGTGTAGACCTACTAACCCTACCAGTGTCTGTTCAACTGTTCATTTTTTCTTTCCTTATCTGCAAATATATGAGGCCAACTTGCAACAGAAAATGTGTTATTTGTGGACTGTTTCCATCTACAATACCAGTTACATAGCTCTTCAAAAGTTGTGTGGATAACTGAAAATACTGGAAGCAAAATGCTCTGATAACAAATGGGGTGCCTCTTGGTCCAAACTAGTATATCAGAATTAACAAACACAAATTCAAAGAGGGACAAGGTAGGGTATGGAAAAGACTGAAGCCACCCAGATGTAAGAGTAGTTCAGACTGTTGCAAGGTAGAAAGTGAACACTTATGAAGCCACCAGTCAGCTCCAATGAATCATTTCCATGAGAAAACAATGGTCTAACATTGCTAGATCTTGTTTTACATGGGTAAAATTTGTTTTACAAGTATCTAAATTCATATGTATAATCTTTTACTGTTAGCCAGCAATTCTAAAACGTTTAAAAGCACTCAGTTGTTGCTGGCTGCAGATTAAAACCTCTGTGGTTGTACAAAAACCCATAAAATATATGGTAAGAAATGCAAGAGAGATGCCATGCTCACATAGTGCCATTTATTGGAAAATTACTACCTTCTATGTAATTAGGACTTTGCTACTTAAAGTGTGGTCTACTGACCAGCAGTATTTATATCACAAGAGGATGAATTAGAACTCAGAATATAGGCACCTCCTCAGATCTATGGATTCTCCATTTTAACAAGATCCCTATGTCATTGGTCTGCACCTCAAAATTTGAAAAGCACTGATATCTGTAGGTCATGCTTCATGTAAGGACATTCCCGATGCTCTGGAGAGGAGCTTCACCATGGTATGCTTACCCTGGGTGGCACCAAAGAAGGATTTATCTCTAGGAGCTACAGGTTATAAAGCAGCTGAAGGCTATGATTCATTTGCAGTCTTGTCTCTCTCCTCTCTTGCTTGTTCCCCTTTGCCCATTCTTGATCTCACCAGTTATGATCAATGAAAACATTGCTGTGGCCCTCCATAGACCTCTCAGACATCCAAGCCAACTGCAAAAGACCACATACAGAGCTATAAGAACTTCCTAGATTTTCACTCTAGAATTATCTCTCCTTTCTTTTTGTCGGCCTGCTGCACATTCCCTTACTCACCATCTCCCCTTGATCATCATCTTGCTTATTTTTCTTTTTGTTTTGTTTTGCCTCAGCCCTGTCCATCACCATCTGAACTGGCAACCCC
Organism: Crocuta crocuta; assembly: GCF_008692635.1. Lineage (NCBI taxonomy): Eukaryota > Metazoa > Chordata > Mammalia > Carnivora > Hyaenidae > Crocuta > Crocuta crocuta. The sequence goes on along the minus strand of NW_027528873.1, from coordinate 5,852,676 downwards.
ATTATAAAATAATTTTCTGACTTTGATCTTTTACTCCCTTAGGATCTGTTTTCTGAGTGTTTTTCCTCCTCTTGATTCTTAAAACTTCATAACAGGCAAGACTTAGCTGAGTCCCGCACTGCACAGGCTCCCAAACCAATGGTGGCCACTCTTTTCTACCTGTCAGGAGTCTGGAATGAGACACTTTAATTTCCTTTTTGATGTGAACAGATAATTAACAGATAATACTTAATTAGAAATTAAGTATGTGTCTTTTCTAAAAAAAAAAATATTGGCATTTGAGTCTTGAAGAAAAAATAACATTCCTCTTTTGAAAATAGCTCAAGGTAACACTAATGTGAAATCAGCTTATGGACTGTGTGACTTAGTGTACAGTAAGATAGAAAAATTCTTACCAAAACCCATAAAATATCTAGGAATAAACCTAATCAAAGAGGTAAAAGATTTATATACTGCAAACTATAGACAGCTTATGAAAGAAATTGAAAATGACACAAAGAAATGTAAAAACATTTCATGCTTATGGATCCAGAGAACAAATATTGTTACAATGTTGATACTACCCAAAACAGTCTACACATTCAATGCAGTCCTTATCAAATTAACACCAACATTCTTTGCAGAGCTAGGAAAAACAATCCTAAAATATGTATGGAACCAGAAAAGACCCTGAATAGCCAAAGCAATAATGAAAAAGAAAACCAAAGCTGGAGGCATCATAATTCTGGACTTCAAGCTGTATTACAAAGCTGTAATCATCAAAACTGTATGGTACTGGCACAAAAACAGACACATAGATCAATGGAAAAGAGAAGAACCTAAGAGCGCTTGGATGGCTCTATAGGTTGAGCATCTGACTTTGGCTCAGGTCATGATCTCATTGCTTGTGGGTTTGAACCCCGCCTTAGGCTCTGTGCTGACAGCTCAGAGCCTTGAGCCTGCTTCAGATTCTGTGTCTATGTTTCTCTCTCTGTGTCCCTCCCCTGCTTGCACCCCCCATCTGTCTCTCTCTCAAAAATAAACAAACATTNCCATCGTATAGATAAACCACATTTTCTTGATCCATTCATCAGCTGATGGACACTTAGGCTCTTTCAATGTTTTGCCTATTGTTGAGAGTGCTGCTATGAACATTGGGGTCCATGTGCCCCTATGCATCAGCATTTCTATATCTCTTGGGTTAATTCCTAGCAGTGGTATTGCTGGGTCATAGGGGAGTTCTATTGTTAATTTTTTGAGGGATCTCCACACTGTTTTCCAGAGGGGCTGTACCAGTTTACATTCCCACCAACAGTGTAGGAGGGTGCCTATTTCTCCACATCCTCACCAGCATCTAGTGTCCTCTGATTTGCTCATTTTAGCCACTTCGACTGCATGAGGTGGTATCTCAGAGTGGTTTTGATTTGTATTTCCCTGATGAGGAGGGATGGTGAGCATCATTTCATGTGTCTGTTGGCCATCTGGATATCCTCTTTGGAGAAGTGTCTGTTCATATCTTCTGCCGATTTCTTCACTGGGTTGTTTGTTTTTTGGGGGTGGAGTTTGGTGAGTTCCTTATAGATTTTGGATACTAGCCCTTTACCTGATATGTCATTTGCAACTATCTTTTCCCATTCTGTCGGTTGCCTATTAGTTTTATGGACTGTTTCCTTTGCCGTGCAGAAGCTTTTAATCTTGATGAGGTCCCAATAGTTCATTTTTGCTCCTGATTCCCTTGCTTTTGGGGATAAATATAAACAAACATTTAAAAAAGAGATAGAGGGGCACCTGGGTGGCTCAGTTGGTTAAGCATCCAAATTTGGCTTAGGACTGATCTCATGGTTTTCACAGAGCCGTGCTGAGGTCTGTGCTGACAGCTCAGAGCTTGGAGCCTGCTTCAGATTCTGTGTCTCCCTCTCTCTCTCTGCCCTCCCCCCCACCGATCATGCTCTGTTTCTGTCTCAAAAATAAATAAAACATTTAAAAAACTTTAAAAAGGGATAGAGAACCCAGAAGCGAGCCCACAAATGTATCGCCAGCTAATCTTCAACAAAGCAGGAAAGAATATCCAATAGAAATAAAGACAGTATCTTACTGGACAGTGACATGCAGAATAATGAACCTGGACCACCTTCTTATACCATACACAAAAAGAAACTCAAAATGGATGTAAGATAGGAAACAATCAAAATCCTAGAGGAAAGAAAACAGGCAGCAACCTCTTTTACCTCAGCTGCAGCATCTTACTAGACATGTCTCCTGAGGCAAGGAAAACTAAAGCAAAAAATGAACTATCAGGACCTCATCAAGATAAAAAAAAAAAGCTTCTGCACAGCAAAAGAAACAATCAGCAAAACTAAAAGGCAATTGATGGAATGGGGGAAGATATTTGCAAATGACATATTGGATAAAGGATTAGTATCCAAAATCTATAAAGATCTTATCAAACTCAACACCCAAAAAACAAATAATCCAGTGGAGAAATGGGCAAAAGACATGAACACTTTTCAAAATAAGACACTGAGATGGCTAGCCAATACACGAAAAGATACTCAACATCACTTATCAACAAAAGCATAATGAGATACCACCTCACCTGTCAGAATGGCTAAAATTAACAACCGAGAAAGCAAAAGATGATGGCAAGGATGCAGAGAAAAGGGAAGCCTTTTGCACTGGCTGGTGGGAATGCAAACCGGTACAACCACTCTAGAAAACAGTATGGAGGTTCCTCAAAAAATTAAAAATAGAGCTACCCTATGACCCAGCAATTGCACCACTATGTATTTATCCAAAGGATATAAAAGTGTTGATTTGAAGGGGCCAATGCACCCCAATGATTATAGCAGTACTACCAATAATAGCTAAATTATGGAAAGAGCCCAAGTGTGCATCAGCTTATGAATGGATGTGGTCAAGAAGATATGATATAGAATGATAAAGAAGATGTGATATATACACACATATATATACACATATATACACCCATACACACATACATACCGATACATACAACGGAATACTACTCAGCAATGAAAAATAATGAAATCTTGCCATTTGAAACAACATGGATAGAACTAGAATGTATTATGCTATGCTAAATAAATCAGAGAAAGATAAATATCATATGATTTCACTCGTGTAATTTAATATAGAAAACAGATGAACATAGGGGAAGGGAAGGAAAAATAAGATAAAACCAGAGAGGAAGTCAAACCATAAGAGACTCATATACAGAGAGCAAACTTAGGGTTGCTGGAGAGGAGGTCGGTGGGAGGTTGGGCTAAATGGGTGATGGGCATTAAGGACACATGTTGCAGGGTGCCTGGGTGGTTCAGTTGGTTGGGTGTCCGACTTCAGCTCAGGTCATAATCTCACAGTTTGTGGGTTTGGGCCCTGTATCGGGCTCTGTGCTAACATCTCAGAGCCTGGAGCCTGCTTCAGATTCTGTGTCTCTTTCTCTCTCTCTCCCTCCCCCATTCACACTCTGTCTCTCTCTCTCTCTCTCAAAAGTAAATAAACATTAAAAAAATTTTTTTAAAGGAAGACAGTTGTTGGGATGAGCACTGGGTGTTATATGTATGTGATGAATTGTTAAATTCTACTCCTGAAACCATTATTACACTATATGTTAACTAACTTGTTATTAAAAACAAAAGAAAATCTGACCACAGAGAAGTCCTCAGAGGACCATTTCTTCTGAGGTTCTGTAATAAAGATTTGGTAGAAAGGGAATTACAAATTGTCAGAGGTTACTTTCTTCAAGGCCAATCTTTCTTCAGCTACTCAGGTATTTGCTACAGCCTGTCTCCAACTGAGGGAGTCATCTTAGAATTTCCTGGATGTAAATCCATCTCTACAGGTGAAGAAATGACTCATAGTCTGTCAGGTACTAGAAACTCTGTACAGAATAGTAAAAAAATGTAGTGAAACCAGAATCGCTAAATCATCTTTTAGCCTCATTTAAGTAATGGTCACTTTATTATTCCTCACTCTCTGTCCATTTAGGGAAAAAAATATACTTTCTTTTTTTACAGTGGGGAGTCCACTTGTCACTGAAGACACTTTAATCTTAAGGGAAAAAATATGCCTTTAAATTATAAGCAACCGACAAAAACACTTAAAAAACACTTATGCCACCTCATCCATATAAGTTTCCAAGCATAAATATTTTAGCAATGATCATGCAGTTTAAAACACTAGACCACATTATAAAAAATAAGTCAAAAAAGAAAAATACTTAGTTTGGTTTGGTAAGTCATATTCTGCAAAACTTCTGAGAGTTTACCTCTGAAAAACAAGGAGTTTGGATAAAGTAAATTAATACTTAGTATAATAAGCATATACAAATAAAAATACTTTCATGTTGAGGTGAAAAAAAATGACTTACTCTTTTGGGTATAAACCTCTCACGTTTTTAAAATACATTTGATTGAAGATACCCTCTTTAAAATATGATACCCTGTAAGATGTATCTTGCCAAGCAATATTTTGATGTCATGACTTCCCCAGCTTTTCTACGACAGTGAGGGGATAGTCTGTACTTCCCTTACTTCTTGGCCTTGCAGTGTGGGAGTCCTTGCTTTGTGACGATTCTGGTTACTCCGACCAGGGCCCTTTCACTCTTGCCCTGGTCCTCCTGTCTTTTCTCATCTTCACTCTCACCATCCCTTTTATTTGATAAATAGCTATTGAGCACCTATGTGTAAGTGCTATAGGGATTTGGAGATAGACTAAGACAGAAATGTTCCCTGCTCTCATCTAGGCAGGAAAGACAGACATTAGATAATCAATTATAGAACTAATTGGTTAATTCTGTGGTGAGTGCTATGAGGAAGTATAGCCATTATAAAAGATTCTACTGAACAGATATGACTTTTGGAGGAATAGTTTAGAATTCCTTGAATAGTTTCCTTGAGTGATGTTTGAGGACTAGTTAAAAGATATGGGCAGAGCAAAGAAAAACCATAAGGGGTCATCCATTTCCCCATGGTTAGTAACAGTGGGGCACCATTATCTGAAGGGGAAAGGGATGAAGTGGTACTGGAACCTGAAAAGAGAGTTGTGCATACAGGACCAAATGAGTGGAACTGTGACCTTTGACTAAAGGACATCAAGAGCCCATATAGAGTAAATTCCCCAGACTTAATCTTATTACTCACTCTTGATCTCTTGTCATTGTTTTTTCACCTGCATTATCAAATTTAACCAAAACCCAGGAAATAAGGGAGTCTACTGAAGCAGTCCATACAAATTAGCCTCTTGAAACACAGAGCAGGGTGGGAAGGATGGAGAATGGATGTGAAAAAGAAGAATCACCCACAAGGATTTTCTCATTGATCTAAGAGCAATTGGAAGTCATGAAAAGATCTGGAGCATGGAGATGCATGGTCAGATTTGTATTTTTAAATGATTCTGACTACACTTTGGCAGAAAGTGAAGGGATACAGTGACACAATTTTAGCAGACATAGAAATATCCTGAAGAGATGTAGTGTTAGCCTGGACTAGATAGTGGATGTATTTGAAACCATTTCAAGAGATAAAATAGCAGTTTTGTGATGGACTGCATATGGGGAGGAAGGCAGTGAGAAGATAGAGATCTGTCCACGATGACCTCCAGTTTTTTGAGTAGGAATTGGTGCCTTAGCTAAGACAAGAGACACTGGAGTAATATCTGGATTCTGGATAAAATCCTATGTTCAGGCTCAGAGCTAGTGAGTTTGAGGTGCCTATTGATCCTCCTAGAAGCCAAAATAAGAGTCTTGGTATTATATGTGATAGAGAGGCTATTAGACACCATGTTTAGTGTTATCTGGGGAAGCAAAATGAGTTGATTCCCAGTCTCAAGGAGTTAAATGAGTTTTATGAATTCCTCCTCCTATCTCCTGAGAAAGTTGAGGTATTTGACATGGACAGGGATAGCTTCATCTGTTCTCACTCTAATCCCAAGCCAAGCATTTGTGAAGAAGCTACTGTCAAGTTAGGAAAGGAGTGCTGGTTAAAATAATGAGTTCCTGGCACCAATTTTAGGTCCTGTCAAACTGTCTTTATTTTTAATTTGATAACTGATTAAATTGTAGGAAATATTGTCAATTACAAAGTTTTCATCTTTTCTCTTGGTCTTTGCTTTTATTTTTTCCTTCAGATTTTTATAAAATCATAAAGTTTTAAGGCTTAAAATCACCTTAAAATTCATTTAGTTCCATTTCCCCAAGTTTACTTCCTCAAATTTACCTGTTTTGTTTTGGGCTTGTTTTTTTTTTTTTAATGGAGTAAACCAGTATTTTTTTATAGAAGATTTAAGGGAAGGAAACTAACCAACTCCAATAGTGCATTTCCAACTCATTCTTTGGACAGATTTTCAATAGGTTGATTTAACTCTTTGTAATGCCCACCCCTCCTTCTTTTTTCCTGGGTTTCTGGGGTAACAGATTAAATCCTCTTTCTCTCTTCCTTATGACCAACTTCAGGTTCATTTGTTTTTAATGTTTATTTATTTTGAGAGATAGGGAGTGAGCAAGGGAGGGACAGGAAGAGAGGGGGGAGACAGAATCCCAAGCAGCCTCTGCACTGTCAGCACAGAGCCTGATGTAGGGCTTGAACCCACAAACCATGAGATCATGACCTAAGCCAAAATCAAGACTCAGACGCTAAACAAACTCAGCCACTCAGGTGCCCTGATCACCTTCTAGTTCTGAACTCTGGTGCCATGTTGCTTGTTGGCCTTCTGTCAGATACCAAACCCAACTCTACACCTCTTACCCCTCTAACATGTTTCTAACCCCTTAGTATCATGGCAGGCATTTTCCAAATGGTTGTTTTGAATGAGAAAGTGTTTTAGCTAAGATCTGTTCAGTGTTGAATACAGTGGAATTAGTGTCTCAAGGTCTGCACAAATATACTTCCATTGATCCAGGTCTCTTATCTCTACTACTCATTTTGCCATAGCTCTGTCTTTTATTATTTTCTCTTGTCACTTCACTGGGTTTTGGGAATTTTGTAATATTGCTTGAATATTTTTAGTATTTGGGTGACTATACCAGTTAAGCTATTTGTGACTTCCTGGAAAACATGCCTTCACCATCTTCTGCTTGGTTTCTTGACTCCTTTCTTCAGGGAGACCTGAGATTAGATGTGTTGGTATTAGAAAAATTGGTGTCTTTGTGTTTTGTTTGTTTTTTGGAGTGGGTTTTTTGTTTTGTTTGTTTTTCTGCCACTTTCTGTCTTTTTCATTGAGGTATAATTAACATATAATAATAGTTTCACTACAACATAATGATTCAATATTTGCATATATTGTAAAATTATTACCACGATAAGTCTACTTAACATTCATCATCATACATGGTTGCCAGTTTTTTTCTTGTGATGAGAATTTTTAAGATTGACTCTCTTAGCAACTTTCAAATATACAGTACACCATCATTAACCATAGTTGCCATGAAGTTGGTCTCTTTGATATGTGCCACAATAGATCAAGTATGAAGAATCATTTAAAGGATAATCTTTTTCCAGCGATGTTGCATCAACTTTCTATACAGAAATAGATGAAAACATATATTTCTATGTTGAAAACAACTTATTAAAGGCTTCTCTTGAAAGCTCTGAATTTGAGCCTTTGTCAATTCACTGGTTCTCTGAAACAGAGATTAATGCTAAATAGCCTTTTGTGTTTCCCAACAAAAGTAATAGCTGAAAAATCTAAGGACCCCCTTGGATCATTCAACAGTGATTCTTTGGTAATAACACAAAAGGGTGACTATTGTTATGCTTACTTTATGGGCAAGGAAACTGGGAAATGATTAAATAGGTAACTTGCCTATGGTCAAAGAGCTAGAAATTGGTAGAGGCTCTTATGCTAGATGTTAACAGTCTGTTTTATCTCTACATACCTGAGCANCGCCCCCCCCCCAACAATTTTATGCACAGAACCCTACCAGGCACTGGGCATATAGTAGGCACTCAATTAAAAATACGTTGTATGGCTGACTAAATAAAATTGATTCCATCCTCTTCCTCTGAACCTCGTTTTTATAAGCAAGAAGGCACTTATTCCTTCTGCGTTATGTCCTTAAAGATGAAATCATACTAGATAATAATATGTGCTTTGTTTTCCAGAAGAATAGAGTTGTTAAGAAATGAAATCATTAACTATTGGCCAATTTACCTGGCCCTCATCTACAGGTGGTTCACTCTACTAACTTCTGTCTTACAGCTAAATTCAAAGTCCATTCAACTCAGATCAAATGGGGACATGAAGAACTGTCTACATTTCAGTTTAATATCTAGTAGTGTAAAACCAGTCCATAAGTCAGGTGGATGGAGGTTAGTAGATAAGGAAGTAAGGGCATAGGTGAAGAGTAAGTTATATTAATTGTCTAATGTTGTGTAGATCAGATGACAGAGTGATTGTCAGAAATGTTTCCATATATTGGTAAGGATGACCCCATGTACATCTAGCCCTGGAGTCTGGTCAGTTAATATTATGCCAGAGACAGTTGGCAGTAATAAGATTTAATAAACCAAATGGCCTTCTTTAGCAGATACTTGTGTTGCTGGGGTGGTGTTACAGGAGTAATGGTCTCAAAGTTCAGGATCTATGAGTGAATAACTACTTTATGGTTGTAAATCTTTTATTTTGTTGTTCTCTAAAGAGAATTTTGGTGATTTCTTCTTTATTTGAATAGTGGGTAAGCCTTGTTATTAGAAGAGAAGCCCATAAGAATAGTCTGTCTGCTCTGAAAAGTTATTTAAAATGTTAAATGTTAAAAAGAACTTCACTTTACAATGACAAAGGAATTTCAAGTAATACCTTGTATTACATGCATCATAAGCAAAACAGGCGATTTTAAACTTCCATTCTAGATCAAAAAGTTATCAAAAATTTATCGAAATGATTGAAAAAGAAGAATCAAGGCAAGGACTTAATATTTGATTTTCATCACTCAGAAGATAAGTTGTTCGTTCTATCTTGTCATCAATGATGATAATATATCTTAAAGCCATCAGTCAAACAGTAAATAGTGTAACATCTTAATTTGAGCTAAATATGTTTTAAATGTCTGCATTATTTATAGCTTCCTGGAAAATTTCTGGAAAATTTATCTGATTGGGGAAAATCCAGAGAGTTGCATTTTCTTGTTATTTACATTTTATTGCAACCAGCCATCAGCTTTAGAGCTCCAAGTGGTAGAATTGAAGACCATAAACATGCTTTAGGGAATATTAAAAGGAGATGGAAATTTTCTGGGAATAATAAATTAGCAAGTTATCTTCAAATCACAGGGTTTATTCCCTTTCCTAAAATTCCAGGCAGCAGAGAATCTATGAAAACTACCAGTTCTGGCAAAATCTCTTTAGGAGAAAATTGGTATTCCAGTCCTGTCTTGCTACCAGCCAAATTCAGTATAATTTTGACCAGGTCATTAACTTGGATGGATCATGGTTTCTAAATTTTTTTAATGACTTTTTTTTTCCAGTTTATTTATTTTTAAGTGGGGAGGGGCAGAGACAGAGAGAGAGAGAGAGAGAGAGGAAGAGAGAGAATCCTAAGCAGGCTCTATTCTGTCAGTTCAGAGCCTGATGCAAGGCTCGAACTCACAAACACTGAGATTATGACGTGAGCCAAAATCAAGAGTTGGTCACTTAATACAGCCAACTAATCTTTGACANGTTATGTGGAAACTAATTTGACAATAAACTATTTGTAAAAAAAAAATTAAAATTAAAAAAAAAATAAAACACACACACACACAAAAGAGTTGGTCACTTAACTGACTGAGCCACCCAGGTGCCCTTTGGTTTCTAGATTTTTAAATAGGTATTCTGAGTTAAATAATTTGAAAAAACAATTTTTTTAATTTATTTCTGAGGGAGAGAGAAAGAGAGAGAGACAGCGTGATCAGGGGAGGGTCAGAGAGAGAGGGAGACACAGAATCCAAAACAGGCTCCAGGCCCTGAGATAGCTGTCAGCACAGTACCCAACACGGGGCTCGAACCCACAAACCATGAGATCATGACCTGAGCTGAAGTCGGAAGCTTAACTGACTAAGCCACCCAGGCTCCCCTGAGTTAAATAATTTTTAAGTTTTCTTCCCCCTGATCTAACCAACTGATTCCAACAAGTGTTTCAGTTTCACACTTGGAAAAAAACAGAGTAATGGCTATAAGGTGTTAGGTAGGCTTCTAAGGTCCTTGTCGCAGTTCTTCATCTGTGAAAGGAAAATAATGGACCTTGATTTTATCCACCTTTCAGGAACAGTGAGAACAAATGAGGTAACAGTTGTACTTGTGTCTTTCAAGTGAAAAGTAGTGTCCAAGGGCTCACATGTACAAGGCAGCAAAAGCCTCTCTTGCTACTTTAGCCTGAATGAATTTCATACTTTGAGATATTTTGTGCAAGTTTCTTGTTATTAATAAAAACTATATGTATGTATGTGTATATGTATGTATACACACACACATACATACACACCTTTGTACTGCCAGTCAGAGCTTCTGAGTTGATATAGTTCATCCCAAAGCAAAAAAAAAACACTTGTCTCATTTTAACCAGCAAAATACTACATTTAACAAATACGCAGTTTCTTCTAGGATTCTTAAAAATATTTAAAAAGAAAAGATTGAGGATTCCCTTCACCACTTTTGGAAACTTGGTAGGACTTTGCAGTTACCAGCCTCAGAAAAGACCAAAACAATCACAGTGCTTTCTCTGTAGCAGAGAAAGGTGGGTCTCTGTACCTAGGGAAAGAAGTCTCTGTGGAGCTACAGATCACAGACATAATGAAAGTCTGTTAAATTTTACATTGTAGTCGGTAAGACATCTGTTCAGTCCCTGGCCCCTACCCCATTTTCATTTTGTTCTACAAGGAGTTCCAAATTAGAGCCAAGAGCTAATAGCCCCTTGAATCTTTACATGCTATCCAGTAATCCTCGTCTTTCATCCATAAAGGATGCCAAGTCACCAAGCAGTAGGTAGTATGTGCTTTCTGTATTTGAACCTGTAACCTAATTGCATCTCAGGCAAACTATTGATAATTCAAAGTGCTGCCATATTAAGGAGTTTACCATCAGAGCCAGAATGCACACAGATGGCTGAGCCATTTTACTTAGTTAACACAGTCCTCATATAGAGTTGCCTGCTCAAAGCATGGCCTATGGCCAGTAAGCATTGACCCCATCTAGGAGCTCATTAAAAATGCAGAATCCTGGATCCTACTGCAGACCTGCTTATCCCCAGGTGATTGGTCTGAACATTAGAGACAAGATACAGTGGTTTAGAATGCATGTTCTAGATCCTGGCTACATATCAGAACAATGGAAGAACTTTTAATAATACTGATGCATGGATTCCATCCACAGAGATTCTGATCTACTTGGCCCATGTTATAACCTTGGCATCATGATTTTCAAAGCTTTCTATGTGATTCTGGTATGTAGCAAAATTTGAGAACCATTGAATAGACTATGTAACAATACATAGTGGAAGAATTCATCACATTGAATTATCCAGCCTTCACTGTGAATGCCTTGTCTGTTACTACCCACTTGTTTTGTTGGCCCATGTTACCTTTTCCTGTGGTGACTACCCCTCTCCCTTATTCTACCACGACTCAGGTCTGACCCCGTCTGCCTTTCAAGAAATATTTATCTCCAATACCTTCTTCCTCAGACCATTTTCTCCCTTCCTCCTTTGAAACCCATATCACTCTACCTTTAGCTCTCTTACTGAATCTTCAGCTTTTCACATAGCAGTCCAGCCATCTATACATACAAGTTATTCCTCCTCCTGAGCTGTGAGCTCCTAGAGGACAGAAGCCACATATGATTATCTTTGTAATTCTTAGGATCTAGTAAGGCTGGGTAATATGTGCATAGAATGGAGATGGGAACAGAAAGGGAAGAAGGCAGAACAGCCTAGATGTGTTCTCTTCAAATTAGCCAGATAAGATGGCAAACAAAGAATGCATGGCTGGAATCTAAGACCTCGATGAAATAAAGGAAAGAGCTTTGTAAATCACACCAGAGGAACAGTGGGGATACAAATTGATAGAATAGAGGAAAGAAAGCAGTGATTATATCCAGGGGACACTAAGCATGGTTTTCTGAAAGGAGAAGAAGGCAGGATGAACTGGGAGTAGAAAGAAGTGAGGAACTCAGGTTACTCAGAGAATTTTACTACACATCCCAGGATGTTGGTGCAGGCTGTCTTTGAGTGAGTATGGCTAAGCTCCACACTGCCTTCATTGCTCCTTCTAAATCTTCTCAGAAGTGATTTGCTTACACCCCTGAATGAGCCAGCACACCACCAGATAGTAGATATGAGTAGGTACACAATCAGTATGCCCAGTTAAGCTCTCACCTGTGTTTGGTTCAGCTTTCAGTAGATTTGTACCTCTTAGTACAGGTCAACATTGCAATTTATGCCCATTGCACATTCAAGCTTGGGATTTATATCACACTTCTACAAATCTTGCACTACTTTACAGAAGAGGGATTGATTCTCTGCAGGCAATTGCATAAGTTGCTATAGAAGCAGGAATTATCACAAAAATTCATGGGTAAGTGAAACCTCCAGGAAAGGCCCAGTAAGGTGGTAAGTTGACAGGCAGGTGGGCAGTAGAGAATTTGGGAAATGAACTCACTTGATTTTGCTCCAAGTTACTCAAGGTCCCAGATCCTTAGACTCCAGCCATGGTTAAAAAGTAGTGTATTTCATCACAACCTCTTCTCTGCAGCCTTTCTATTCTTGAATAAAAAAAAAGTGGCGGCCACTTCAGGCTCGCAGGAAGCCAGATATAAAACTGGCTTAAAAGAAAAATCATGGAAAGCACATGCTTTCCATCTCCTTTTAGGGTTTAACTAAAGGCCTAAAAGGAGGGTCTCCTGGGCCACTCCTAACTCTCAAAGAGCTACTCCCAATATAATATCATGTCAAAGGCATTCTATCAGGAAAAAAGAATATATAGTAACTGACTTGTTAAATTTATGAAGCCAAGGCAAAGATATCTTAAATTTTCTACTTAGTGTCCAATAGTAAAAAGTAGGAAGGAACACATATTTAAATTTAACTTCCGTTACTTGCTGGGCTTTCTTGTTTATAAAATAAGAATCATGTTCGCTGCCTAGCTGGTGTGTGTGTGTGTGTGTGTGTGTGTGTGTGTGTGTGTGTGTGTAGATTGAAAAATATATAAAATGCACTAACATAGGGCCTGGCACAGACTGGGTACTCAACAAGTCTTAAGATGGTTGTTCCCTCTTTCCTTCCCCCACTTTTTATTCCTACCACAGCCTTATTAAAATCTTAGGACCAGAGAGCCTACTACTCCCTGGCAGATAGATGACTTGAAAAAAGTCAAGTTTCTATAGGGTGGTTGGCAGCTCAGAAGAGAATAGAGGCCAGAGATAGAAAAAAAAAAAAATGTACGGGTGTGGTTGTTGTGGTTGTTGCAAACAAAATTTTGGAGTAGTCAGATGTCTTAAGTATAGAATTTCCCAACCTTAATATACACACTTATGCTCCTGACAATGAAACCTCCCCTCATTGTTCTCCTTCCCTCGACCACCATCCCATTACCTAACCAGCTTCCTCTTTCCACTTAGGGACAGAAAAGCCGAATGCAAGCTGCCTTTTCCTCTAAAACCTGTCTCCCTCCAACCCTTTGAGAGAAGAAAGGATTAAGCCTATCATGAGTCCCCAAGTAAAGACAACTTCTTCTCCTCTGTGAACTCAATGCACTTAATTTACAGCTCTTCCAGGATACTTAGCACTTTCTGTCATGTGTTCTGCTTATATAGGTGACCTGTGTCTTCTTCTGGAGGGTAGAAATCATGTCTGGCTTATCTTTGCATTTCTCATAGGACTTTGTAAAGTGACAAAACAGTGACAAAAAAAGAGAATCATCCCTTTGACACCTATAGGAGCCTATTGTCCTATAGACCCTCTAAAGCCTGTATAATTCTGCCCAAAGTCAGACTCATCACCTCATGCCAATAATCTTGATAAACCAGAATTACTGTTTGTGTCTGTTATTGGTACCACCATGAGATGTGAACTTCTTCACAACTTCTTCCTCACCTCTTTATGATTAAGTCTCACCTCAAACCCCTTCTCTGTCTGGAGACAGACCTGGCTTCACTTGTAGTCAAACTTCTCAGAAGAGTGCAGTATGTTGCCTGTGTTAATTTCCTCATTTTCCATAGGCTTTTCAACCCATTCTAACCTCACATGAGCTTCCACACTCCTAATGACACCAAACAAATGGTCCTGTTGGCAACATCCAACCCTATTTATTAATGCCTTCTTGAAACTCTTTCTTCTCTTGACTCCTATGACACTCTACTAGATTTCCTTTCACATCTCTGACTGATCCTGTCCTCTGCTGGCTACTTCACTGTCTCTACCTCATCTTCAATACTGGACCCACACATCCATCATGGGCCTCTTCCACTTTATGTTCTCTTCAGACTTTCATGCATACCTAAGGCTGCAATAACATATACCACACAGTGTCTGCTCTTCAGTCTGTGTCCTGAGTCAGTCCTTTGTTGAGATCCAAACCTGTATATCAGTCTCACTGGCTGCTCAAATCTTAACATTTCTAAAGTTGAACCTGTTATCTCTTCCATGAGATAAAATCCCCCTGTAATGTTCTCCAGCTAGAGAAATGTGCACATGTGCAAACTATACTTTTCCTCATAAGATTTGGGCACAATACTAATAAAATAATTATAAATTAGCTATTAAATGTCTGACTCTTCTAATAAAATACAAGCTCCCTCAGAGGAGGAATTATATTTTTTGGTAATTTTTTTGCTTTATGAATGAGTCAGTAAGAAAATTAATGAATGCATGGGTGAATGAATAAATGAATTTGGCTAGAATATCCTCCCAACCCCATCTAGCCTAGCATTAACAATTATTTATTCTCTCATAGAAACAGAGAGCAGATTGGTGGTTGCCAGGAGTAGGGAGTGTGGGTAGAAGGAGTGAGTGAAGATGATCAAAAGGTACAAACTTCCAGTTATAAAATGAGTAAGTTCTGGGAATGTAATGCACAGCATGGTGACTATAGTTGATAATACCATATTGAATATTTGAAAATTAGTAAGAGAGTAGATCTTAAAATATATCAGCACACACAAATATTATACTTGTGAGGTGATGGATATGTTATCTAACTTTATTGGATAATCATTTTGCAATATGCAGTATACATATATCATGACATTGTATACCTTAACTTTATATATTCTTATATATTAACTGTATCTCAATAAAGCCCAAAATTAAAAAAAAGGAAATTATGACTTCTCTAGTGGGGTATTGCTCTTGAAGGCATGCCCCAGAAAAAAACAAAGAAAATGTGAGATACAAACTATCCATAAAATGTGAACAGGCAACTAGGGAAAGATACTTATCTAAAGGAAAATGTATGGGTATAGAAATCAGAAATATATAGGTGTAGAAATGTATAGATGTAAATTGCAATCTTCATATTGCTTTCATAACCTGTTGGTTCTGGGTTTTCCCACTGCAGAGTTTCATGCAGTGGCCTGTTTCACATGCTTTCACAGGCAGTGATGTGACTCTTCCAACAGCTAATGGGACTGGTCCACACAGCTGCCTCTCCAAACTGACAACTCCCCCAGCCTATCTCTAGTAGTTCAAAACACTGCTTTTTCCAGTAGATCTATTCATTGCTTGATCACGACTATTTTTTTAAAGAAGATTAATTCTTTCTTAAAAATACTGAGAGAGATTAAGGCAGCATACTTAAAAATCATCAAAGCAATTGAGCCTTCTGGAACTTTCTGTTTTGAAACATTTTCACATGTCTATAGGTGTGGAGATTTAATAGTATAAAATAAGCTCATGAAATTTTAAGCCAGTACACATATCATAAATAATAAAGTAAGTATGGGGGGATACTATGCTGGGCATTTCCCAAAATTCTCTTTTCCCCAATGCTTTCTATTAGTATCAGTGACATGGCTGCCATCCTGTAATACTCTACTTTTTGAGAGGAGATTATGAATTTCTACCATTGGATTCTCCATAGCACAAGCACTTTGCATTTCAAAGAATAGTAGCACTAAGTGGATTATTTGTTAAAATCAAATTATCAACATTTCTGGCTTTTATGAGGCACTTCTGCTTCTCCCCATCCCTGTAACCCAGGCTGTCACTAACCACAGGTCCAACATCTTCACAGCACTGCATGCATTAGACTTTAACCAGATTCCCTCTCCTCATCAAACCACATCTTCCCTGTATCATGAGCCATCTGAAGTACTTCCTGTGAAGTGCTGAAAGAATATACCTCTATGTGAGAGTATAGTAGTTATGGTTTTATTTTTTAGCTTCCCAGTTAATATAGTTATAACTAGTTTTTATTAATAATATGTAGCAACAATGACAATAGCTACCATTTATAAAGGAGGGTGTGGCAGTAATATATACACACTAGTTATTGGATTGTTATAATTACCAGTGATGATGACCATTGTTATTAGTATCGAGCTTGTACTGAACTGGACTTTTTTTCTCTCCTTCTTTGAGATAATTCTCAAGTAAGATATTAGAATTATACTTATTTTTGTCCCGGGATTGATTTGGAGTAAATAAACAAACAAATCATGTGTGTAGGGGTGTGTGTGTGTGTGTGTGTGTGTGTGTGTGTGAAGAGTTATGTGTGTTTCTCCAGATTTCAAAGCAATTCAAAAGCTTTATAAAGTTGGTATCAAATGATGTGGGCTTTGGCATCCAACTGCCTGGATTCAAATCCATGGCTCTTGAGAGCGAACTTCTGTGAACTTAGGCAAGTTATTTAACCTCTCTGAGTACTATTTTTCTCACTGTAAAAAGGAATAAGAACAGCCCCTAATTCATATAATTTGGAGGATTAAGTGACAAAATGAATGTATGTTTCAGTTTATTTTTATTATTACTATTTTTTAAAAGAACTGGAAGAATGCAGAAAAGTAAATAGAAAAGTAGTCATATTTAATTCCATTATATACCTACTATTAACATTCTAGCCTATATAATTCTGGTCTTTTTCTGTTTATATATATGCCTAAGTATGTTCAATTTTTATAAACACTTTGTAATTTGCTTTATCAGTTTACTTTTCTGTGTCTAATATTTGACATTTTTTTTAATGTTCATTTATTTTTAAGAGAGAGAGACAACACAAATGGGGGAGGTACAGAGAAAGATGAAGACACAGAATCCAAAGCAGGCTCCAGGCTCTGAGCTGTCTCAGCACAGAACCTGAGGTGGAGCTCAAACTCACAAATGGCAAGATCATGACCCGAGCTGAAGTCGGATGCTAAACTGAACAAGCCACTCAAGCGCTCCTCTAAGTCTAATATTTAATCTTGTACATAGTATTATCAATTGCATATTACCCAAATATATGTGTTTTGTAATTTAGTCACTGGACATTTATATGTATATAAAAACTTTGAAGTTTTTACTTTTACAAAAAACAGAAATCTGAAATATTCTGAATACACACCTTCTGGTATATATTTGATTAATTTGGGCATAAATTTGTAGGCAACCATTTAATAAGCTATAGAATATAAAAAAATAATACTTTAAGACTTTTATCATTTCAATCAATAGTGTAAGAGTCTTCTATTTTCTATATGATATTGCCAAGTCTGGGTAGCTTATATTTTTTTTATTTTACCCAATCTAATGGCTTNCCTCCATGCCCATCGCCCCCCTTCCCCCACACCCATCAGTCCTCAGTTTGTTCTCAGTATTCAAGAGTCTTTCATGTTTGCCTCTCTCTCTCTCCCCCACTATGTCGCCCTTTCTTCTCCCCCATGGTCCTCCATTAAGTTCCTCCTAATCCTCCTATACGTGCAAGCATATGGTATTTGTCCTTCTCTGCCTGACTTATTTCGCTCAGCATAACACCATCAAGGTCCATCCATGTTGCTACACATGGCCAGATTTCATTTTTCCTCATTGCCATGTAGTATTCCACCGTATAGATAAAAAACATTTTCTTGATCCATTCGTCCATTGATGGACACTTAGGCTCTTTCCATGTTTTGGCTGTTGTTGAGAGTGTGCTATGAACATTGGGGTANCTAGCCCTTTATCTAATATGTCATTTGCAACTATCTTTTCCCATTCTGTCAGTTGCACATTAGTTTTATTGATTCCTTTGCTGTACAGAAGCTTTTTATCTTTATGAGGTCCCAGTAGTTCATTTTTGCTCTTGATTCCCTTGCCTTTGGGGATGTGTCAAGTAAGAAATTGCTGCAGTTGAGGTCAAGGAGGTTGTTCCTGCTTTGTCCTCTAGGGTTTTGATGGTTTCCTGTCTCACATTTAGGTCTTTTATCCATTTTGAGTTTATTTTTGTGTGTGGTGTGAGAAAATGATCTAGTTTCATTCTTCTGCATGTTGCTGTCCAGTTCTCCCAGCACCATCTGTTAAAGAGGCTGTCTTTTTTCCATTGGATACTCTTTCCTGCTTTGTCAAAGATTAATTGGCCATACATTTGTAGGTCCAATTCCAAGTTCTCTATTCTATTCCAATAGTCTATGTATCTGTTTTTGTGCCATTACCTTACTGTCTTGATGATGGCAGCTTTGTAGTAGAGGCTAAAGTCTGGGATGGTGATAACCTCCCATTTTGGTTTTCTTCTTCAATATTACTGTGGCTATTCGGGATCTTTTGTGGTTCCATACAAATTTTAGGATAGTTTGTTCTAGCTTTGAGAAGAATGCTGGTACAATTTTGATTGGGATTGCATTGAATGTGTAGATTGCTTTGGGTGGTAATGACGTTTTAACAATATTTGTTCTTCCAATCCACGAGCATGGAATGTTTTTCCATTTCTTTGTGTCGTCTTCAATTTTATCTCAGGTAATTCTTAAAACAATTCTATGGGCTAACTATTATTGTTGTCACAGATTCATTAATCAGGATATTAAGGCTCAGAAAGTTTTATTAATGTTCTAAAACCATATAACTAGTGAGTGGTAGAACCTGAATTTGAATGCAGATGTGTCTGAAATATTTTCTAATTGGAGAGGTTTCTTCTTAAAATATTTTGAAACATCTACATTCTCATTTATGTTATAATTTCTGATATCTGATTTCTAGTCTTTTTAGCCATGCTCACAACCTTAGAACATTTTTCAAGAAATTAACTTTCAATGCATGTGAATATTTAAGCACCCATTTATTGGTCTGAAGGTATACAGTTTCTAAAGACTCTTGGAGTCACTTATAGTGATTTTGCTATGGTCCAGTTCACCAATCTCTGTATTTCCTCTAGTAGGATGTTGACAGAAATCAGTGAGTTAAACAATTAAATACAATTTAAAAGTTATGGGGTGGCAAATGATGACCAATATAGACAATCTGTGTTCCATTGTGGATTTGGTAAGTTTATAAACATATTATAATCTCATGAAAAGAATGACTATCCTTGGAAAATCAAAACATAAACCTTTCAGGATTCATTTCCAACAATGTATTGAAGTCACAAGAGCTCTAACTTAGCAGTGATTCTCTACCTAGGGTGGAAGTGTCCTGACACTAGTAGTAGTAGAAGACCCATCTACTGTAGCGTAATTGGCTGACTGAGTGCACTTTGTGTGACCAATATCCTTCTCATAGCAGTGACAGACTTGAAATCTGAACACTTTTCAAACACCCCTAACACATAAAACAATGAAAACAGAAAAGCAATCCGTGTACAGATGTTAACCCAGCTGCTGTATTTGTGGGCATAATTTGCTATGACATATTTGACAGATTTTTTTTTATATCCTTGAGATTTATTTAATTTCATTGAAATATACTAGAAAATATTGTTACCTTTTGCCAGGTGAAAGAGTTGGGATATTTGGTAAAAGTGTCTTTCATAGTCAAGAAATTTCAGCAATGTACTGAGAGCTAGCATGGCCATGAATTGGCAGAATGGTGATAATTTGTGCATGATGCTTATTCAGGAAGCACATTAGAATATTACCTATGATATAGTGTGCATTTGCGCAGAATTCAGCTTGATGTTTGAAGATCTTATTTTTCTCTTCAACAGGTTAATTCTGTATGGCTTTGTGAAAGCTATGGTATATGCTGGCCAGTTGAAAAATGGAGACTTCCATTTCACCGACTGTTTGTTTTTTGGTTCACTAATGTCTGCTACAGATCCAGGTAATTGCTCAAATAGTATGTTGTGGTCTTTTTTTTTTTCTTTTTAAGAATCAAATATTTATATTAAATGTTTCTCTAAACACCATCACTTGTGTCTACATAGAATAATTCCTCATTCCTTTTCATTTGCAGTTGACATATCTGTAAGTGATTAAAAAAAAAAAAAGGAAAAGAAATAAATACCCACCCCTGCACTCCCTCTCATCACAACTGGATTATGTTAAAACAAACCTCAGACATTATATCATTTTATTTATAAACATTTTGAAAAATGAGCATTGCCATTATGAAACCTAAAAATATTTATAATTACTCCTTGTTTTTATCATAGAGCTAGTGTTTCTTCAAATATCTCCTATTGCTTTTTTGTAATTATCATTATTTGTTTGTGTAATAGTTTATACAAATTCAGGCCAAATAAGGACTATACATTACAAGTGATTAATGTGACTATTGAGTCTCTTTTAATTTATATGTTCTTCCATCTTTTCTTTTTGTCAGTTATTTGTTGGGGGGAAATGGCAATTTTCCTTGTGGTTGAATTGAATATGACCCCTTACTATGTTCCTCTATAGCACATATTTCTTATAAAACTGATGGTTAAATCTAGAGGCTTAATGAGATTCACGTTCACCTTTTTTTGGCACGATTACTTTATAGGTGGTGCTGTGAGTTTCTATAGCAAAACACCACATAGTGATTAGTGACTCAGTTGTCAACCCGACTCACCATACTGCTTACAGCTACTCCAACAAAACCCACCAGAACACACCTATAGTGAAACAAGATGTGTTTATAACATGTTATAATGAGAGAAAATTCATACCACGGGAAACATGAGACCTCTCAGAGGGTGTTAGAAAGGACTTGTTATAGGCTCAGGCAAATGTTTGGTGATTTTAGGGAGGGTTTAAGGAATTGGAGCTTGCTCTGGATAAAATGCTGTCAGGAAGCAAGAATGACTGGACATTTTAGTAAGTCTTACCTAGAATGAGGGAAGACTAGATTAAGCCTAAAGTTAAAATTGGTAAAGAAGTAGTGGTCAGTTAGAATAGCCAAGGTAGGAGAATGTTTGGTCAATTTTGTAGTTTGGATAGTGTTCATTATTTCTGTTGAGATATGATTATAAAGTATTGTTTTGTTGTTGGGCTGTTTTATTTATTTATTTATTTTTGTTTTGGGGTTTTTATTTTAGAGAGAGTGAGCACGCATATGCAAGTTGGGGAGAGGGGCAGAGAGAGAGAGAGAGAGAGAGAATCATAAGCAGGCTCCATGCTGAGCATGGAGCCTACCATGGGCTTGATCTCACATCCCTGGGATCATGGTCTGACCCAAAAACAAGTGTTGGATGCTCAATCAACTGAGCCACCCAGGTGCCCCTATTCTGCAGTATTTTTGTTTTTGTGTTGAGCCATTGTGATCACAGAGTGACCTTGTCTGATGTTGCTCTGTGAAATTGTTTGCTTTCAGCAGAACACCAAGACCCAGATAATAATAGTAGGCCAGCTCCTGAATGTCAGGGGCTATTTTGTCTTTTTTTAGAATAGCCCTCTGACCAGTGATAATGGCATCATGTGTTTGCTTGTTACAAATCAGAACCTTAGGCTCAACCCCAGATCTACTGAATTGGATTCTAGAGTTCAACAGTATCCTAAAGTGATTCACATACACATTGAAGTTTGGGGGGCGCCTGGATGGCTCAGTTGGTTAAGCGTCTGACTTCGGCTCAGGTCATGATCTCAGGGTTCATGAGTTTGAGCCCCATGTCGGGCTCTGTGCTGACAGCTAGCTCAGAGCCTGGAGCCTGTTTCAGATTCTGTGTCTCCTTCTCTCTCTGTCCCTCCCCTGCTCGCTCTCTCTCTTTCTCTCTCTCTCTCTCAGAAATAAATAAAACATTAAAAAAAAAAAGTTTGGGAAGGATTACCTTTTAGCATTCTCCATTTTCACTAATGCCTTTAGTATCCATTGATGGTTACTGCTTAGTTAGTCCAGTATTAACTAGGGGTTACAAACTAGTGGTATGCTAATTCTTTCCTACCTTCTGTATCTATTACCTGGTACTTTCCTATAAATAAGCAGCTTTCCAGATAAACTATGTAGTACCATGTGATATCATTTGAACAAAGAAGCAGGACAAATGATACTTTTCCTTTATTTACTAATTTTCAAAATAATGAGTTATTTCATTAGCATCCTCCACATATGACTAAAGAGATTTTTCTTTTTGAAAGTATTAACACATGAATTTTAATATGGTTGATGCATTTTGATCTTTTGCTGTCATTATTCTCTTTGATGTTCAGAATACTCGTACTTAACAACTGGGAGCTTCTTCAAGTTTCTCCTATATTCTTTTGTCATGACCCAATGGTCTTTCATAGATTTATTGTTTTTGAGTAGGACTAGATGTTCCAACCTTATTTTGTGTGTTTCTTGTACCCTGACTTGGCACCGGCCATTTCTCCAAGAAGCCTTGGCTCTTTATAAGAGGGAAATTTATTTAGAGACCAAAGTAAATATTTGGGCATTAGGGGTTTTTGTTCCTAATGGATTGGTCATTGTTTCTAGATATTTTTATTTGTTTTAGAGGAAAAATAATATCATAAACTTATATTAATATTTTCAGCTCAAATTTAGGATTACAGAAATTTTAATTAATGCCTTAAATTTTTATTTTAATTTTTATTCTGCCTGATTTTTTCTTATTACATTAATATTTTTTAATTTCCTTAAAATAAATATTTTCAAAATTATAGTATACATTATTAAAAATATGATTATTGAAAGCTGCTTAAGATTTCATTGTAGTTCTTTGAGTATCTCACTAGTGATGAACAGTTAAAAATTACTGTTTTAAGAGCTCTTGAAATAATTCCCCTGTAGATTGTATATTGTGAATATACAATACTGTTCATTTGTTTCATTTTAGTTAAAAACTGTTTTAAAATTTTGTTATAAAATTAGATTAAATAGCTACAGAATTCCAAAATGAAAACTATGAAACAAAATAAGAGACATCTAGCTTCTATTCCTGTCCCCTCTACCCTAATTCTTCAACCATTTTGGGTGGTTTTTCATTTATCCTTCCATTTTTAATCCAAGTAAATACACAAACAGGGGCACCTGGGTGACTCAGTTGGTTAAGCATCTGACTTCAGCTCAGGTCATGATCTTGCAGTTGTTGGGCTAGAGCCACACGTCAGGCTCTAGCTGACAGCTCAGAGCCTGGAGCCTGCCTCGGATTCTTTGTCTCCCTCTCTCTCTGCCTCTGCTTATGCTCTGTCTACCTCTTTCTCAAAAATAAATAACATTAAAAATTTTTTAAATACACAAACATACACATGCTCTACTATATACTACTATACTCATAGTTCTTTACCTTACTCTTTAACAATATTTTGGAGAGCAATATATAAAGATCTCTCATCCTCTTTTATAACTGCAGAGTACTCCATACATTATTCAACCCATTGTCTATTTATGGACATTTAGTTTTTTCTTGTCCTTTGCAATTGTGAATGGTGTTCCAACTAATAACATTAAAATAAATACTCTTTCACTTTTTGCTAGTGTTTCTTTGGTATAGATTTTAGAAACAGGTTAAAAGATAAATGTGTTTGTAATTTTCTTAGATGCCAAATTCCTCTCCATAAAGTTTGTACCATTTTGCATTCACACCAGTGACATATAACAGTACGTATTTTTCACAGCTTTGTCAGTGCAGTATTCTATCACAGTTTTGGTTGTTTAGTTATAGTAGGTGAAGATTTGTATCTCCCTCTGGTTTGACTTAGTACTTCTCTTATTATGAGTAAGGTTAAATATTTGTTCATATGTTTAAGAGACATCTGTATTTTTTTCCTGAAAATGAATTGTTTATAAGGTGTTTTTTTCCCAATAGGGTTGTTAGTCTTTATTTTTCAAGTTTTAGAAGTCTTTAAAATATTAGGGATACTAACTTTTCTCTATAAGGTATAAATATTTTTCCAAGTTTTTTACCTGTTTTATTTTATCATATGAGGTAGGAAAAATAATTTTTAATGCATGATATTGACTTACTTCCTGGAAGAAGATGAAATAAAAGTAGGTCTCAGATTAGGAACTCACAGTGTAGATTACAGAATCAGAGTGCCAGAGTAGTGTGGAGGGGCAGACTGCTCCATCTTCATGGTTGAAGACGACCTAGCCACTAGTCATTGCTGGAAGATTTCATGCTATGCTTTCACAGCCCCCAAGGAAATGTAGGGGTTCCTTGGTAGCCATGGGAAGCATGAACTCAAGATGAAATATTTTCAACCCATAAGTGGTTTCTAGTTAATTAAGGCTGTTCTCTTCTGCCCATATATGGATATTAATGCTCAGGTCCCATTTCATGTCACTTTTGCACAAATCTGCATGCTTAAACACATTGCATCCATTGTTCTTTGGTCCCAACAGTAAAGGCCAAGTTTGTTGCATTCTGTTGAGTGGTTCAGTCAGCTCCAAGCACAATTGTGTTGTGTTAAGGCTTTGCTCCTTCTGTGGCTGGTGACATCCCAGGACACAGGAAAAGTGACTGAAATAGAAAAATAAACCAACTTGGTAAGATGGATATTTATCTGCATTGTGTCAAACAATTGGGCTGACTAAACTTTTTAAAATACAGAATTGACTCACAGCCATAAAGAGAATCCTGGAAACCAAATCTACTTTCCAAGTCTGGCACAGACCAGCTGTGCAACTTTGGGCACCATTTAGCCTTTCTAGATGTTATGCATTCTCAGAAGTGGAAGATATTCAATCTCATTTCTCCCAACTCTTTCATTTTACAGATGAAGAAACTGACTTTTCATCTGTAAAATGAAAAATTTCAACTATAGCCCTTTCCAGCTTTAACATTCCCTGTTTCTTGTTTCTGTAAGATTGGTTTTCATTTTTAAACAAGCTGTTGTTTTAAAGGAAGTTAAAAGTAAACTCAAAGTCCCCCCCCCACCTAGACATTCTTGGGCCCTAACCATGATTCAGCAAATGTTAGAGATCTTATACAGTAGAGATCCACATGTGAACAGGAATATTTAAGCTTTCTTCTTTTACTGGGAGCTAATTGTTATATTAAAACACGCTGAACCTACTCTGCTAAATTGGTGTAATTTAAGATCTTCAACAACTTTAAAACACCTAGTTAATCTTACCCCACAATTATTCATTTATTGCCTAAATTATTGTGACTCCCTGATTTATGAAAGAGAACCTATGCTCTCCAGGTTTGGCTCTTCTTGGCCTTCTTTAAATTAATTCTTTCTCATTTAGCCTTAGCTATATCTTAGCCAGGTTATATTAACTATTCAGATTTTTCTTTTATAGACACATATTTAGACTTTAATTCTTCTTGCATGTTTCTGACTCTCCTTGGCCAATTTTCAGTTTACCTCCAGTTGAGGCGATTTGACTATTGTTTGATGTAATTTCCTCTTTTCCTCACTGACAAAGATCCTGTTGATGATGTAAAGGTCATCAGCAGCACTTAACAGAAAGTGGATGATTAAAGGCAGAGCCCCCAAAGAGATCATGTATGGTAAATGGCAGGGTAGGGGAGGAGAGACGTACTTAGATCAATGGGGCTTGATCAATGAGCCAGCTCCTCTTCAGGTGTGTTTAGATAATGAAAAGTAGGGGGATGGAGGAGGGGAGGGAAAAGATAAACAATGCGGCAACAGCTGGAAATAGATGCTTTAGTTAATATCCTCAGTTTACAAATGTCTAAAGCCCGTAAGGGAATCCTCTGACCTCGTATTATCCTCCTGTCTCTTTCATCATTGACTTGGGTCCCAATTTAGTAAATTTGACTATTTATGATAGTAGATTTTTATTAATAAGTCTAAAATGTCCCTTTATATGGGGTAAGTGAGATAAAGAGAGAGGTTTTTAAGGTGCATAAAGACACTTAGGAGTCCCAGTCTACCCATGTGCTGTTCCTGAACACATCAGTATTGTTACTGCCTCAGCACATCTGAATTTGTTGTTTCTCCCTCCTTGCCTTCTTCTGTTCTTTGCTCAGATATCACCTCAATGAGACCTTCCCTAATCATCCTATCAAAAATTGAGCCCCATCTCTCCTGCCGCATAATTACCTACAAGTCATGATGCTCCTCAATCTCCTTCCTCGCCTTACATTTCTTGTACAGCACTAATCACTATTAATTTACTATTATTTTGGAGAGCCTCTATGAGGAAGGATTTTTTTTTCTATTTTCTTCAGTTTTCCCCCCATTTCGATTTTAGTATGTAGTTTTTAATATATACTTATTAAATTAATGAATTAATATATTTGTAGAAGAAACTTCGAGAGCACAGTGTAGAGCTTGAAAGGGGATCTCTTCTCAAATACGGAATGTGAAGCAGTTGATCTGGGTATTCCAGATCACTCTCAGAGATAAAGAGTCTCATGACCCCAGGAGGGACAGTGCTTTAAGATAAGGGAGGAACTCCCAGCACACAGCTAAACTTCTAACTGAGTGGCAATATTGGTTTCTGTCCTCACAAAAGGATATATTTAACTAAAACAAAAATGTGTCTTTATTCTTGTCCATTATTACAGCCAATATTTCTTTCTCCCTGTTCACCAGTGGTCAGTGGCTTAACATTTTCCAGAGAGCACCAGGCCATAGATTGTAGACTTGCAGAAGCAGTTATAGTAGTGTAGGTTGTTGTTGTTGTTGTTGTTTAGGTTGGAAGATGTCCAAAATAGGAGCTTCATTTAGGAAAAAGAAAAACTCAGCACATCACATTAAGTATTAATCACTCAGAAGATTCCAGAAATTCATCCTGGTATTTACAGGACTGACATTTCTTTCAAGGTCTGCAGGAAGCCACTTATTCAAGAACATTTGGGCTGTGCATTTTCTCACTTCATCAATTTCTCTGTTTCCTATTTGGAATAAAATGTCTTCATTTTATATGATGCAGCTGCATTGAGACTCAGATACAGCTGTGCTATTTTGAACTCCAGAAGTATTAGTCCAGTATTAAAACTAGAAAATAATTCTTACTCATAGACTTGTCCTGTTTTTTTCTAATAAAATTATTTTAGGTTGTCCTGATTTAGGTAACTTCAGATAGAGCTTACTCAAGAATTGCTCTGTCCAATAGAAGGGCTACAAGCCACATATTGCTAACTGAAATGTGGCTAGACCAAATTGATGAGCTGTAAGTGTAAAATATACCCTAGATTCAAAGATTTAATATGAAAAAAAGCACAATATCCCATGGACAACTTTATATTGATTGCATTTTGAAATTACAAGATTCATTTAATATTTAGGTAAATAAAAGTATACTATCAAAATTAATTTTATCCATTTCTTTTTACTTTTTTAATGTGGTTACTAGGAAACTTTAAATTACATATGTGATTTACATTATATTTTTGTCAGGCAACACTACTTTAGAGCAATATAGATATGGAACTGATGTAAACCAAAAAACATGATCCTTTTTTCCAGCTTTATTGAGATATTATTGACATGTAACACAGGTACGTTTAAGGTGTACAATGTGATCATTTGGTAATCATTTATATTGAGAAATGATTGCTACAATAAAGTTTGTTAACATCTCTGTCCCCTCACAAAACTACCTGTTTGTGTATGTGTATGTGGTGGTAACATTCATGATCTACTCTTTTAACAACTTTCAAGTATTTATTATACTTTTGTTAACTATATTAATATTCTGTATCTTAGAGCTTATTCATCTAACAGTTGGAAGTTGATAGTCTCTGACCAACAACTCCCCACTACCCCGACTCCCAGTCCCTGGCCACCAACATTCTATTCTATTCTATTATAATGAGTTCAGCTTTTTATTATTCCACACAAAAATATGATCCTTAATAAAAATACCACAGTAATATTTCAAATCAAATAGAAGAATTATGTGCAGATACAATGCACCACACAGATTATGGCATTTTGGTGAAATACAGGCACTTTATTTCTATGATTTAGAACTAATATATCTGAATGTTTTTTTTTTCCTAAAGTCTCTTTTTCCAGTCTTATTTTTCTGCATCAACACATAAAAACCCATAAACTAGTTTCACTTATGCTTCAGAAACAAAGCAAAGAGAAACCAGAGTAAAGCTCTGTATGATTTTCATATCATGTATGTGCCATTAAGAACTATAAATACTGCAATCTCTGGCTTGAGAAAAACAGGTTAAATAAGTTCCTGTCCAAAAGTGTCAACTGTGTTTTGTGTTATGTGTCAACATAAATCACAAATTCCTAAAATCTGACAATCTGAGTTGGTTTTTTTTAATGCCCATTACTGTTTTGTTTTATATAGATTGTTAAAAGTCCAAGAAACTTGACATTTATGTTATGTTACCCTTGTTTCAAAGTATGTTGACACATTTGATGGCCCTAAATTGGGTAGACTGGATATCAGAAATAAATATTTACCTCAAAAGAGTAAATAGAAACTACCTGTGTAGCTATGTGGGAAAATACAGTTTATAATTGTTTTCATTAAGTTTAGAATTTAAAAATCTAGTTAATGTAAATTATTAATTTAATTCTCCAATTAAGGAAGTCAAAATATATATAGTACATAATAGGATCCATTTCTTTATCATCAACATTAAATAATATTTAATGACTAGATCTTTAAGAAAGCATTTACAGATCTCAAAATACAAAAATCCTGTTGAAGTTTACACAAGGCATAGTAAATATTTACTGAATAAATAGAACAGTCATTGACTATTGATTAAGAATGGAGTGGGATAGGGCCGCCTGGGTGGTTTAGTTGGTTAAGCATCCGACTTTCGCTTAGGTCATAATCTCACAGTTCGTGGGTTCGAGCCCTGTGTCGGGCTCTGTGCTGTCAGCTCAGAGCCTGGAGCCTGTTTCGGAGTCTGTGACTCGCTCTCGCTCTGACCCTCCCCTGCTCACGCTGTCTCTCTCTCTCTCTCCTAGAAAAAAAAAATGGAGTGGGATAGGTCTGTGTTTAAATTCATATTGTCTGACCTATTTGAGACTCAGTTTCTCAATAAAATGAGGATAGTAAGACTTATTTTAAAGGTTCTTTATGAGGACTAAATGAGATATTTATTATTATTATTATTATCATCTTGTTATTTTTATGCTATACTAAAATGAGGATGCTCTTTTACCATCAGCAAGTGCAACATGCACATTTTTGCCTATTTTCCTGGTAATAGTAATGGATTTCCATGAATCTACATACTTGGTTAGTAGAATGCTCCTTTGACCAACTAAATTCATTTGTGACTTGCTTGGTTAAAGTTAGGAACATAATATATGTAATGTAGTAATTTTGTTTTTATAAAACACAAACATACTTTATATTTAATCTCATGGGTGGTAGATAGGAATATGTGAAAGCAGATCTCAGGTTTTGTTATTTTATCCACACGTATTTTGGTATACATCTCTACAGTTATGGGCATTGTTCTTATATAACTATGAAACCATTTTCAAACCTACAAAATTTTTCTTAGTCCATTGGTATCATCTAATGCCTAGCTCACATTCAAATTTCTCTGATATTCTTTCTTTATAGTATAGTTGACACATAATATTACATTCATTTTAGATGTACAATATAGTGATTCAACAATTCTATACATTATGCTATGCTCACTACAAGTGTAGCTACCATCTGTCACCATTCAATGCTATTACAGTGCCACTGACTGTATTCCCTATGGTATACCTTTCATCCCAGTGATTTATTCATTTCACATGGAAGCCTGTACCTCCCTCTTTCCTTCACCCATTTTGCCCATCCCTTCACCATCTTCCCTCTGGCAACCAGTTTTTTCTCTGTATTTGTGGGTCTGTTTCTGCTTTTGTCTTTGTTCATTTGCCTTGTTTTTCAGATTGCACATATAAGTGAAATCATATGGTATTTGTGTTTCTCTGTCTGAGTTGCTTCACCGGTCATAATACCTCTAGGTCCATCCATGTTTTCACAAATGGCAAGATCTCATTCTTTGTTATGGCTGTGTAACATTCCATTGTGTGTGTGTGTGTGTAAATTTCCAAATTGTCTCGTAATTTTTTAAATTTATTTTTAATGTTTATTTATTTTGAGAGAGAGAGAGGAGGTAGGGGAGGGGCAGAGAGGGAGAGGGAGACACAGAATCTGAAGCAGGCTCCACACTCTGAGCCATCAGCACAGAACCTAACACAGGGCTCCAACCCACAAACTGTAAGATCATGACCTTAGCCAAAATCAGACACTTAACCAACTGAGCCACCCAGTTTTTATATATAAAAAATATATAAGATTTTTTATAGCCATTCTATTCAATCAAAGAT